>NC_143535.1:1200000-1572500 GCF_031878675.1 Megascapheus bottae | reverse complement strand
ATAAGAAAGGGAGGATCTGTTGGGGATCTGAGCAGGAGACACCTGTGTTAGAGACTCAGCTTTGATTTTACTCCTTCCCCTGCTCATCTCCTGACTACAGGTGGAAGCTGGGCTGAGTTAACCAGAAGATTCCCGGGCACACATCCGCATAAGCGCCGGCGGCTCACACCTGTAATCTTAGTGACTCAGGAGGCCGAGATCAGAGGATCCCGGTGCAAGGCCAACCTGGGCACCAAAGTCCAATTAACCACCAGAAAACAATTAAAGAGTTTTGTAGGTTTACTGAAATGTGAGGCTACTATCACAATAGAATTTTAGAACACTGTATTGTTCAATGACACGCTCCTGTTCCCCGACTCGCCTTTCTGTGACTTCCCCGACGCCTGGCAATAGTCCGTTTTCTGCCTCTGAGGAGCTACCTGCAGGCCATTCCTCCCAGGTTCTGTGAATGAAAGCAGTCCTATTTCCTGATTGTATGTCAGCAAGAAGCACACGGATAGGGAGGCTGCCCCCACATCACCTCAGGTAAGTTCCTAGGTTAATTCCAGGCAGAGCGGGTTTTAAAGTGAATTTGGTCATTGAGCCAATAGAATAATATTTGGAAAAAGCCCCTAATAGTCTACTTTATTCTAATATATTCCCCCCATTGCTAAAGGTTAAAGCAGGCATTTACCTAACCTGCCAGCTTGTCCCTTGTTTTATGTATAGTTCTTACTTTGGAACTTTGCACTTTGGTCAGACTGTCAGACATTGTGGAGGAAGCACGGCAGAGTCTACTTGTTAAAAGTGAATTACTGCTTCTTATTTGTAAGAACTGACAACCTTTTATTATTGCCAACATTCACAGTGGCACTAATGCACAGTCTAAGAAAATTCCTTCTATTACTTAGGAAATGGAAGCCTATTATTTCCATTCCCATAATTTCCCCAAATGGTCATCACATTTGAATATATATACATATATTTTCCCTTTATATTCTCCACAGGAGATCAGAAATGTAGCATTCACACACGTGGAATGTTGAAGATAAGGGAAACGCTGTGGTTTGCTGAGGCCTGCCCTCACCACTTGGGTGACACACGAAATGGTGAACGGTACTCAACAGCCACTCTCCACTCTTGAGACCCTATGAGCTGGCTTTGTGCTTGTGTGTGGAGTCTGTGCTTATTTGTAGACTGGCATCGCGGCTCTGTGAATCACCACCCATGTAACCACCACTCCAGGATGCCAGAAGTAGGAGGCTGTGGGGAAGACCAAGACCCGACCTAGAAATAAACTCAAGCATGCAGGCCTGAGAGCTTTGCTGAGTACTGGCCTACTGAGTGGAAAATCCCAAGTTCAAACTCTAGTTCTGCCAGAAAAATAGAAGAGCTGCCCACTGGTAAGAAAAGAGATATTCCCATAAATACAGTGACTAAGAAAGAGGACGGAGTCCTGCAGGGAGGCCACTTGACAAAGGATAGAACTTCGTGACCAGAGGGTTAGAGTTCAGAAAGGAAAAGGATTAACAAGAGACAGATTCTGTGGTGTGGCCCTCCGTGGCACTGGTTCTAGGAAGTCGTCAGATGTAGATGAGTCCTTCAGCGGTGGGCGTTTGAGAGTTCCTGAGCCTTCCCTTGCCTCAGTTTCCTGGTGTGTAAAATAGGAAAGATGAATGTGCCACCCGGCTCTTTGTGACTCCAGCTGTACAGGCCGTGAGCTACGGGCCTGGAGGCAGTGCGTCCACCTGGAGCTTTCAGGCTTGGAGAGAGTGGGACACCAAACAGAATCATCAATATGTATGCAAAGTCACATGGCCATATGTTTTATGTTCGAAGTAGATGTGTACGGCAGCCGGAGCCAGACTCCTCGGCTGGCGACGTGTAAGTGTGAGCGCTTACCTCCTAACTTGAGCAGGGGGGTTGTGGCTGCCGTTGTTTCCGCAGCTTCTGGCTTCTAGGTCTTTTACCGTAGCTCGTGCGCGCCTGGCTGTCCACTCGTTCTGCGCTTTCCTCTCGTTCTGAGAGCGGTCCTGTGAAGGCCTTTTGGTTGAATTTAGTCCGAGCTGTTTTCCTCAAGGTTACACTGATTAAATGAGATAGGGTGTGTTAAGCCTGCACATCCTCAGTTAACAGCAGCTCACACACGGGGCGGGGGTGACTAGAGGACACTGGCACACAGGACAGAGACACGTTAACCACCAGACTGGAGAACTGGGCATGCTGACAGAGGACCGGCTTCCACCGGCAGGGCAGGCGATCTGAGAACTGTCGACAGATGGGTCTGAGGAAGCCACAGAGCCGAGGACTGGAATCTGTGAAAGGGTGTGGTCACTGGTGACAGTAATGCCCCAAAGCTTTACCCTAACGAATGCATTGCCACCAAGAAGCAAGCTCTTCTCATTTTGTATTCCCTGGGAAATCATCCTGCAAAAACCATCTTTGAAGAAAATGCCCTTTGTTCTTGGTGTAGAGAACTACAAAAGGGAAGTTAATAAAGGCAGGTATCGCCATTTGCTCGCCAGCAATCTGTGTAGACTCATTATTCTCAGGGGCACAGGTATGCATTTTAAGCCCGGAAGGGAAGGCAATACCGTGCTGAGGATGCAATATCATAAATGCACGCATGCATATTCATAGGTTGACAATTATTCTTTTGACGCTGTGTACATTACGCATTGAAGAGTAGCAGCGGAGAGGCGATACACCCAGGAAGCCCATTGAGTCGTTTGTATGTTGGGTTAAAGGTATTTCCTTCTTATAAACTACAAACTTGACAGTACTGCTTGAGCACTTACAATGCATCGCGGCTAGGCGACATATGGAGACGAATTTTGGCTTTCCTTGTAGACCCTTCTCTCATCCAGGCCTCAAATGAGAGCCAGCAGTCGGCGTACTGTGGGCATGTTGTACTGGATGTTCCTAAAAAACTTAGAGGAGCCAATGGCTTGGTTAAGACCAGACACCTCACGGCGAGCACAGCTAGCTTCTCAGAGGAGTTTCCTGGCTCCAAATTCCAGAGCACCAAAGTGATTCTCCTGTCACAGCATGAGATAAACATGGAGAACCGTGTGTGTGTGTGTGTGTGTGTGTGTGTGTGTGTGTGTGTGTGTGTGTGTGCGTGCATGTGTGTGTGTGCGCGTGTGTTTTGAGTGCTGACATAAAGGACTGAATCATTTTTTAAAAAAATCTCTGTTATTGTGTTGTTGCCAGGAATTGTGTTTTGAAGACACGGCTTGAAATGCCAACTTTGGCCTTTCGTGTAATTGGAGTTCACTTTTCTGCCCTTCCATCTTCCGTCCTGTGCAGGCTTAGTTCAGTCCTCGCTCGATTGTGTTTCTCCTTGCCAGACAGGGTTGGTGTGTGTGTGTCGGGGGGGGGCGGGGTTCCTGCTCAGCTTCCCCCCCCCACGCCCTTGCTGGTGAGTAGCTCAGGGCTGGGCTACAACCCTCTTCTAGTTAACAGGCTCTCAGGAGAGGTTCGAGGTAACGTGCCTGTACACACCATGAAGGATGTAGTTAACAGCACTATGTGGTAATAAAAGTAATAATCCAAATGGCTATATGTAAGTTTTTTTGAGAAGATGACTTCTGTGGGTTGTTTTTTTAAGTTTAACCCCTTCTAATAGCTTTACTCATTGACATCTTCTGTAAATCAGAAGTCAACTGACATATAAAATGTGAATCTGTTGCAACACGTGCTTTCAAACTCAGCTCTCTATCAGCTTGGGTGTTTTTCTCTCTCTCCTCTTTTCGTGGGACTTGTCCAGCGTGACAATGGATGGCTTTGGTCCTGGGCACGCCTGGGCCTTGTTGGTCTTCAGGTGGGGCCAGACCACTCTGTCAGATATAAGCTGTCTTTGGCCTAATAGCTGTGACGTCTCTGTTAATAAAAGTCTCTAGCTTAGCCGTTATTGCTGAATTGTTTTATTTTTTTCATGGAATCCTTGTTCTCATGGTTCAAGAAATCAATAACACTGTCATTTTAATAGCTTCTTTTTATGGACGATGCCAAAAGCATCTTCCCTCCTCTTTCTAGCACACTGCCTATTATGTAGACACTATTCTAACCAAGCAGAGTAATAAGGGGGTAAAAATAAATAATTTTGCATTTTCCTTGCAGGACAAATGACTAGATGCAAACTTGGAAAACTTGGCTTGCATGTTAGGAAATTTAGAATAATGCACCCACTTATTGCAATTCATGCCATGTATTCTGGGTTACACGGCAAATCCCCAGTTGAATAAATGAATGGTGTGCCTCCTTTTTTTTTTTGGTCAGTTGTAAGCCTGGGTGCTGTCCCTGAGCTCTTTAGCTCAAGCCTTGCCCCTTAAGCTACAGTGCCATTTCCGATTTTCTGGTGGTTAATTAGAGATAAGAGTCTCATGGTCTTTAGTGCCCAGGCTAGCTTTGATCTGTGATTCTCAGGTCTCAGCTTCCTGAGTAGCTAGAATTGCAGGCATGGGCCACTGTGCCCAGCTGGTGTGACTCTTATTGTGTTTCTTAAAGCCGTTTTCTGTAAGACTGGGCATGTATGTGTGGCAGAGGCAGAAATTTAGTGCTGTTTCCACTTATCAAATTCTGTTTTTCCTGTATATATTTCTACTATCCAAGGCCGACAGGATGCTATTTCTGCAAGGTTGTCTACACTGTGATTGCACCAGCTCCTCGGATGGTCCACGACCTGTTTTGCTCCTGACGTAGGAAGTGGCTGTATTCTTAGAGAGACAGTGGCTCTTTCTGCTGGGGTTTCTGTGTGTACCCCAAGTCATCTATATTAAATCCCATCTCCTGCCAAAGTCAGGAGACTTCTGTAACTCTTTGAATCCCATTTGAAATTGTGTCTAATAGTGAAGGGCCGTAGTATTCAAAAGCTAAACAATACAATGTGGAAATCTGCTTTTGAGCCTGAGTTTTGAGTGAGCATTGCCTGTGTGCCGGTCACTGACCCCAGCGCAGAGGTGACAGGGCCCAGAGCCCATGTTCTCACACTGCCCAGCCCAGCCAGCAGCAGAGAAAAGCCATCCATCTGCCAACTCACGGGGGTTTCGGAGCATAGAGAAAGCTTCAGCGTGGCAGCAGGCCCCATCCAGATGCTCAGAACAGGTATCTCAGGTCACGGGGAAAAGCGAGGACTAGGAAGGAGATGTAGCGGCCGGCAGGTCAGGTGACCAGAAAACTGTCCCCGGCGGCTCTGGACCACGGGTGGTGGACTAATATTAAATATTCTGAAACTCTTCTCTCTCCATGCTGCCCACGGGGTGGGCTGGGGTGTTTCTGTGGAAGGACGCAGTGGGCGGTGCTTGGTTCTCGAAGGAGCAGAGATGGGGCTGGAAGGGAAGACCCGAATGCAGAAGGAGGGACAGGAGCCGTGATCCCAGTCCTGGAGCAAGGCTCTATGTCCCTCTGTCCACAACTCCATCTGCTCTTGAGCTGTTTCAGCATCATGAGGGTGGGCTGGCACTTGATGGTTAGATTCTGAATTTCCTTCCCAGCCAGACTCTCCAAGGGTAAAAATGAACGGATGGGGTGATTATCTTCCAGGCCTCTTTGAGTTAAAAAAAATCCTGTGGAAATTTTAGGACTGTAGAACGAGCCTTGAGTTTTGTAGATCACCACCCAATAAGCACATCTGAAATATTTTACTGTGAGGAAAATAATTTCAAAGCTTTCACCCACATGCATTAGAGTTTTATTAAGAATAATTATCAACACAGCCAGCACAGAGGCTTCTAAGAAAGAAGTGGTAACACATCCTTGATGAGTTTAACTCTTTTTCTTAAAGTTTTATTTCCACAAAGGGGGTGTAGATAAGAGTATCCTTATCTGCAATTACTGTAGGTGGCAAACTATCGATAAAATCACATGCTTCCCTGAGCGGGTATGCAATCCCAATAATTAAATCTACACATCTGCTAAATCACAGCAGATTCTAGCTCTAGCCATTTCCATGGAAGAAAACAGATGTCATTGGGTTTAATCTTCTCTCTTCCACCACGAGTGCTCTGCACACCACTCTCATCCATTTACTCCGTTTTATTACATCTATGTCACAGGAGATGGAGCAGCTGTTTCTGGATAGATAGCAAATAACACTTCCTCTGACTAGTGTGCAGCAAATGGATGGTCCCGAATTGTTAGAAAAGAGAGATCAAGTATAGACAATGAGGTGATTTCCAGAAACTCCAAGGGACCATCAGCAAAAACATACATGCATGCATTTCCCCTTCCGAGAAAAAAGCTTGCAATGTAATCCCATGTCAGAATTAAAAACACAAGTTCCTTTCTTTTGTAAAGCTCAGAAATCTGATTTAAAGAGCAGGCTCTTTCCGAATTATGTTGCCATTACATAAAACCTAGGAAAATGCATGTGAGATAATCCCAAATTCTGGACATTTGTTTTGAAAAGAATCCATAGAAAAAAAGTGACAACATTTATTTGGTATGGATGACATTATCTGAGATGAGATTGTAACTGCTAACAGTTACCAAATAGACCTTTTTTTTCTTGATGGAAATGAGATACAACAAAAGGGAAAGCAGTACTTATATTTAATACGTTCAGAGGATAAAAATCGTGTTTTCCTCAATGAGCAGATCAAACTTTGCAGTGTGTAAGAATTCCCTGGAGTGATAAACCCACAGAAACAGGACTCGGTGGATCTCGGCTGGCATGCAGGAATCTGAATTTTAAAGATGCTTGCTGATGGGTTCTGAGAAGAAAGGGATCCTGAGAAACGGTATCCAGAGAAGAGGTCAGAAAACATTTATCAGTATGAGGATCTGTGTAAGTGTGTGTGTGTGTGTGTGTGTGTGTGTGTGTGTACCACGTACATTCAGCGTGGAGACACTGAGCGTGATCTTTGGAGGCAGGCATCTGTTTAGGTCCCAATTATCTCTGATTTCTGTATCCGTTTTGGGCCAAGCACGCGTGCTCTCTGAGCCTCAATGTTGTTAATTTCTTAACCTTCAGGGAGGTAGGGTACTGTGGTGTGGGGCACACAGCTACGAGGCTTCGGAGGTGGCAGAGGACGGGAAGACTGCTCCAGTCCGGTTAGTAAACATGCCTGCGCGTGCTCACTCCCGGGACGGCGTGTGCTGGCACCGCTTACGTATCCCCTCCCAAGGGAAGTGTGCAGGTGCCGTCAGCCCTCCGCTCACTTCTTGGTTTTCCTTGCTCTGTGGGTTGCCGGGTATGTGAATATTGGACGCTGGTCAAGTGCATGGCCGCTGGGGGAGAAGCTCAGTGTACATGCCACGCGCCCGCCGGGGCGGCTTGCTCCGTCCATTTCTTCTCTAGAAAGAGCAGCTCAGCCTCAAAGAAGCTTTCAAGGAGACCCAGATGGTGAATAATAATTTTAATAGAGCCATTGTCCAGTTTAAAAAAGATATCCGTCTGGCCATTAATGAGAGCCAGGAAATTGCTGTGTGGCGATGAAGTGCCATCAAAAGACCATTTACGAGTTGTGAGGATATTACCTTTTCAATTAAATTTAAATATGGTAATGCCTGAAGAGGACGGTGGACCGGGCCTAATTAGAGGAGCATGCGCAAACACAAAGGTGAGGAAAAGCAGCAAGACTGTGGAAGAACTTGAGACTCTGTAGAAGCCGGAGCCTGCGGAGGGGTCCCGCGGTCGCTGCGGTGTCGGCCATTCTTCTAGCTGGTTTGCTTGGGTTGTCTCTAATCTTCTGCCCCACGCTGCAGAGGTGGGTTCAGCGGCTGGGCACCAAAGCCTTTTCATAGTTCAAATTCCGACCGAGGTCAGCAGTAGGAACAGGGGGCCTGTGACTCATGTTCCTTGCGTGCAAAGGGTGCGATTCCAGCGTCCAGTAGTAATGGTCAGTCCTTGCCGTGCTCCCTGCCCGGGGCGAGGCAAGGAGAGACAGGCCTGACAAGGACAGGACAGCAGGGCCAGGCACTGTCTTTCGGCCCGCCCGGGAGAATTCAGTCAAAAGCAGCAAATCATTCACGGTAGGAATGATAGCTGCACCTTTTGGCTGCACACTGTGCCAATATTTGATCTTAGAAGTTTAATTTGTAGCTAAAAGGCGTTTTTGTGCGTTAGCATGTGCTTGTATCCCAACGTAAGGCATACTGTCTTCCTGGGTTCTTTTACTGATATCTTAATAAGTGCACACATTTTTAGGCAGGTATTTTTCTTTTCGGTTGTTATTCAGGTTTTTTTTTCCTGCATCATGGGGGCCTTGGGAAAATCTGAGGTAAGTATGAGAAGAAGCTGGATGGTGAGAGCTGCGGGCACCACACGTGTGCCATCAGCACAGAAGTCGTGAGTCTATCAACTGTACAAAGGGATTTCTCGCAAGCGCGGGCTTTGCCTCGTTCTCCTCTTCCTTCCTCCTTCTAGCCTCCCTCTTTTTTGTCAGTACAAGTCGCCACGGGACCCGTGGTGTTCATTCAACTCGTGCATACATGTGCTCCTTCTCGACCTCTCCCCTCGGAGAGCAGGCCGTCCTCCAGGTCACCTCCGCAGTTGCTCAGTCTCCTCGGAGGGCAGCCGGGCTGTGAGCGCAGACTTCCCTGTTTCCATGCTGAGACGCACGTGGCTCCTTCTCGCTGGGACTCTGGGCCTGGGCGCGCTGGCTGGCGATGCAACTCTTCGTGGTGCCAGAGGACGGCTGCCAACCACGATGACAATGTTCTGATTCCCAGCTGCCTGCCAGTCGGAATCCGTTCTTCCCTGCACGTGCAGAAAAGTGCTTTTTAAACAAAACCAGCACCACCTTGGATATATTGTTTCTCTTTCAGAGAAAAAAAGAAAAACCACCTGACACGATAGCCAACACATCTCCCAGGAGACCGTGACAAGATTTCTAATATCCATGCTCTATTTCATCATAAATTATGCAATAATCCAACCAAATTCTTAGTTTTTAGCTTTGCAGGAGTAGCCAGTTTAAAAAAAGAAACATGTTATAAAAATAGTGGAACTAAACTCCTGTTGGGAGAATATTTGTGCAGATTTATCGTTACCTTTTTTTAGGATGAGTTCCCAGAAAAAGAAGAAGTGAAATCCATACACATTGAGGGCTTTTGACAAATGTCACCGCGGTGGTTTCTAGAGTGGGCCTCAGTCACCGACCCCAGGCCGTGCCCGGCCGAGCTCTGGGTACGTGTGTATCTGTGGCAGCAAGACCCTCTCACCGCAGAGCTAATAAACGCTAATAAAAATAAACTAAAAAATCCAGATTGTTCACCAAGTTTTAAATGCAGTGCTGTGTTTCTACACATGTCTCTGGACATGGGGCGTCGCTCACGAATGGACTCCTGCCTTCTTGGTTCCGCATTGTCAATTCCCTAGAATAAACCCTGACACATGGGAGATGTCTGATAAATGTAATTTTGATTAAAAACCGAAACAGCGTGAGCCAGATAGTGTGGTCACAGTAGTTCACATGCTCGCGTGGGCTTTCTGATGGAGAGCTCAGGTTTTCTGGGCTGTGCAGTGCAGTGCGCTTCTTTTCTGAAACATGGATTTTGTGGGAGAAGACGGCTGTCTTTGTATCTCCATTCTGAGCTTGATGGGAAGTCTACTCTTCCAGGGCTTCACACCCTTTAACTCTTTCTGTCTGCTGGTTCTGAACCAATTCTGTAATGTGCCCGAGCCCGGGGTGTGCGCTTGCTGTGAGGATAAGTGTGCACACCCAGGTGTGTGGAAACTCGCAGGCACACACGCTGGACAATAGCAAAATCAACAGTGCTGGTCAGGTCAGGTGTGGAAACCTTGTGTGTGAGTGCAATCAGGCTTTTGCTCTCCTAATACTAGCTACAGCTGTGCCCGCACACGGAGAGCCACTGGACAGGGCCGGATTCTCTTTTCGGACCCGTCCCCCGCGGGCGCTGGCTCACTTCTGTGCCTTCCACACCAGCAGTGTCAGTTCACGCAGTCATGTCTGATGCCAGGATCACTCGTGGCTCGTAGAGAAGGTGGTGAGCGCTGTGGGAAGAAATAACGTCCTCCATTTCTTGAATTTTGTGCGTGTAAGATGTTAGCCTGCGTGGGGAGGCACGGTGAGCCCCCAGATGGACTCGGCCTCGCCGGGATCAGAAGCTCTGTGAATATTCGTTGGCGCAGGCCTCCGTTTCCTTCTCAGATCTGCCATCAAGAAGCGTCCTCCAAGCTCTTAGAAAACTCTAGGTCCGTTTTCATTTGTGCAGTTATGATTTGGGAAGAGTTTGCAGTGTGACCAGAGAGGCAAAAGCCTGGCGCGTGTGGAAGCCTGGCGCGTGTGGAAGCCTGGCGCGTGTGGAAGCCTGGTGCGTGTGGAAGCCTGGCGCGTGTGGAAGCCTGGCGCGTGTGGAAGCCTGGCGCCGAGCGTGCTGCTGGCTGCGGAGGTGAGTGTGGCCAGCGCGGTGGAGCTGCGCTGAGCAGGCCGTGTGCCCTGTGCCCTGTGACCACCGGCACGGGTGGACAGCAGAGGCCGAGACGTGACTGGAGTGCAGGGACGGGGTGGGGACAAGTGTCGTCAAGATACGTTATGCCCTTCCATGAAACTGAGGAAGCGAGGGGGGGGGGCACTGTTCAAAGAGAAACAGACTCATTCCCTGAGCGACACCTCAGCCCTCCATGCAGCACCTTGACAACGACAGTTCACAAGGAAGCGGAACAAGGAAGCTTGCGGGCTTAGCTTCACTGGGGGGGGGGTGGACAGAGGAGGCACTGCATGCACCATTGGACGCTTAAAACGGAATCCCCCATACAATAACTGGGGTTACAGAAGACATGAGGTCAAGTTTCTGAGACAAGAAGCAAGCCGAGGCTCTTTCCTTGGCTCCGCCCCACCGGCTGCACAGTGCTCGTGAGTCCTCGGGGTCTTTCCATAGGTTCAAATCTTCCAGGGGTCCCCACTACCTTCTGGGAAGATGTCTGGGGTGGATGGATGCATGCTGCCACCAAGGCCGAGTTGTGTCATCGAGAGCTGTGTCCATGGCCCCATGGAAGCGTGCAGGCCCCACAGGGCTCTGACACCCGGCCCGCAGCCGCAGCCCCCACAGTTAGAACTCAAGCTGCCAGATGCAGTGTTCAGCGCCCCGTCACTGAGCCCTGCAGGAGCCCCTGGAAGAGCCTGAGGGCGAGCCCACGCCTGGGAAGGCTCTGGGCACGGTGCCTGCAGGCCTGGTTCTGACCAGGCTTCCTCCGTGGCCCGCCCACGCAGAGCCCAGGCTCAGCAGTCCACGGGCACAGAGCAGTGGCACAGGAGTGGCCCCCAGGAGGCGCTGGCCCACCTGCCACAATGGAGTCTGCATGTCTTTAGCCTGGTGAGTAGCAGCCAGCCAGGGCCCAGGCAGCCCGGCCCATCCCGGTCACAGTTCAGTTATGAAGGTTGTTCTCCTCCGAGTCCATCTGCCTTTTTCTGCCCTTCCCCTTGGCGCTCCCTTCCCCTCCCTCTTCTCATGTGCCCGCTGCACGGCCTACCGTGCCTGGTACAAACTCTCCTGTGCCTCTGCAGCGAGCGAGAGAGCGAGCTCACTGCACATATGTTCAGATGTCCAAATATTTTTGCCTTCTTCCAGAAGAACCCAGACATTTCAGCTCACATTCCCTTTCCAGCTCCAGGTTTTCTCCCTAAGACTGTAGTTGTAAACAACCGAAAACCCACTCTCAGTGCTCATTTAGTTTGCTTCCATTTTCATTTCCTTTACTCACCACTGTTTGTCATCGGAGTCCTTGTCTTTGGAATTACTTTCTTAATTTTAGGGTGCAAAATGTAAGTTCCTTCAGAGGGGATCTATGGATAAAAGACATTCAGTTGTGTCCAGAAATGTTTGCTCTTAAACCACATATCTGCTAGGTGTCTAATTCTATACATGTAACACACACACACACGTGTGTGTGTGTGTGTGTGTGTGTGTGTGTGTGTGTGTGTGTTTGTGTTTGTGTGTGTGTGCTAGGTCCTTGTATTCCAGCTCAGCTTTTTTCCCCCTCCCCACTCCTCAAAATTGCTGGTCTACCACTGGAACTACATGTCCACTTCCAGCGTTTGCTGGCTAATTGGAGATAAGCACTTGAGCCTGAGCCGACTTCAAACTCCAATTCCCAGATCTCATCTTCCCGGGAAGCCAGGACGGCAGGAGTGAAGCCCCTGGAGCCTGACGTGCAGTTTTTAATCCTTCAGCGTGATAATGTTATAGATACTCCCAGATCATCTCAGATGGTTTAGAGGCTGCTTAATATTCTAGTTAGGGTAAACTATAATTTATTTTTTATATATTTTTTATTGTAATTAATAGAAGGGTTACATTATATTCACCAGATAGAAGGTGCATTACTTCACATACATTGATACCCTTTCTCATGCCTTGGTCCCCCAAGCTATAATTTATTTAAATCACCTCCAAATATTTATTGTGTCAGTAGTTCAGTTTTGATTATTGTAATGAGCACTGTAGCAGACACCTATGTACATAAATTTTGGTTCTCATTTCTGAGTATTTCTTTAGGAAATTTTACTAGGAGTAGATTTTCTGGGTCAGACTCTCTCAGTCTTATGCATTTAATTTAATTTAATTTAATTCCTCCTCCATCCCACATCTTCAAGACTCTGGATTCAACATTTAAATTAAAATTTTTACTTACATTGAAGTAGAGCCTGGGCATGATTTAAAAAAATCAACAAATCTTCAAATTAGAAAGAACAGGTTTATTGGTATGTATCTGTCTACCTACCACATTTATCATCATGTGTGTGTGTGTGTGTCTATCTATCCATCTACCGTCTATCATCTATCTTCTATCTTATCTATCTATCATCTATCAGTCAATCTATGCGTCTATTATCCATCTGTGTATCTATGTATTTCTGTATCCATCTACCATCTATCTATCGGTCATCTCTGGAATTCATTATTGTGTGTTATTTTGAGCAGCTTTGTTACCAGCTTCATCTGGAGTAAGGAAAGCCGTCAGCAGTTGGTTAGTAGTAGAGGACTTGCCCCCTGTTTTGGGGTGCTGGGCTTGAACTCAGGACCTGGTGCTTGTTTCTGGATGCTCTAAGGCTGGAGCCACGCCTCCAGGACTCTCTGCTCTTGGTTACGGATGGGATGCTCTTGTTCTTCCCCTCCTGGTCTCTCTTGGACCGCGATCCCCTACCTGCACAGGCAGGTCTCCGCCGGCCCTCGCTTCCAGCGAGTGCTTTTGGGCGTCTGAGGAAAAGGTACCACATGCACACATACACTCTATTTACCTTTGGACAGTAGCTAGGCTGACCTCAGGATTCAGGCCATTATGCTGTCTTGCTAGGCTGGTGCCCCACTACGTGAGCCATATGTCTAGGCTAGGCTTTTTGCAGAGTAATTGTGGATGGATCTCCTGGATTTTGATGGGCTTGGCTGGGAGCTGTGGTCCTCCGGTCTCAGTGTCTTCGGTAGCTAGGGTCACAGGCGTGAGCCCTCGTGTCCGGCTCAGAGGCGATCCTTCACTGTGTTCTCTCTCTCTAGGGTTTTCCCTTCTGGATTCTTTCTGTGTTTTTCCCTACCCTTGAACATGGCGTGCTGATATCTCTGTCCGTGCTCAGCGCTCTCTGGTCCAGGGCTTGAGGTTGAGTTGGACTAGCTGTGGTCATCACCACTGCACATCTTCCTTCCGAACTTCTTTTTCTCCCCTTGTATTCCAGAGACAGGTATTTTCACCCTTTGTAGTGTTCCAGAGGTTTTGGAGACTCTGATTTCCACTCCCTTCCTCCCCACTCTCTCTGCCTCTCTGTCTCTGTCTCTGTCTCTATCTCTTTGTCTCTGTCTCTGTCTCTATCTCTCTGTCTCTGTCTCTGTCTCTCTCTCTCTCTCTCCTGCTTCTCAGGTTTTGGCATTTCTATTGAGATCTTTAAACTGAGCAATTCTTTCCTCAGCCGTGTGAGACTTCATTAGTGCGTCCTTTATTCGAGCTTGGATTTCTCTGGTCCCTCCTTAGCATCCCTCTCTGTGTCTTTTGCTCACCTGTTCCTGTGCTCTCCCCACCCCTCCATGTGTGCATTAAAGTCCCTAGGGGTTCCCAGCCTCTGTTTTTATTTTCCTTGGTTGGGACATAGGAGATTTACCTCTAGTGAGTTTTACTCCAGTGGATTTTTTTTTTATGGTTAGATAGTAAAACATGTGGCAAATAAATATGGTCTCCTGATTTTCCTCTAGAACTGAATTGCTCCTTAGTACTAGATTGGGGTAAAAGATGTTAATTCTCTTCTGGCATATTTTTGTTCCTGCCCAGGTTGGCCATGAACCATGATCCTCAAGTCTTATCCTCCTGAGTCGGATCATGGCTTGAACAACCAGTGCCCAGCCATATTTGATTTTCATGTAAAGTAAATGTTGGTTATTTGAAGAAATATTACCTTGTTAGTACAGTCAAATCTTGCCAGTATAAATTCTAGGTGAAAAGCTGCATCAAGGAGACAGTAACCACGCCAGCTCCCAGAGATTCCACAGCTGGAGCGGGAAGAATGTCTACTGTAAACGGACGACGGCTTCTGTGGAAAACAGCAAGTTTGTCCCGGTCTCAGGAGTGTGTGCTGTGAAACAGCGCATTCCTCCCGAGGCAACTCCAGCATCAACCCGTTCAGAGGGACTTCAGGAGGAAACCTCTCCTTCCTGCAGGCGCGGCCCTCAGCTGCCCTTGAGGGAAGGACAGGCTAGCCTCCCCACGCCGGGAGTCTTGACCTCACTAAGAATACTGCGCCGCCAAGGAAGGTTTATTACAGTCATGCACTGGAGATAGACGTGTGAGGCTGGCCTTGCCTATGAGTGTGTTCTCTAGATAGCAGTGCACCCAAAGGTTGTTATACGTCTTTTTCTTGTGTATCTTCATTCCTGATAAAATCATGTGCTCTCCTTTCTTTTTAAAACATTTTATTACCAGAGTGATGTAGCAGGGGTTAGTTACATTCAAAAGAGAGTGAGTACTTCACTTCTTGAACATTTTTACCCCTTCCCATGCTTTCTTGACTGAGAGTTTGTTTATTCAATTAGAAGCAACCAGAAGTTGCAAGCTGACATTATTTGGCAAGACCCTAAAACCTCCAGACATTACCTTCAGTTTATCACATGGCAATTTCCTTCTGTTTAGATTTAAGAATCTCAAATGAGATAAAAACCTACAGTCATAAGTGATGCCGCTGGTTTTCATGAGGCAGGTGACATTCCTCCTTTCTCATGGGGTGCAACTGAAATTAGGAATGACATCTCTGCAAACATGGCGATGGCATTCAAGACGAGGCACCATTCCCATCGCCCCAAATACAAATCCCAACAAAAACACAAGGCAAGACGCTTTCCCGGCATGTCTTTCCCAGCACCTGTTCTGCAACGGTGGGCACGGTTGCTGAGTGTCCCCTTGTGGGTTAATGCACAGACCCCGTGGGGTGCTGCAGGCAAGCACCCTGCCCTGGCCTGGCTGCCTGGTGTACCAGACCCCAAGGCTGGCATTCAGTTGGCACAGATAGGGGGCTGCTCAAGCCTGGAATGCCAGATTCTTCCCACGGGGCGGATGTGGGGTCTGGCCTGGCCGCTTTTCTGTGCCTTCCTGCCTCCGTGCTGCATTCACTTCCTTTGCCGGGGTGGGGGGTCGTCTGGCCTGTGGGTTTCCCCTGCCCCTCCGTCTGCGGTGGCTCCGCCCCCTCGTGTGTCCCTCGTCCCGTCTCCATGCACCGCCGCCTGGCATCCGAATCCGGCCAGTTTTAGGATTGCTTGCAGTCATCCCCACCATACAGCCTGGCCCTGCTCCGTTATCTTTAACAAACTGCCCCGTCCCGGGGTTTTGTCAACTGGTCAGATCTAGATCAAATCAGCATAAAAGCAAAGATTTTGAGGCTGCTGTAGAAGACGCATACATGCTTTATTTTTACGAGATTTTTTTTTTGTAATTTCTTCTCAAACTAAGCCAATATGTCTCTGATTCTTAGGGCAAATGCAGAGCTGAGGAGACCGTGCTGCAGTCCACAGTGCCGTTATTTACCAAGGCCCTGCAATCATCTGCACTAATGATAATTAATTTGAGAGAATTAGAGGATTGATTTATTTAATGAACCTACAGGTAATTGTGAATTTCTTTGCTAATGACATCAGGGAGATGAGGCCAGTTAGCATTTAATGGTTTGTAATGGATGCCGGCTTTCTCTCAAAGAACAGAATCTTTTGTTCCCATCAGCTACTTTCTGCTTGAGGCGAATGTTAAGAGTTTATCACTTCTAATTATGGTCCATGTCTGCTCCCGCAATGAGGGGAAAGATTTATGTGTTCACTTTGGTATCTGGAAGATTCTCGAAGCGTGGAGGTTGCATTTAATGGGATAGGGCTTCTCCTGTGGGTAGGGTGACTTTTAATCTGATTCTCCTATCAGTGGTTACTGTCACGATGAGAGGAGATAGCGCAGGGCCCCACATTGATGGATTTAAACAATAGGCATAGATTTAGGGCCTTAGCCTGCTACGGGGTCTCCTGGCTGCACCCATACATGGCTTGTCCAGTGTTGTCCCCTTTTTCTGTTTGACACAGGGTCTCACTGTGTAGCACATGTTGGCCTTGAACTTCTGATCTTCCTGCCTTAGGCCGTCGAATGCTGGAGTGAACGTGTGTGCCATGACTTGGGGCTGCTTTCGATTCCTCCAGAGGTGACCAGACATGTTCTCAGCACCACAGCAGAGTGCAGAGTGGAGAGATGCTGGTGCTGGTGTTTTCCCTGTTTTCGACACCACAGGGGCTGTCAGTTAAAGCAAAGCACAGCTTTATGACCTGTGTCAAAATACCCAGGACTGAATGGCTTAAAGGAAGAGACATTTATTTTGTCATAGTTTTGGAAGCTAGCAGTCCAAGCATTTCACAATTATTTTCTTTCTTCTTCCTTTCCTACCTCCTTCTTTCCTTCAGCCTGTCTTTGCACTTAGCAAGTATTTAACCTGCGTCTGGGTTAAAGTAGAGAACAAGAGGAAGTCATAGATTTCAGGGTGTTTGTGCTCAGCCCAAGGCGTGGGGGGTTTAGAGGTCCATTCCTTTCCATAAGGCTGCCATCTGTGGACCTCAAAACATCCTTGAAACCACAAAGACTTTGAGGGGGAGATGTGGACAGAGCTGGTGCCTCCTGGCACAGGACTTCAAATTATGTTACAAAGCCACAGTCATCAGAGCAGCACCCACACAGACCTGGGGGGCAGGCCAGAGGTCAGAGGTCAGCGGTGGCCTGTCCGCTGGCGCCTGTCTCCGGTGGGGGCTGACCGTCGCCCACGGTGGGCCTCCCAGCTCCGGGGCTGTGCTCTCTCAGGTTTGCCTTCAGCTAGGCCCTGGGGTTTTGCTGTGATCTTGGTCTGCACAAACATTGGCCCATGGGTACCAAACCAGGCGCCCCGAGGAGCCACGGCGCAGGGTGTGGGAGGCAGGCGCAGAGCCACTCAGGGCCGTGGGGGGATTGAAGTGAGTTCCCACTCGGCCCGTGCGCGGACAGCAGAACTACAGAAGGAAATTGAGTGTGGGCTCTGAGGCCTCTCGCTGGCCTCCTCCCCTCCCGTGGACCCCAGGTCAGCACCACGGTGTACACTGCTGCCCCACGGTGCGTGCCCGGAGCTGCGGGAGAGGCTTGAGTGACAAGACGAATGAGGCGAGACACAGCGACTTAATTATATGCAATTAAAATGCAGCTTTCGTGAGACTGTGCTGTAGATTAAATGAATAGATGTATATAAAGGATTTATAGCAGGGCCTGACAAATACTGCACCATCTATAAATGTTCACTATTAATTTTATAATGAGCTTTAATTATGTCCACACTGGGAGACAACAGAGGGTCCCACATATAAATATCATTTGTCCATTCAGAGTTTCAACTACAAACTTCATACTACTGATGCTTTATTAGAAAATGTATGTAACATCTTAAGTGACATTGTAATAATTGGACTTTCATGTCTCCTTTTTTATACAAACGACAAAAACATATGGGTTTTTGTCTGAGATAAAGAAGAATGCAATTAGATTAGCAGGGCCCGCGCTGAGGTGGCTCGGCTCTGTCCATGGCTCTGCTCTGGACGCAGTGACAACGGTACAAGCCACTCTCCATACCCAGAGCTGGAGTTTGAGCCCAGAGGACGCAGGCTTTCTACCCTCCGCTTCTTCTCAGTGAGTACGTTTTCCTAAGTCCTTGGAAAACTGGTGACTTGGGAAACGGCCAGTGGTAATGATGCAGTGCATGCTAAGAGAAGACAGTGACTGAAATCACACCAGGCCCCGAGGCCCCAGAGACACGGGAGGACTTGTCCTTGGTCTGGGGACAGACGGCGAGGCAGGCTTCATGGGGCAGGACCTCACATCTGTCTCAAAGGATGCGGAAATTGTGTGACATAGATGTCACACAGGGAGACACTTTCTTGTCTGGCCCTGCAATGAATTCAAGGAGGACCTAAGTGGAGGACAGGGGAGGGATGCAGAGAGGGGGAACGACGGGGGGAGGGACGAGGGAGGGGCAGGTCAGGCAGCAGAGGGGACATGGCTTTAGATCCTGGTTCTCATCAGTTAACAAGTTCTGCTGGTCTAGTGCCAGCACCAGTTCAATGACACCTGTTCATCACACCTGTGGAGCAGAGTTCTTTGTTTTTCTTCTTTTTTGCCAGTCCTGGGCTTGAACTCAGAGCTGAGCACTGTCCTTGGACGTTCCTCAAGGCTAGAGCTCTACCACTTGAGCCTCAGCACCACTTCTGGCTTTTTTTCTATGTATGTGGTACCAAGGAATCGAACCCTGGTCTTTGTGCATGCTAGGCAAGCACTCTACCCCTAGGCCAAATTCCTAGCCCCTGAACAGAGTTCTTGCAGGAATCCAGTGGGATAAAGGAAGAGAAAGTCTCTCTTTCAGGATGCACCTCCTTTCTAGAGGAAGTCATTCCACGGTCAGGAGGGGCTGGGACTGGAACTGTCCAATAGACGGGGGGCCTGAGGCTAACATCAGTGGTTCTGCTCTGCCGCCTGGCTTCTGTCCATGTAAGAAACAGGAAATAGGCACAGACACTAGAAATAAATTGAAACTCCAGATTTATGACTGGTGGAGTTAGACTGGAAGGCTGGGGGAGGGCGGCTGGAGATCTGCGTTTTGCCTTTTTGGACGAGAAGACTAGAAGGCAGCACATGTAAGTCTTGAGGGTTATCAGTCCAGGCTCTGACGAGCAGAAGGAGGCCAGGGAAGAGTGGCCAGGGTGGGCACCCACAGTTGAACAATTCATCACTAGCTTGTAATATAATAAACCAGAGATTTCTTTCTCCCCTGTGCCCTTCCACTGGGGGTTTTATACTTCTGTGTAGCTCAGGAGCCAAGTCCATGGCCAGTTCTGGGCAGGTGTGTGTCACTCTCACAGGGAAGCCTGAGGACCGGGGGGGGGGGTGCTTTCCAGCTTGGTGCACTCCCTCTGAAACATGGAGCTGCTTCGTGAGCTCGGGCCTGGCACAGAGGAGGGTTGAAGCATTCGGCGGTCCCTCAGTCATAGACTCGAGCCTGGGCCAGAGGTTTCTCTGTTATAAGCTTCTCCAGTTACTGGGTTGTTTGTTAGTGCGGCAAAACTGAGACTCACTTGTCCAATAAGCTGTTACATTCTACCAAGAAAGCAGTTCTTTTTTTTTTTTTTGGCCAGTCTTGGGCCTTGAACTCAAGGCCTGAGCACTGTCCTTGGACTTTCTCAAAGCTAGAGCTCTACCACTTGAGCCTCAGCACCACTTCCGGCTTTTTTCTATGTACGTGGTACTGAGGAATTGAACCTGGGTCTTCTTGCATGCTAGGCAAGCACTCTACCACTAGGCCACACTCCCGGGCCAGCAGTTCTTTCTTAATAGGTCAAGGCTGTCCATTAAGTTAGCACTTGTCAACACTTTGCAATAGTTAACAAAAATTCGTGCAATTAATAAGTTAAAGCAATACGCAATCACTTCTTAAGCCAAATGAAGTTAGCAAATGGGCCAGAAGTAGGCTTACCCCTAACTGCACGTTTGCAAAGCTTTGTGTCATGTGAACTAAGCCAACCACAGAACTCCTGGGAAATAAACCTGCCGTGTAACTAACACGGCGATCAACTCTTAGAGACATTGAACGTGCAGGCAGAAGGAAAAGCAAAGGGCCATGTGACTTTTGACGGCATCCTGACCAATGGCTCCTCTGGGGAGGAGGTGGCTACTAGCACACGGAATGAGGGAGACGGACTCTATGTAGAGGTGCTGGCAGGATGTGCAATTCATGTGTGCAAGTATTGGGTGGAGAAGGGTTGATCACCATGTTAGCAAATATATGAAAAATGTTCTAAGCTGGCCTCCGCATTGTCGAAGGACCACAGTAATATAATTAGGGGGAAATCCCAATGGAAAGGAGTAGGCTCAGGATGATGTAAATGTTTTTAATGACTGTAGAGATCCGGTGAGAGAGATTCTCATTAGTACCGCCGACAGTGTAGGGCTCCCCTGTCACATAAGCAGGATCCACGTTGTTCAAGGACACTTTCACTGTAGTTTCAGCCCAGGAGGAAGAGGGCACTAGAGCCAGGCCACACACCTTAGCCTCGGGGCTCGCAGCTACTCACCAATCGCCAAAGGTGGTCTTCTGCCTTCTCAGGATTAAGAGCACTGCTGTGTGATGGAAACTTCTGGACTGGCAGAGCTGTCCCTTCCTCGAGGGATCCCTTTTCAGTACCCACCTGCAGCTCTGAACACTCACAAACTCTCTGTCCAAAGGAGCAGCTTTTGTTCTTTATTTAACATTGACGCATTGAAATGTCGATTAGAAGAGCTTCGTGTGGCTGCCTGCACTCTGTGGGACAGGCTAGGCCTTTGAAAGTTTAAAATTAAGATTGATGCGCACGTATCTCATATCCATCTTGAAAAGCAGGTCTTCCCAAGGCACACTGATTTAAGCTACTGTGTTTGTGTTTGGTCTAAGTGAAACGATACTAGCCATCATTTCAAGATCAGTCCACATTCGCGCATGTATACATAGCTTCCGTGGATTCTGACTTTTACTTCTGAACATAACCCACAGGGGTGCTCGCAGTGAGGTGCAGACGCCCTGTGCTGGCCTCAGGACCCTCCTTCCCTACCAGGCTCTCCCGGCACTGCCTTTCCTTTCTCTGAGCTCTGTTCCTTGTCTTCCAAGGCAGGCCACTGCGGGCCTGTCAGCTCTCATGCAGGGCTGTGAGCCTTTAACCTCTTGTGTCCTGTCCTCTGTGACACTTAAGAACAGCCACCTATGTCACCACGATGCACTTCCATTCTTCCCTGCCCTCTGACTGGAGGCCTTGTCCCAGGCCCTCTTCTGTGTGCAGTCCATGCACAGGGAGAGGCGCTGGCTGCACAGCCTGAGACGGAAGCCTCTGCTCACCTGCTCCACTGCAGGGGCTGAGGCCAGGGGAACGGTGGGTGGAAGAAAGGCCCAGGAAAAGGCGCCTGGCTGTGGTGGGGCTCTGGGGCTGCCAGCAGGGCACAGGTGAGGCCTTAGGGAGAGACTCATCTTTATTCTGAGTATCCTGCCATTTTTTTTTTTTTTGCCATTTCTGGGCTTTAGGCTCAAGGCCTGAGCACTGTCGTTGGGTTTTTTCTCAAGGCCACAGCACCATTCCTGGCTTTTTTCTATATTTGTGATACTGAGGAACCAAACCCGGGTGTTTGTTCATGCTGGGCGAGCACTGTACCACGAGGCCAAACTCCTGGCACCTTGCCGATTTTTAGAGAACAATTCCAGAGGGGTGCACACGTGTTTCCTGCTTTTTATGCAAAGTGGGGCCGATGGCCGCTTCTCTGCACCTGGTCCTTCACTCAGCCGTGCACCTTGGAGATGAATCAGGGCTGGTGGGATTGACGGGGAGGCATAAATCCCTTCAGAACAACTGCACCGCTTTGTGTGTGAAAAGACTGTAAAGCCAATGGTTGTGTAAGCTGGACTAGAACCTAAGAGGCAGCTTCCCCGGGGAGAGGGAGCTCCCGGCTCGGAAGCCTCTGGAAGCTCTCAGACCAGCATTAAATTTAATCCAATTTACTGCTCACTTGCCATGTGCTAGGTACTGTGTTGCCAATGCTGAGAAAAAAGCCCAAATGGAAACAATTCTATCTCCAGGGGTCTAAGTGGCACAGAAACATTTTATAAACAAGATAATGGTTGATCACCTGGATGGATACACTGACAGGTGAAAGCCACAAAGAGCAAACCGCCCTGCCAGGAAAGATAGCACTTGGCTTAGCTCACAATCGATGGTTCCAAATCCAGGAAATGCGAAAGTATGCATTTCACACTTTCTGTGTAAATCTGAGTAGAAATAACTCAGGAATTTCACCGTGCACTCATCCTAGCTATTCTGGTTTCTTCGCACTTTTTATTCTTGGACATAAATTTAGCTTTCCAAGTTGTAGCTGCCTTGGGTATCGAGGGGGATTTTTGAGCCTAAAACCGTCACAGCATGCAGACTCCTGGCAGAGTGGTAATTTTCAGTTTGGAACCATTACCAGTAGTCACAAGCATTCTGTGCTCTGCTTGAAATGATGTCATTTACGGAGCTGACAGGAGAGAAGATAAAAGTCAATAAAAACAGAATTCTTTATTAAAAAGGTCTAATGTTACAAGAACAGTACACAGAACTATTATCTGACTGTGCCTCCCACACGTTATATACCGGCATCTATCGTTTATATACAGATTGTATACAACAGAGTTAACCATTTTCCACAGAGATCACAGCATCTTCTGCTGGGGCTGCAAAACACCCGCTTTCAGGAAAGTCCTAATTACAAGCACTGTTTTCTTTGCAATTCAATTGACATTATACAAAAATACAGTCTCTTTAGTGACTTAAGACTGTGTGGTTTTGGTGCCATCCAGGAAAATGCTTTCATGGTTTTGCAGCTGAAAAATAATGGACCCTTGGTAGGAATGCACAGTAACAAAGATGCAATACCTAAGTCCATCATCATTGAAAATTGTTGGTTTATGATGCCAAATACACATTTTGTGTGTGTGTGTCGAGTAATAAATAACATCCTAGCCCTCTGACTCCCGGGAGAATGCAACACCAGAAAGTGTCTGTGAAATACTAGCAGGGGTGTGTGCACTGTCTCCAATCAATCTGGAGTATGTGTCGATTGGAATTTGCCAGATATTGATACATTCCCCTGGATTTTGCTTTGTAATATTTAGTAGAGAACATCATGGAAGGGCCTGCTTCACTGAATATGTAAAAATTCCCATTTTGCCTCAGACGCACCTGCGGTTCTTAGGAGTTATGGCGTTCTTGGGAGAGCTCACACTTCTGTGTGAACTCTTCCGCCATGGCTCCAGGAGCGTGGCAGCCTC
This sequence comes from Megascapheus bottae, assembly GCF_031878675.1. Taxonomy (NCBI): domain Eukaryota; kingdom Metazoa; phylum Chordata; class Mammalia; order Rodentia; family Geomyidae; genus Megascapheus; species Megascapheus bottae. The sequence goes on along the minus strand of NC_143535.1, from coordinate 1,549,212 downwards.
CCGCCCCAGGCGGCCTTCAGGAAGGACACTGGGCTGTTGTGTTCCACAGGTTTAACTCCGTCTGCACCGCCTACTCCAATCAACTGGCTGACACAGCTTTGCGATGCTGTCGGAGGTGCTCAGGGCTGTCTGCCTGGCCACGACTGTCACCACGGAGGAAGAGCCTGGGCACCTGAGACACCCTTTAGGGTTTGGGGAGCGCAAATCCTAATCTCTGGTCTGGTAATGCAGATAAGAACCTCTAGGGCCTCTGCCTGCAGCTGGGTATCGTTGCGGACGCTGTGGGAGTGGATGGGTGTAGATGATGCAGAGAAAGGAAGAGGCCTCTCGTTCTCACAGGGGCGCCATGGTGGGCCTGGCTTCCCCACCAGCCAGGTGTCACCAGTGTCTTTCGTGATTTCTTCATGGCTATGACATTGACCTGGCCCACCCTGTGCTTTCTAGAACTTCCAGGTCATGTGTGGGCAGACCCGCCCTGTGCCTGTCAGTCACCATCTCCCGCCACTCACATTCAAGCAGCCTCTTCCCCTGTGGCCTCAGAATAAAGGACGCACAGCTGGTTTGCCTAGGTAATGCCACTGTGGCACCATGAATTAGGAGAACAGATTTATTCTAATGTGTTCTCTTTATTTTGGAAGTTGGCAAGATTGTGTAAACGACATATTTGCACTTCAAAGAATCAAAATTTATTGTTATGCTTCGGTGTGTGTGTGTGTGTGTGTGTGTGTGTGCATGTCAATGCTTCAGTGTGTGTGTGTGTGTGTGTGTGTGTGTGTGTGTGTGCGCACGCGCGTACATGTCAATATTTGGGCTTGAACTAAGGGCCTGGGCCTTAGCTGTCGCTTAACTTTTCTGCTCCAGGTTGGTGCTCTACACTGAGCCACAGCTCCACTTTGGGATTCTGGCCAGGTGACTGGAGATAAGAATCCCACAGGTTTTCCTGCCCAGGCTGGCTGTGAACTGAGATCCTCAGATCTCAGCCTTCGGTAGGTAGGATTACAGGTGTGAGCCACGATGCCTGGCTTCATCCACATGCTACACGGAGGAATAATTGCCTCCACAACCAATTTTCATTGTCCTCCCAATTAATTTGCAATGACAGGAAGGCACTGGCCTTGATTCACAATGTTTTGACAAGCCGTGGAGGAGTGGTGGCTCTGCCCCAAGATCACTGCATCTACAAGTGAGCTCTCGAGCCTTCCTGTCATCCTCGCTGTCAGCCCTCATGTGTTTTTGACTTTAAACTATCTTTTGCTATTAAAAATAAACATTTACTGTATTTGCAGCAACACGAGACAGCGCTTGATGGAAAACTACCTGGCTCTGAGCGCGTCCTGAGCGAAGCCCTGCAGCCCGTGTGGGAAGCACGCCAGGAGAAGCGATGCAGCATTCCTGGGTCATCAGATACTTCCTTGACCACACTGTGTGTGTTTCTCCTAGAATGGAATGGGCCGCACCACTAAAGTGTTTTCCGACCTCTCTGCTGGGCTGGCAATTGGAATAGCAGAGGGAGGGAAAAGGAAAACACTGGCCCCAGAGTCTTCAGCAATTTCCATTCTCTGTGCTGGGGTTCGTGTCTGAAGCGGATCTGTGGAGACGCCTTCCCCAAAAGACCAGCGGCACAGCTCAGAGCCCTCAGATAGAAAACCAAACCCCAACGTATTAAAAAATTAAGAATACATTTGACTGAAATTTCCTTTGCTTACAAAAGTTCATTTCATACAATGTGCATATTTTGTAACTGGACTGTCCTCTCAAAGCGAAGCCTGATGAAGAAGCAATGTTGCCCCGACCCCGTGCACTGCACCGTGCAGTTCCATGGGTTCAAAGCTCCTCTCTGCGAAGCAGCCCAGGAGGTGGCGGGTCTCACCAGGAGGCCAAAGGGAGGAGCAGGGCCACGACGAGCGCTGTCCAGGACGACCAGGAGCTGGTGTGCAGTCGAGACTGTGCACTCGTGATTTTACCCCCTGAGGCAGAGAGAGAAGAATCCGCGCTCAGACCTTGAAGAGAGCTCACCTAGGCTCCGTCCTACTCCTGCCAGCTAATGACGGGGGCGCAGAGGCACGCCCCTTGAGTTTTCTCTGTGAACAGGAAACTGCACCTGCCTTATGCGTGACAGGTGGCTGTGATGAACTGTATCAAGCATTTCTGATTTCACAGACAGCAAGGGCTCAGCAAAAGCAAACACGTATTCACAGCGATGCAAATAAAAATAGCCACCCTGGGGTCGGTGGCTCATGCCTGTAATTCTAGCTACTCAGGAGGCTGAGATCTGACTATCACAGTTCAAAGCCAGCCCGGGAAGCAAAGTCCAAGAGACCATGAGGCTCTTATCTCTAATTAACCACCAAAAATACAGAACTGAATGTGTGGCTAACGAACAGAACTCTGGCCAAGTTTAAGCCCCAGTACTGGCACAAAGGTGTAACAAATCAAATGTATAATCTGTTTGGAAATCGGTAAACATTGAATTGTAATTTTCAAAGCATTCCTTTACATTTTCCATTGTCTAGCAAAACGATACCAGGCAGGTAGGCGTGTTAAGCTAGTGCAGTGCCAGTTTAGAAGCAATATTCCAAAAGCCAAGTGTCTGGGTACTGAGCCTCCATAAATGGGTGGATCATGATGAAACATCATCCCTACATGGCAGAAATCCTGCAGTGTGAGCAGCTTGCCACGGCTTGCATTCACGGCAGGAAGTGGAGGGAAACAGGGAGATGCATCTCAACGTCCATCGCTCAGTGCGATGAGAGCCATACCATCTTGCAGCCATCAAAATCTGCCTCCCCTGGGCAGCCTCACCTGAATATGAAGGCACTCGGATTTGGGAGCTGGCGGCTCCGTCCCCCCCTTCACTGTAGGCCCGCACTTCAATGATGTAGACGCCGGCCTCGGGGAGGGGGACCACGGCCTGTGGCTTCTGGGTGAGGATGATGTCACCGTGGCTGTGACCCTCCTGCCTGTAAAACACCTGTGGGCCACAGCAGAGGCTGGTTCAGCGGTGGCCATGCAGGGACAGCAGTGAACACGCATGGGCAGTGTTCATCACTGTCCCAGATAAGTGCACAGAGCACACCGCTTAGACACGTGAGCAAACGCCACGGGAGCACACGAGGCACTCTGAAGCACAGAAAGAGTCTAATGTCAGAGCGGGTGGTGCCGAGTGAAGGGTTTCAAGGTAGAGGGTTTACCAGCTTGAGAAGAATTCAGACCATCCCAAGCACATCACGGATTTGTGATGCAGACACGGGAAAAGTGGGCTGCCAGGGCACAGGGCACGGAGCTGCCCATTGTTCAAATGAGCACTACCCCGAGGATAGCCTCTGAAAGCTTAGCTTCAAATGGAAAGGAGGAAACGGAAACGCAGCCAAGTGTAGTAATACGAAGTCCTCAACCAGATCAGAAACTGCTGGCAAGTGAGAGCTGTGTCCAGTTGTTCTTTCAATGGTAGCGTGCTTTGTGGTGAACTGGTGTTTGAGTAGCCGTGGGTAGCAGAGTGAACATTTTCTTCATGTATGTACATGGTGGCAGAATTGAGCTTACATGCATGACAAAAACCAATTCCAACCAAGACTCAGAATTGTCCAGTTCCTGTGAGAAAACGAGGCAATACGTATGCTTAGAGAATTCACGCAAGAATTCTCTGGGTGGGTGGCTAGGTGGCTCCGTAGAAGGCAAAGTTATTGTTTCACAGTTGTTTCATTCAGCGTGAACCTGACATGTGTTCTTTTCATTTGCGTGTGTGTGTGTGTGTTTTGTAATTACTGGTGTTACTAAACTACGATTTGTTTGTGTAGTGGAGAAAGCAATGGTGTGGCAGTCCTTCAAATCTGGATTCAAAGCCATTTTCTACAGAGCAAGTCAAAGAAGCAAAATCAATATCTGATGAGGAAATCTGGGCAAACTGCTAGGCTTCCTCACACTGGATTCGCCCTCCTGTTTGGTGGAAAGAATGTCATCGTTTCATGGTGGTATAGGGAATGAAATGAGAAGGGGCATGTAAGATTCCTCAGTCCAGGACCTGGTGCTGGGTGAGAGAAAGCTCAGCGCAATTGAATCTCACAGGATGGACTGATGGGAAGACAGACAGGTGACAAATGCTTCTGTATCATCTACCTACCTACCTGGTGTCTGTCTGGCTACCTACTGACCTATTATCTATCCATCTCCAGCTGTTTTGCAGAAACGAAAGTTTACAAAAGCAGTATTTTCATAGACAGAAGCCTAACGATTCTTGACTTTGCTCTTGGCTTGTAGTATCTCATTCCCTTCATCTTCTATGGATTTTAATGTACTTGGGGTCTTTGCCGGAAAAAATGGCCTCTCCTGAAAGCATAGCACGTTCTGAAATCCCTTTGGGAAGGATCCTATGGCTTCGGTGGGAATACAAAATAGTGACACCATGACTACATAGTTTCTGGGCGTCTGGCTGGTGACAAGCACAGGGCATCGGCTGCAGTTTCAGCAGAGAAGACAACAGCGCGTTTTCTTTCCCAGGCCCCATCACCACCCAGCGCAGGACACACAGCAGAGCCGTGAAGTGCAATGCTGCAGCAGGAGCTGTCACTGCACGGAGTGACTGCTTAAGTGAGACGTGGGGAATCAGGACACCTTCTGGAGGAGGCCTGTGGCAGTTTCTTAAAAACTGACAAATCGACCAGGATTTATGCTTCTGAGTTTGACTAGCTCTGTGATGAATGAGAATTTGATCATCTACATGAGGCAATTAGAAAGGAGATTTATGAGAGGAGGAAAGGGTGTAAATTGGTGAGGATTGGCAGGGGAGTGACTGTGTTGGAGGACACTGTTGTTATGGTTTAATAAATTACATGTTTTATGACAAAGGAAAACGCAGCCGGCAATGCATATCTAATGTTGCTGTAAAATCCAGAGTTGAAGAAAAATTTATGGATCAGCTGAGATTTGGGAACAAAAGATAGAGGCAATGGGAAAATCATCGGTTAATGGTCTCGAAAGGAATCTGTGATTAAATGAGGTCTTTATCAATACGTCTGGGAACGCGCCGAGGTAGGCATGCAGGGGAGAGTTACATCAGGTGAATGGTTTCAGAGAACTTGGGCCCGTTTTTAAGTCCTGATGTAGAAAAGACAAGTGTGAATGAGACAAAGTCTAAGGAGTTATCCAGATATGCTAGAAATAGTTATGGACAAGAAGGAGGCCAGGGAATTCTCTGAGAATCTAGACATTGGTGGATCATCGGTTTCCATGACAGCTGTCTTTATGCATACAGGAGGTTGTCTCGTGTCAAGACTGCTCCCGAGTTATACTTAAAAACCAGAGAGTGTTGGATTTTCCCAAACTACAAGCCTCAACAATTCAACCGTTTCTGCTGTTGTCCATGGCATGAGCTGGAAATGAATGTTCCATGTATATTATGGTACAGAAAACGGATGTGAGTGTGCCCAAAATGGAATGAATTTCTTGCCAGTGATGTCTGTAAGTGTCCATACAAAGGGTGGACCCTGTTCAAGCGAAGGCTATCCCCTCCCCTCCTCTTCCCTCCCCTCCCCTGCCCTGCCCGCCCCTCCTCCCCCTCTCCCTCCCCTGAGTGTCTCCAGAGCAGTCAGTGTGGATGAGAGCTGTGCTCTGATGTGAGTCTGTACACCCACCCCAGCGTTTCCACAAAGTCTTCCTCTCATATGCTTGACAGAGGAGTCACTGTTTTAAAAGAATTTACTATGGAAAATATGATGCATCACCAGATGCAGATGGAAGAAGGAGGATTGGCAGTCATTATTCCAGTGAGACACAGGAGAGAGGCAGTGCCTCACACTGGGGACGGATAGAAGGTGGGAGAAGAGCATAAAACCAGAGAGTGGGGAGGGTGGATGCGGAGGGTGGGGGTGGGAGGAGAGGGGCGGGGGGGGGGTCTGTGCTCCTTTGCCTGGGGAGATTCTGCCTGGCCGGTCCCTTCTGGGAGACAACGTTATACTTCTACTCATGTTAGACGGGGTTATGAACGGATGGTCCACATTTCTGGCCCCTAACCGTGGAGGAGCAAATCTGCTTTAGAAGAGAAGTCAGAAGGCCCGGCCTTCAGAGGAGGCGTGGGGAGGATCTGGACGCTGACTCCCCTGCCACCTCAAAGGTACACTTCACGCCCCGGGGCAACAGGGACAAATCTGAGTGCCTCTGGGTTTGAGTGTGGTTGACTTACACTAAGAAAGGCTACACGTTATCTTAAGTATTGGGAATGGCTTATCATAAAATATATATTTCATTTATACCTGCTTCTGCTTCAGCTTTGGAATTTAGCATGTTAGACCCAACATATTCTGTTACTATCTCTGATAGAAAAAGCCACCTAAAATGATGCCTGTAGTCTAAATATTGCCACAAAAATTTGTTCACATCTACTGTAAACCCTCACACTTTTGTGTGGGGTTGAAGGCGATAAATACACGCTGACATTGTGGAACAAGAATTTGAAATGAAGCCAATTCAATAGGTGGACTGCATGTATTTTAAACAGGCAAAATTGCTTTTCGACAGCAAGCTGGGGATATTTTCCTGGTGCAGGGCTGCTGTTAGCACATGGCCAAGTGGCTGTGTGGCCTGAAACTCTGGGGGACACAGACGGCCGTCTTCCTCCCTAACTCTGCCCTCTCTGGGTTCTGGCCTGGCATTAGAAAACTCTTCTGCATAGCCGGGAGAGGTGACTCACGCCTGTAATCCCAGGAGGTTGAGATCTAAGGATCAAGGTTCAAAGCCAGCCCAGTCACAAAAGAACCTGAGAGTCTTATCTCCCATTAACCTCTAGAAAATGGGAAGTGGGGCTTGGCTCAGGAGCAGGGAGGTAGCCTTGAGCTGAAGAGCTCAGGGACAGCGCCCAGGTGGAATTCAAGCACTATGACCAACAAAAGAAAGAAAGAAAGACAGAAAGAAAGAAAGAAAGAAAGAAAGAAAGAAAGAAAGAAAGAAAGAGAGAGAGAGAGAAAGAGAAAGAGAGAGAGAAAGAGAGAGAGAAAGAGAGAAACTCTTCTGCATCTTAGTTAACGTAAAGTGTGCCTGCCTCAGTTTCCTCCCCTGTTCTCCTGACACCAGGTTCTGGGGTGAGTGTGAGGGCTGGGGAGGCACTGACCTTATAACCTGTGACTTCAGACTCGTTGGCCAGGGGCTGGACCGGCTCCCAGCCCAAGGAGACCTGCGAGCCCTGCTGCTCCCACTGGAGGTCGCTCGGGGCCTGGCTGGGCGCTGAGGGACACACAGCAGAGGTCAGCCTCATTCCGCGGGAGATAACCCTATCCACCACGACAAGCAATGGTCACCGCCGCTTTTGGAATTCAGACGTCAGCCTTGAACCAGGCCTCAGAGTCACAACTCCTTCCTTGACTTGGCTCATCATGGACCCCGCGTGGCTTCCAGGAAGGTCCCCCCACCCCGGCCTGGACCCTGGCCACTCACGGGACTTCTTGGTGGCCACGCTCACTTGGCCGCTGGCTGGGCCGTAGCCGGCGCCGTTGTAGGCCCTCACGGTGATGTGGTACAGCGTGTTTCCCTGCAGCCCCGTCAGGACCACGAAGGACTCGTTCCCCCGAGTCTTGACCGTCTCTGCTGTGCCCTCCTCCGTGTCCTTCCAGTAGCTAACCTGCCAACACGACAGAGGGGTTGCGTTAATGACAAAGGGCCCGCGATCGTCACCACCAGGGCGTGATGACGATGGGTGGAGGCGGTGCCCTAGGAAGAAGTCCCCCCACAACCCGGTCCCCCACACCACTCCTGCAGAGCCAGGAGCGGGGCTGCACCCTGCAGGCAGGCGAGAGGCCCGGCGGACACGCCTGGGCTGGCTAAGGGAGAGGCCAAGACAACGCTGCTCCTCCTCTGTGGGCCACAGGAGCCACCGCCACGTAGCTTTGACACGGAATGTTCTGAGCAAGGACACACATGGTATCTCTCCTCCCTCTCCTCCCGCTCGCTTGCTCTCTGCCTCAGTCCTCTCCTCTCTGGATGTGTTTTCCATCCAGCCGGAGAATCTCGGCCATGGCTTTTTGCTGGTCAGCCTGGGGCCTCCATGCAGAGGCCAGTCTTCCTGCTGGGCCTGTGGCTCTGCAGCGTCAGGTAACGGGGCAGGCATTTTGTGGGTGCAGATTGCAGGGGCGCTTCCTGACCAGTGCCCTGAGGGTCTGGGCTGGGGGTTCCCTGCTTTTGTAAGGCTTCGTCCTCATCCGGTGTCGGGCGTGCAGAAGGGTTCTTCAAACATCACCCGCCAGCCTGACTCTCAGCACTTTTGTAAATGGCTTCATAGATGTCATAAACAGTTTGTGCTGAAACTCCAGTAATTCAATCCTTTACTACCAAGCCTGCCTGAAGGACCTGCACAGATCTTAATTCGTAGGAAAGGAGCTTAATAAAGTGGTCAAATCCTATTTTGTAACCCCATTTCCCACCGAATTGAAAGCACATTATAGCTAAATGGCAGAACTTCAGAAAATTACCTTTGAAAGCTAGGAAGCTAGGAGCCAGGGAGCCTATCTTTTCTATGCTGTGGCCCCATTATTTCCTATTTCAAGAACTATCTCATCTTGCTCAAGAATACATTTTTAATTATTTTAAAGCTGCAAAGTTGGCTGATATGCTGCTGGGTGGAACAAATGCAAAGCTCTCCTGTCAGTGCTACGTCTCACTTCCTGGTCTCTTCCAGAAGCCACGACTCTGCTATCACTTCTTCCGCCTCGCCTAAACATGTGAGACCCCAAGCCGAAAGAGAGCAGAGAAGGCATGGGGTGCCGAGGGGCAGGGGACCTGTGGAGTCCAGTGAGGAGTGGGGAGACTGGGAGCGGGCTGTGGGCAGGGGAGACCAGGAGGAAGGGGGGACAGAGCGTGCTTTGAAGACGGGGCAATGGCACGTTGGCTGGCTGTGGGCAGCTCCCAGGCTGTCCTTGGCTGGGCTCCACTGCACGGAGAAGGAACTCCCCAGTCCACGTCCTCGCCCAGGATCGCACATCTTCGCCTGGCGAGATCTCTCTGCATGCCTGCACCAGCGCCTGCCCCGGCCCCCACTCAGAGCCGGCTAGGGAAAGGCCCACGGTCCACTGCAGTGCCCTGAGTGCCGCTGCCGGCTGACAAAGCTCCTTGCATGCCTCCCACTCCTCCAGTTTCAGCTTCCCTGAGAATTCTCCACGACATTTCCCCAAGGACCACCCCCCCCGCCATGTTCTCTGCTGCTGAGTGTATTATAATCACTGCTGCTTGTGGTATGAGTGTGAATTATCCTCATCCGTCTGCTGACGCTTTCCTTTAGGATGGTACAGGGAGACAGTAGCTGGCCTACGAACGTGAAGAACAGGCGGGGAAGGGAGCTGTGACACCCAGAGTCTCCAGTCAGGAGTGGCAGCTGGACAGGCTGTGGGGCCCGGGACACCCAGCAGTGTCGCCATCGCCAAGGTTTTGAGCACGGAACCAAACGACGTTGGGTGAAAGGTCATGTGGAGGGCAAACGGCGGTTTCCCATGTTAACATTTCTTAAAAGCAGCACGGCGTTGGTGACTCACGTCTGTCGTCCTAGCTACTCGGGAGCCAAGATCTGAGGACCGCGGTTCAAGGCCAGCCTGGGACACAAAAGAGCATGGGACTCTTACCTCCAATTAATCACTAGATACAAAAGGGAAGTGGCTCAGGAGGTAGGGCAGTAGCCTTGAGCTGAAGAGCTCAGGGACAGCACCCAGGCCCAGAGTTCCAGCTCCACAACCCACCAAAAAAACCACACAAAAAAACCCCAAAAAGCAAACAAACAAACAAAAACACAAAAAGAATTTCTTGAAAGCTTGTAAACTGGTGTCTGCTTCTAAGGATAGCGATTTTCTTGGGGGTTGGGTGCTCTTTCTTTGGGGACCTTTTCACTCTCCTTTTCTGGTTGTTGCGTTTACTTCAAAGACTCCTTTCTGTCTTCTCTAAGGACACATATTTAGGGACAAATTCCCTGCCCTGCCCCTCCAGCTTCTTATCCCACCTCCGAGCCTCACGGCTTCCTCAGTCCCCTGCTCTTCCCATGGGGTTATTTCTCAGGCTTAAATATTTAGCAGTATCAAGCATGCCTTTGCATCTCACTGCTTCCAATACATATCTTATCTTGGGGACTTTGTTCTTGACTATTATGGTCCTCTGTGTCTTGAAATGTTCTTGAAATAGAGACGAGTATTCTTGTTTATCTTGTGGAGATGTAGAAGGATATATTTAACAATGTCTTCTGATCTGTAAAATAAGCTTTTACGAGGAAAAGAATTCACGCTGAGCCTTTTCGCTTGTCTTCTCCGGAAGATTTCTCTGCTGTCTGTCACTGATTACCAAGTGGAAAGGGACTGGACCCCACCTCAGCCCCAGGGCTGGCTTGGGGTAGATGAGGGGAAGGGTAGCTGGCTGCCGGCACAGCCCTCCAGAAGACAGGGCAGCCTGGGCCGGAGCTGGGAGGCCAAGGTGTCAGGAATGGCTACAGTGTGTTTCACTGAAGCAAAGATGAAGAAGGAAGAGGCCAGAGGCTATTTCCCTGCTTGCTTGAACCTAGAAAATGGGATTTTGAGGCTGGGTCATTGCACAGAGATGAAAGGAAAGAAAACAGTGCCGTAATGCTTTAGTTTCCTTGTGATGGCGATGGGAGCTTGGTCCAGGGTTCTGCGGCTCTGAGTACACACATGCTTCCACGCTGGTCCACTGCCTCTCCTAAGCACAGAAGCGGCCCTGAGTGGGGACGGGGGCTAGAAGCAGAGAGTCCCGCTAGCCCACCTTCCCGTCCAATCTTCACCCTGCTACTCCTCATGGCCAGGGCGTGGCGGGGGCAGGGGCTCCCACGCCCAGTGAGGGAGGCTTTCCCCAAGCCAGGCAGAGGCCCTGACTGCTGGACCTGATCTGTCTCCAGTTTCCTCATGTCCCGAGTTTTAGTAGTGGGTATAGTTATTAAGTTGACAATTCTCAATCAATGCACTGTGATGCACTGGTTGATAAGATTGCATGCAGATCCCGTGCTTTGCGCCCAGAGATAATTTTGTCATAAAGGAAGGACACAATTTAATGAATCAAATCAAATAAATAATGCTTCAACTTTTGAATATTTATGAGGCAATTCAATAATGATGAGAGGATGTGAAATGAAGTTTAGAATACAACAGACCATAATAATGGATATCATTTATTGAATAAATTTGTATTTAATTTTGAGATGTTATTTTCTAAAAAAAAACCTTAAAGATGATTCTCTACAATATAATTCTATTGTTAACTGCATCTCGTTCAGTAAGAGTCTTTAACACATTAACTTCCTTCACATGCTTTACTTAAGTGTCCTAAAAGAGTACATGGAGTAAGAAAATTCTGAAATCACTGTATTCTGACTAAACGTAATATCAAGCATTTGTGAGATGACCTGTAACCCTGTCTACTAGCACATGTTAATTAAAGAATAAAAGTTTTAATCAGAAAGTTAATACTTTCAGGGAAGTTGTGATCTTGAAAAGGTGATGAACTTCATTATATTATGAGATGCTGGAGATGGAGTGAGCTGCAGCCTGTACGCCTAATGGATTAATTAGAAAAGACTGAGAGCAGAAAATCAGACATATATCCATCTGAAGATGTTTGAAGTGGAAAAGGTGCTATAAAGATAGAAGTGGCACCTCTCGAGTCAGAAAAACAAAATGAATAAAGCCCAGGTTCATTCGTTGGGAAGACTCGATATTTTATAAATGTTTTATGAGAGCGATCTGGTGATCAAAAGAGACAAGGTGATCAAAAGAGAGCGGGAGGGAAGGCAAATTCCCAAAACAAACCAGTACAGATCTGAGGGAGAGAAAAGAAATACTGGTGGGAATCTGGACAGGCAGTGGTACAATTTGGAAACGTTCCACAGCAGGGTGGAGTGTGCCCCTGAAATGTTCAAAATGCACAAAGGAGACTGTGTTTGTGACCATTGTGTTGGAATTCCTCTAAAAGTCCCCTTCTTCCTGGTGGAGAAAGATGGAGACGGCTGTGTCTCTGGGAGTGGAAAGAAAGCGGAGTGGCTCAAGTAGCGGCATGTCTGCCTTGCAAGTGTAAGGCCCTGGGTCAATTAGAAACAAAGATGAAGGTTATTTTGTGCCACCCCAAATCAAGGTAGACCAAGAGAGGGATTACGACACCTACGCTAACCGAGACCAAGACTTAGAAAACCAAGACGTCTGCTGGACAGTGAGGGTGGGCGGTGCTCTGAACAGCGGGCACAGGCTCCTCTGTGAGCTCCGACGATGGCGCTGGGCGCCAGGAGACGCCGCGTGAGCTGTGTGTGCACAGAGCAGTGTGGACAAACCGGCAGCGCGTTCCAGGAGAACCATGACCCATGCAAACCGCAGCGAGCGGCCGAGCAGTTCCGTTAGCATTTCTGCTCTTTTGTCTGTGGAATTTTTAAAGCCTTACCTTGCACGAATCCCCTCGTCCATTGAGAACTAGGCAGCCAGTCAATGGATACTATCTGCTCTTGAGACACTGTGGTGTCTTTTATAACGCTTCCTTTTCCTTGAGGTGCTCCAGTACGCCGTGAAACATCTCCTTTTCCAGTGCGTCAAGCCAGCTGCGGTCTGGGCCTGTCTGCTCGTTCCTCACGGATCTACTACTTCCAGGCCACCCACACATCGCCGGATTAAAACATAAACCCAGTCTTCCAGAGGAAGAACTGCTCGCAGTTTAGTGGTTCTCAAGTGGACTGTTCCACAAACATGTCGACAAAAAGGAATCAAGCAGTTGTAGAATAAAATGAAACAGACGGTTGCCGACACTTGCGATTTCATTTTCAGCATACACGTGCAGTCTGCGGTGGGCTGGAGGGGTGGCTGTCTGAGCTCACAGACGCTGGGGCAGGGGCAAGGAAACACCTCCTCCTCTCCATAAGCATCACACAGCAATGGAGCCATTGTGATCTGCTTCTCAGCGTGTGGATGCGCGGAGTGATGTTTAATCAGTCATGTCCTAGTGTAATTAATTGTCATTTGCTATCCGTTGGATTAACTTGTAGATTCATAGACATAGTCTAATTCTAAGAAGTAGAAACAAGAGGGTTTTTTTATTGTATTATTTGCAGTTATTTCTTTTTCCTCCGCTGGTGTATTCCCTGATGCTACTGCTTTTAGTCGTGGTGCCCTTTGCCTTGTATGTAAGTTTATCTGACTTGGAGAAGGAAAGGGGAATCACAGAAATGGTGGACACAGAGTGAATGAGCTCCATATGAAAAATCTATTATAAAGGACTGCTAAAGAACTGCAGAATCAGTTTGGGAAAATAAAAACTATGGTTTTTTTTTTCCAGTTATGGGACTTGAACTCTGGGCCTGAGCTCTTCAGCTCAAGGTTACCACCCTACCCCTGGAGCTACAGTGCCACTTCCAAAAACTAAGTTTTTATCCTTGACTTTTAAACACTTGAACTTATTGATGTTTTTTAAAATGCAGCTACACTGAAGGTAAAATAAAATCAATCTCTGTGACCATTAAAAAAACCCAGAACTACAGAAAAAGGAGTAATTAATTTGTTAATGAATTATTCCACAGGGGAGTAACTGAAATACTACATTTTCGACTTGCTGAATTTTGAAAGGCCATGGCTTCAGTCTCACAACGTATGAAAATAAAGGAAATAGAGAGAAGGGGAGATGAAAATTGAGAGTTTAAGAATCCACAGAATTTCTAGAAAGAAGTAATAGAATTGTCATCTTATTTTTCCTCTTACAGTTTAGTTTTTTTTTTTAAAAATATTCTTACTTTCTTATAATGAAGCCATGAGACTAAAACATCTGCTACCCCGCCATATGTGAAAGAAAAGAAAGAAAAGTGTCTTTGTTTTGGTATTTTGGTGACTGGCTTTATTTTAGCTGCTGTTTCCTTTGAACTCAAATCTGACCATGGGTTTGCCGTGTGCGCCCTCCCTCCCTGACAAGCACACTGACTGCATTCGCCTGCCATGCGTCATGTATGGCGAGACACAGCCAGCCATGTTTGTTTTGCCTCCTGCTCTAATGATTAGCGTCGGATCATAACGAATAAGAACAGAGTCTAGTCCCTTCAGAAATGTCACCACAACTTTAAAAAAAAAACCAAAAAACACATTTTGGGCCTTTTTGGTGCAATCCATAAGTAGAAATGGCCGTGGTGACATGTCTGAAATGAGGTCCCGAATTACCGATCCACAGGAAGGCTGCAAATGAATGCCAAGTCTCACACACTGCCCACAGAAACTAGCAGGGTGCCACGGTGGCTGCGGTAAAATGGGACAAACTATCTTCTTCCTTTTTCCTCTTACTAAGAAACACTGAGAGGTCTAGAATTGAAACAAGGACACTGAATACTTGTCCCTATGATGCAAAAAATTGCATGGTTGCTTACTGTTCTAATGATTCCAGTGACTAAGAAGGTAAAAGTACAGTTCATTCTCTGGCAAAAAAAATAACAGACACCATAAACTTGTAGTTATGGGAGATCATTCTGCAGTTAGAATATAGAATACAACGTGTAACATTTATAAACGATGTCCATTGAAAAGCTTTGCTTCCTGTTTCTCTCCATAGCTGCAGGTATTTTACTGCCAGTTCTGAGGAAATGGGAAGTACTGAAGGAGAGCAGTCTTTGCTGTCACAGAGGCTGAGAGCCCTGAGGACCAGGGCTCTGAGCAAGCCTGGATGTGTCATGGCACATGAGTGTATGGTTCCAGTGCCTCTCTGCATTTTCTGTTGGTCTTTTCTAGTGCCTGGCATGCCTGATTCTTGAGGAGTGCTCAGTGAGTGAAGGAACGCAATCAAGCCATCATCTCACATTGCATTAACTCAGTTTCTTTCCTTGCCTTTGGATCTAGCAAAACTAGATGAGAAATGATGAGATTTGGCCTTCTCCTCTCCTTTCTTGCCAGACTGACTTTGCTCTGAATCTAAAGCCCTAGCATGCCCTGAAAGGCAACCGTGCTCTGACCACCAAGGATGCACTGTTCACAGGATGCTGTGGCTCCATGGCGTTATAAATTCAAGATGTCACCCAGTAATTTACCTTCAGAGCCGTGATGGAGATGGCATCCCGCTCGGGGAGTCATGCTTATTCATGGATCCAAAGTGCTCAATAAATACGACACTTCCGACTTTCAATCACACCATCTATCCTCAGCTAGAAAGTCCGCGTATCTCAATGTCAAGGCTGTCCACGTTTTGTTTTTGCAGCCAGAGCCCCGCTGGCAACTCATGAGTAGACAGTGAAAACTCTCACGGGCCTTTTCTGGGAGCTGCGGTGAGGTGGGCTGGGCTTACAGCAGGGGTAGTGTGAGGTATACCCGCCTGGCCAAATTCTCACCAGACACCCGGCGAAGGGACAACTAGAATGAAAACACCTTTTCAGCCTGGGAGCCATGTCAGAGGTGACATCCTGTTGGACTCTCCATTCAGAGAGCCAGCCAACCTCTCTTGGTGGAAGTTGGAGCAGAGGGAAAATAAGAATTACAAGTGGACCTGGGGGAGCCCACCCTTCCTCCCCAGGTGCTCTTTGATCGAGTCCAAGCTCACTTTATGATGTCAGCATCACTCCCCCCAAGGCAGGCAGGGCCTGCTGAAAAGAGGAGCTGCAGACCAATCTCTCTGGTGAACACAGATGCAAAAGCTCTTCAATTAAATAACAGCCAACAGAACTCAGCAAGTGATCAAGTGATCAAGTAGGTTTCATCCCAGAGATGCAAGGCTGGTGTAGCATACGTGAATCAATTAATGTAATACTTCGCATCAAGGAGCCAAGCACAAGAACCAGGTGATCATGTCTGCAGATGCAGAAAAAACCTTTGACCAAAATCCAACATCCTTTCATGTTAAAAGCTCTGGAGAAACAAGAAAAAGAAGCAACGCATCTCAAAATAATAAAAGGCTATTTATGACAGAGCAACAGTCAATGTCATACTGAGCAGTGAAAAATGAAATCCTTTCCTCTAAAGTCAGGAACAAGGCATGTGGCCAATTTCTCCACTCTTCTTCCATATAGTGCTGGAATTCTTAGTCAGTCACATAGGGAAAGAAGTGGCACTGTCTCTCCTTACAGATGACATGATATTATATTTAAAGGACCCAAAAGTCTCAGTCCACAAGCTCCTAGACCTGGTCAATAACTGATGAAGTAGCAGGATACAAAATTAACCTTAAATCAGTAGCTTTTCTATATATTAACAACACATAAGCAGACAGGCAAATCGGGTTGGGGGGAGGAATAAAACTCCATTTGAATAGCCTCAAAAAAAATCCTAACCAAAGAAGCAAAATACCTTTCTAGCAAAAACTATAAAAATTGAAGAAATAAAAGATGACATCAGGAAATGGAAAAAACTTTCATGTTCAAGAATAGAGAGAACTAATCTTGAAAAAAGGGTCACACTGACAAAAATGATCTACAAATTCAATGCAATCCCCACCAAAATCCCGACGAAGGTCTTTGCTGAGATGGAGAAAATAATAAAAACTGCATATGGAATAACATTCAAATCAAGTGTAAGCAAAAAAAGTAACGTGAGTGGTATCACAGTCCTAGACCTCTACTGCAGAGCCGTAATAACAAAACCAGCTTGGTACTGGCCCGAAAACAGATCTGATGATCAATGGAATAGACTAGAAGACCCGGAAATAAAACCATATACTTGTAATTATCTGATATTTGATAAGGGAGCTGAAGATATAGAGTGGGAAAAGAAAAACCCAGCCTCTTCAATAACTGGTGCTGGGAAAACTGGGCATCCATATGCAAAAAGCAAAAGTGGACCTCTGGGTGTCACCATGCACCAGAGTCAACTCAAAGTGGATCAAAGACTTCAACATCAGACCCAAGACTTCAACACTACTGCAAGAGAGAGAAGGAGAAATGTTAGAACTCACAGGCATACACAGAGCCTTCAATAGAGTCCCAGGGGTACAACAGAGAGGAGAAACTTGAGAAATGGAATTATACCAAACTAAAAAGTTTCTGTACACAAAGGGCACAGTTACTAAACTAGGAAGACAGCCGACGGGACTGGAAAGGAATCCTCACCTGCAAGACCGAAGTCAAAGGCCTAATAATTAAAAGATACAGGAGCTCAAGAAACGAACCCCTTTGGAAGGTAATAAACCAATCACTCAATGGGCGAGGTAGCTAAGGAGAGACTTCTCAGGAGAGGAGTTGGAAGCGGTGAGGAAACCACTGAGGAATAGCCCTTATCCCTGGCCACAGAGGAAATGCACATCACAACAACTCTGAGACTCCATCCCACCCCAGTTAGACTGGCCATCACTGTGAATTTGAACAGCAGCAAATGTTGGCAGGGATGTGGGGAAAGGACCCGTATTGCACTGCTGGTGGGAGTGTAATCGAGTACCACCACTCTGGACGGCAGTCTGGAGGGTCCTTAAAGAAACGCAACCTAGGTCTCCCCTGCCGCACAGCCACAACAGCCTGGGCTTCTACTCCAAACACCACCGGGCAGGAGCCCATGCAGGCCCTGCTCACCCATGTTCACCGTGATGCTCCTCACAACACCCACGCCGTGGAAACAGCCCGGCCGCCCTACAGCAGATACGTGCATCCAGAACATTCACACAGCCATCGGAGGAACGTGTCATTTTCAGGGAAATGGGGGGACCTAGAAATAATCATGGTAAGTGAGGCAAGCCAAGCCCAGAGACACAAATGGTGCATGTTCTCTCTCATACGCAGAAGCTAGCTCCAAAATGCCCGGACCTGCTAAATTACACAGGATCCTGGGCATTCATACACAGGGAGCCCAGAGGAGGAAAGCCCAGAAAGGCCCAAGGCCTGTGTACATCTGATCAGACAAAATTGTTATCTAGGTGAACCCCAGGAAGTGAAAAAAGGAGGGTTTTTTCCTTTGCTGTCCTTTGTTTGCGTTTTGTCTTTGGAAATGTAAGGGGAGGCACAGCCATGGAGGGACAAAGGGGAGAAAAGTGCAGCACGGGTACCATGTGACTACGCTGAAAATGAACCGCGCGGCTCGCGGGAGGGATGGGAGAGAAAAAGTGGGAGAGGAAGGGAAGGTGACGTGATCCTGGAGGAAATGGACTCCTCGGCTAACTTACGTAGCTGTAATCACTTTGCTTTTAGTATTTTCACATACAAATTCCGAAGAAGTCACATTATAAATGCAGATAAGGCTTGGGACAGACGCGTTCTGTTCAGCCCTTCAGAAGGGATCTTTCAGGAGGCCGCCAGGCCAAGGCAGGAGTTACAGCTGGCGGCTGAGGGGGGGGCAGTGGCCTTGCTTCCAGGTTCACAGGTGGTCTCCTGTGTGGGGGAAAAGCCTCAGGCAAGTCGTTGACGCAGACCCTCACCACTGCCCCGCCAGTGCACCCCCTACACGTGTTTACAAACAGCAAGACGTGAGGCACCCGGACCCCCTGAGCCAACGGATCGCCGAGCTCCAACGCAAACGCGAGCATTCCACGTGAGAGGCAAATTAGCTACAGCAAGTGCAAAGGGACGACCGTTTCTACACATGCAAAGATACAAGGCACATTGTCCAGCCCGCCATCGGGACGCCAGTAAACCTCTACCGCGATTCCTAGTTTCTACAAAACGCAGCTTTGTCTCTTTTAAGAAATGCTTGTGCAGAGCTATGGCCTTGGGAGCGGGAGTCTGTGGGCACGGCTGCCCCCCCCTCCTGTCTCAGCCACATTTCCAAGCAATGTGGCTCTATGAGCGTCACCAAGCCAGCTCCGCGGCTGGTGCGGCAGACACGAGTCCTTCTTCCTACCTCAAATCCCTGCGGCCGCCCGAGGCTCTCTGCGAGGTGTCTCCAGGCCACGAGGATCTCTGACATGGACACACTTGTGGCCTGCACGTCCGTGGGGGCAGCGCTGGGCTCTGTGGAGGGAAAGGAGGGAAAAGCCACAGCTGTGACGAGGTGCTTCTATCAGAGAGGCACCTGTGACCCCCACGCATGAACTCCTTCCTGTCCTGTGACCTCCAGGTGTGAACTCCTTCCTGTCCTGTGACCCCCGTGCATGAATTCCTTCCTGTCCTGTGACCTCCAGGTGTGAACTCCTTCCTGTCCTGTGACCCCCGTGCATGAATTCCTTCCTGTCTTGTGACCTCCAGGTGTGCACTCCTTCCTGTCCTGTGACCTCTAGGTGTGAACCCCTTCCTGTCCTGTGACCTCCAGGTGTGAACTCCTTCCTGTCCTGTGACCCCCCACGCATGAATTCCTTCCTGTCCTGTGACCTCCAGGTGTGAACTCCTTCCTGTCCTGTGACCCCCCATGCATGAACTCCTTCCTGTCCTGTGACCTCCAGGTGTGAACTCCTTTCTGTCCTGTGACCCCCCCATGCATGAATTCCTTCCTGTCCTGTGACCTCCAGGTGTGAACTCCTTCCTGTCTTGTGACCTCCAGGTGTGAACTCCTTCCTGTCCTGTGACCCCCGTGCATGAATTCCTTCCTGTCTTGTGACCTCCAGGTGTGAACTCCTTCCTGTCCTGTGACCTCCAGGTGTGAACTCCTTCCTGACTCATTCTGAAACCGAGTACGGCATAGTTATGGAGAACAGGAGAAAAAAGGATCATCTCGCTTAGTCTCTGAGGAGGGATGGAGTCTCACAGATGCCATGACAATGGCCAACCACGTCGCGCACATGCGTACTTGTCTTTGGGTCACTCGGGACATTTCTGGCGCTGCTGCATGACCTTAGACGATCTTGCAGTGTCTTGCAGTGAGCAGAAGGATGCACTATGCAGTCAAGCTCCACTACTTCTTAGTTGACTAGAATCTGACCAGTTCCTTCTGACATGGATTGACTGCTATGTGGTGTTCAATCCATGGATATATTTCTTCTGCAATACTTCATTCACAGGAAGAGTTTAAGGCAGGTGCAGTGGCTCTAGCCTCTAATCTAGCCACTGGGAGGTGGATGGAGGCCAACATGGGCCTAGAAGTTCCCAGCTCTGATTGTAACCAAGGCCTGGGTGGACGGAGCACGGCTGTAAATCAGGCTACGGGGCTGGGGAGGAAGCACCCTGGACAGGGAGGTGCAGGTAGGGGGCAGGACTCAAGTCCACACCAGCCCCGCTTACACGCGGCTGGGCAGGGAGGCTCCCGCTTACAAAGCCAGACCCTACTTAGAAAAGATAAACAGTGCAAAAGGGGCTGGAGGAAT
Organism: Megascapheus bottae; assembly: GCF_031878675.1. NCBI lineage: Eukaryota > Metazoa > Chordata > Mammalia > Rodentia > Geomyidae > Megascapheus > Megascapheus bottae. The sequence continues at coordinate 1,529,079 of NC_143535.1, read as the reverse complement.
GGTTCAAGTGGTAGAGCACCAACTACCCATACAGTGCCTACCTAGCCAAATGTGGGGCCCTGACTTCAATCCCCAAATACCTCCTACATAAGTTCGATTGCCTATTTCATTTTGGTAATGCAGTCTACCTCCTTTTCTCACCTGTAACATGAGAGTAAAAAATATCTCAGGGCTTGGATGCTGTTCCCGAGCTTTTGTGCTCAAGGCTGGTGCTTTGCCACTTGCGCCACAATCCTACTTTGGCATTTTGACACCTACTTGGAGCTGAGTTCCATAGACTTTCCTGCCTGGCTTGACTGTGATCCTCAGATCTCAGCCTCCTGAGCAGCTAGGATTTCAGGTGTGAGCCACCAGCGGCTGGCTTACCGTACAGATTTTTAACATAGCCCAAACTGGAATATTACATTTATTTAATATTATAGTTACACGAAAAATGCACCCACACAAAGGATCACATCAATACTGCTCTATTTACTCTCTGTGGGCACAAAGAGTAAATTCCATTCAATTTCTGATGTTCCAACCCCAAAGCCAAGTTCCCATGCCGCTGCCGGAGTGTGCTGTGGATATGTGAAGGGCACGCGCTGACTTTTATGACTGGTGTGGTGAACAGGAGCGCTCCTGAGGACCCGGGCCCTGGGCCCAGAAATGCCTGCCCGTTTGCTCTTATCCTGGGGTGACCTTTCACACTGTTTTTCCTTCATACACAATGTCTGAGTGCATCCGTCAAGAAGTGTATTTTGTTGGCGATTGCACGCTATGTGAGCAACGACGTATTTCTAACGCTGACATGGCTGAGCCGTAACAAACACATGTGAAATGAAATGGCAGAAGAAAGGCCATCTATCAGGTCAAACAGTTTCATATAAACTCTATTACAAACCTCTTATCATTGGGAAAAGTTCAGGTCAATCTGCTGAAATCTTCGCTCTGTTTTGTTTTTTACTTTTTCCCTTTTGGATTCAGGGAATCATGTGGAGGGAGAGAATTTGAAATAAGATTTTTTTCAAGGTATTATGACAGCCATGAAGAAGATCGTAAGCATTTCCTGAGGTCTTTCCTTCCATAGCAGAAGTCAGCCCCACACCCGCTGGGATGCTTTTGTGAATTTTTAATTGGGAAATACCAGCCTTGAACAGCAACCCTTTGCTACAAGTGAGAGCCACAGAACGTTGTTTCAAAGCTATGTATTTGTACCAACCAAGCAACAATTTTCTTTTGGTAAAACCCTCATAAAACCAGTGGTTACAATCATGTCAACTCAAAGTGCTTGGGTAAATTCACATTAATCTTCTCACCAGAGCCCATGTTAATTCCTGCCACGGAACACATTGTGATTTCTCATTCTGTCACCCTTTGAATAGACTGTATGCTTTTCTTTTGCTCAGTAATTTCTCTCCTTTCACATTCCAGTACTCTATTATTTGTGTATCTACCCAATTAAAAATGCATTTGAAGAAAGGCTTCTTGCTGTATTTCCCCCCTAGAATTGTGAGTAGCCAGCTAATCTAGTTCTTTTTTTTTCCATTGTTAATTTACTAGGAGTTTAAACTCTTGGTTTTTGTGAGCAAGGATTCCGAGATGTGTGGCGAGCACAGATCCATCCCTATGGTTTAGAATGTGGTTTATTTCCATGGCCGCCACCCTTTGGAGACATTTGTTCTTCCGTCACTGCTTCTCTTTAGAATGAATGCATTGCAGAGTTCTATATTCCTGGAGCAATTATATCTCCATCACGGAAGATTGCTGGGGGGGATAAATAATTTCAGAAGCATGAACAGGTGGCGTGGAAGACACCGAGATGAACTCACCCAGAGAGATCACCTGGCCAAGACTGCCACTCATTCCTTGCATTTTGTAATAATTTCCTAGCTTACCTTAATCCTACTAGCTCAGATTCAGCTCAGATCTGGCGAATGTCTTCTGAAAGCAGGGTTTTAATTTGAGCTCCGGTAGCCTGTGTGCAGGGGATAATTGCATATTGTTTTCTTCAAATGAAGAGAGATGCTTGGACTTAATAAATATAAAAGTAGCCCATTTTTTCATCCATATAAGGCAAAGCAATAAGAACCTAGAACAGGCCAGAGCACCTCACAAATAACTCTTTCAACCTATAATTAATATTATTGAACTTGTGTCTGTTTTTCCATTAGGAGAAGGTAATTGAATGTTCCGTTTCTTCTCAGCCAGCGTTAGAGTAACAGAATCAAGAAGGATGTAGGTTTCACTGTGATGTGTTTCTAGATTCAGGAAAGTGAGACTGTGCCTGTGGTTTGGTATTTTTTTCAACGACTCATTTTTAAAATCAGTTTTGCGAGGCTTTTGTATTTCGTTTGTTGTTTTTGCTCTGTAGTGCAGGCTGGCCTCCAACTCCCAATCCTCGCTGCACCCCCTCCCAGATGCTGGGATTGCAGGTACACACGACCTCATACACCGGGTGAGTCTTGAGGGCTTTGAGGGACTTCTCCTTGGTGCTCTGCCAGGTTTCCTTATGGTGGCTTGGCCTGGCATGGCCTGGTGTGGTATGAGTGGCCAGGGCTCCTCGGGCCTTGTGGTGCGATTGTGGTGTGGCTGCCGTCTGCTCTGGTGGTGCATCTGGATCTGAGCGCTCCGGTGGCCATTTGCTGAAGAACAACCATGAGAGAGAGGCCGACTGCTGATCCAGAGCCTCCCCAGAGGGGGACGGCCAGCGTTCACAGCCAGGAGCACACCCACCGTGGACTCTGCCAGCTTATTAGAGTTCCTTAGTTTACTGGAGGCTGTGGTTGTTTCAAGGAACAGTTTAATCTTCAAATGGCCCCTTTTTTCAAGTAAAGCAAAATTCCAAGTGTTAAAGAGATGCTTGCTTTCCCTTTTTGTTGTACAGCAGACGTTGATGGGCTGGGGCGAGGCCCAAGGGGTAAAGTCTGCTGGGCAAGCACTGGGCGCCTGTTCCACCAGAAACAACAATATCAAAACCAACCTTTTGACCTTTTATTGTTGTCAACTGGAACGACTGTTGGGAAGAATGCTTCAGAATACAGAACAGATTAACGAACTTTACTGTTAGGTTCACGAGGCCTTCTCTCAAATCCTCCACTGTGAGCCCAGAGGACTGAGCAGTGCTGGCACGTGACCCACACTGAACCTGAAGCTCCAAACCTGCAGGTTTCATTAACGAGAAACGCCAAATGCGAGTGTGACGTTCACTCTCAGAACAAAGGCAGACTCTACCCCAACTTGGTTTGCCTGGGATCTTTTCATATGTTAGTTGACAAAAATAAATGAAGTGTTCCTGGGGGATTCCCTACAGCAACAGCCTCCATGTCTCCGAAAGAACACGTATTTCCTTTCCAGCTTGAAAGAGAAATCTCCAAAGGCAGCCATTTCAAGTTTAAAGGAACACCGTGTATCAAAGGCACCTGGCTGCTGCCTCGATTAACTTCAAAGCAACGTTGACAAGGGGCTCACAAAGCTGGCTTCCTCAGTCTGCTCCGCCATTGCTCTGGAAAACTCTCCACTGCCCTCCTCAGCGCAGCGCCTGGCCTGTGGCCCCGGGGATTGGGAACTAGGCCGAATCGATTTTGAAGCAACTGGAACATGTACTTCCTGAATGAAAGGTGCAGTGCAAAGCAGCAATTCCGCGTGACAAATGACAACAGGTGACAGAAGGTGTCTTCACCGCGTGCGGCCCTGGCGGGCAGTGCAGGCGCGGGGCGGTGCCCACGACTGAACTCAGCCTGGCTGTTACGGGCCTGCCCTGGGTGGCACGAGCCCGGTGCCCCAGCCTCAGGGACACTCATCTTTCCAGAGAGCACACCGGGGAGGGGAAGTCTGCAACCTGGAGGGAAGGGCGCTCTGGCTCCTCACCACCCAGCGCCACTGCGCGCTTGGCTTTCCTGCCAGGTGTTATTGGTTGTGCTCTCTTCCTTGCGTTTGAGCTCAGGGCCTTGAGCTTGCTGGGCAGGTGCTCCACTGCTGGGCTGCTCCCCCAGGCCTGTGTTTTTGAGGTGGGGCCTTGGCCCCTGCCTGCCGGGTTCAGGCTTCCTCTGTGGACTGCAGTGCTGGAGCAGATCTGCGGCCTTCCCAGGGGCCAGGGTTCCCGCTCGCTCCTGTGCCTTCCACGGCCTCCACGCCTGCTTCAGACACCCAGGTCCACCTCGCGGGTCTCCGCGGCCCGCGCGTCTCTTCCTGCTCACTGCCAGGGCGTGGAGAGAGGCGGACGGAAGCCCCGCCAGGCGCAGCCCCGCGCTGGGCGCCGCGCTCGCTGGCCTCGCGGACACCCACTTCACGGGAGACCGTGTGCTCGGCAAAGCGGAGGCGCGGTGGAGCGCCATGCCGAGCCGGGCCGGCCGCGCTGCGGGCCGGGGCTGGGGCTGCGCACGGCGGCGGCCCGGGGAGACGGCGACCGAGACCCGGCGTGCGCCGCCAGCTCGGGCCACGAGTGCGGGAAGTGGGCGGGCGGTGTGGTTCGAGCGGAAGCACGCCTGCCCGCACCCCTCTCCCGGGGGAGCGCCGCTGGGGCGGGCAGCGGACGGCGAGGGCGCGGGGCGCGGGGCGCGGGGCGCGGGGGGAGGAGCGCGGGGCGCGGAGAGGAGCGCGGGGCCGGGGCGCGGGGACCAGGGCGCGGGGCGGGACGCGAGGCGCGGGGCGCGGGGCCGGGGCGCGGCGGCGGCGGCGGCGGGGCTGACCTCCTTCTGCCGAGCGGATGAGCACGATGGGGCTGAAGGGCCCGTCGCCCCGGTTGTTGTAGACGCCCACCTTGACCTCGAAGGGCGTCCGCGGCGGCACGCTCTCGTCGCGGTAGATGAACTGCGCCGCCTCCGCCGACGTCACCATCTTCTCCTTCCAGCCGCGCGTCCCGTTGGGTCGGAAGGCCACGATGTAGCCGAAGCCGTCCCCGTTCTGGAACTCCTCGGACACGGGCTGCGGGCGCGGGAGGGAGAGGGAGGGAGGGGGGAGGAAGAGAGAGGTTCACCGCGGTCCGCGCCCTGGGAGGGAGGGAGGGAGCCGCCCGCCCTCCTCTCCCCCGCCCTCCGTCCTCACCTCCCAGGCGATGACCAGCTCGCGCCTCCGGCCGCTGCGTCCGCTCACGTTGGTGGGCGCCGTCCTGGGCACTGGAGAGGGGGGGACGCCGCCGTCAGCAGCCGCGCCGCCCGCCTTCGGGGGAAGCCCAGGCCGGGGCGCGGAGGCGGGGGGGGGGGGAGCGGCCCCGGAGGGGGGGAGCGGCCCTCGGAACCCTCCCCGCGGCCCCGGCCCCCCTCCCCGCGGCCCTCGGAACCCTCCCCGCGGCCCCGGCCCCCCTCCCCCGCGGCCCCGGCCCCCCTCCCCACGGCCCTGGCCCCCCCTCCCCGCGGTCCCCGGCCCCCCTCCCCGCGGTCCCCGACGCGCTTCCCCGCGGCCCCGGCCCCCCTCCCCGCGGTCCCCGACGCGCCTCCCCGCGGCCCCCCTCCCCACGGCCCCGGTCCCCCTCCCCTCTGCCCCAGCCCGCCGCGCTGCCACACCCAGGCCGGCCCAGGACCCGAGCCGCGGAGCAGCGCTGGCCCGAGCGCTGCCGCTCGTTCAGAGGACGCTGAGACTCCGGACCACGCGTCCACCGGCGCGGCCTCGGCATGACCGGCAGACGGTCACGCGGGGCAATGGACACCGAATGTCCATGGGGCGAGAAATGACCCACCCAGGGGAATTCCCCTCGGTCCTGGGCGCCACACACCAGCCTGGGTGGCTCCTCTCCTCACACGCCGCCCTCCCGCTGGCTTCGCCTTCACCAAGCCTCCCATCCACACTCAGAACGCACCAGATCCTTCAGTGCAGTCCACTGCCTGGTCACACTGCCCGGGGCCCTTATCCCCACCAAGAGTCCACATGTCACACGTGGTCCCTTATCCCCACCAGGAATCCACATGTCACACTGCCCGGGGCCCCTTAACCTCACTAAGAATCCTCAAGGGACGGGATCCCTGCCACCCCGTCCTGACCTTAGGCAGGACGAGCAGGGCGCGGCCCACCGATGGACTGAGTTTCTAGTCAGTGGTCGTGGATGTCTGGGACTTAGGCTCCTCTAATAAACAGCACAACTTGAAGAGGTTTCAATATTTAAAAGTGAGACACCCTCTCTCCTAAGAGCTCCTCTCAGTTTTCAAAGCCCAGGCATCCATGAGCAGGGGCGCCTACTCTAAAGTGCACTTTGGGGAGGCAGAGTGTCACAAGCCGGGGAGCCCGGGGGTGTGGTGTCCCCTTGAATCTGTGCCACCCAAGCAAGCCCACGGAGAACCAGACACACGGCTCAGCAGCGAGTGCGTCTGGATGTGTGAGCTGCCATGGGCGCCCGGCTCTGGGAGTGGCAGAAGCAGACAAAACCTGCTAAATGCAGCACCGAATGCAACTTAGCTTAACATTCTAAAATGCGTCTCTCATACTGTTGGTTTCTCTTCAGATTGTGTAAATCTCCTTTTACTAAAATGCTTCTCAGCAGCCCTAACAGGTTCTGCTAGAAAAAGTTTAAAAAGGATTATTCATCCCAAACGGATTATTTATGTGTCAAATGAATATTTATCAAGACCTTCTGAATTAGGTAGCAATCTTTGTCTTTGTTGAAACACAATTAACAGTATGCAAAGCAGGGCGGTGCTTTTCAGAGAAGATAAGAGCTGGCACCACACGAGTGTCTCTGTTTCAGTATCTCCACGGCGAGCTATGACAGCAGAGCTGACCAACCTGTTACGCTCTTAATTAATGAACACCTGCACATAATGAAAACCCGGCCGGTTTTTATGGATGAATGAAAATCCAACCAAGCAATTAATGTTCAATTTAAAACTCACACTATTGAAAAGCTGAAGAAACAACCTCCAGGAGATAAATGAGGAAAGCAGGAAAACTGGGTTCCCCGTGGGTGAATATTTTGTAATGTATTTAGGATATGTTATCTTTTATTTCTTGGGAATTTAATTTTTACATGAACAATAGGAAATCCGAGTCATGATATGTTAATGTGACAAATTGCCGTTTGAGATTCTTTTTCTCCCTGTTTAAAAAGGCCAAATGTGGTCTACACAATTGTTCTGATAGTTTCCTTGAACGACTATAGGACACTGTCAATCGGGCTCGGCTAATTCTGGGCCGTTCCCGTGGCTGTGCGGGGCGGGGGGGGGGGGTACGCTCACCTGCCTCGCTGGTGCGGATGACCCGGGACGGGGCGCTGGGGTCTCCCGTCCCGATGCGGTTGATAGCCACCACTCGGAATTCGTACTCCACCCAGGGGCTGAGGCCCACGGCCATGGCGGACTCCATGTCGCCGGTGATGACTTCGGGGACTGAGGAGAGGATGGGGTGTGAGCGGGGCGTGCAGGGATCGTGGGTGCTACGGGAGCTGTTCGTTGCCTCGGTGTCACCTGCCCCTGGCACTCGTCCTGTGGACGATGCCCTGATCACCTTCCCACCTCTCGGCCGCAGGTGAAAGGCCGGGCACTGCACGGGAAGTCACCGGAGCAGCAGACATACCTCATACCTTGGCAGTTCCAAGCCACACATTAAGAACATACTAGTTAAAAAAGAAAACTCCACGGCTGTGGGGCTCAGGGGAGTCTTGAATCTCTCCTTGGCGTAGCTTGTGCACTGACCACATTTCTGCTTCTATCAGAACGTGAAGGCTTTGTCACTACGACCACTGCCTGGCCACCACTCTGGCGTGGCCTCCGGGATGCTGTGAGCTGCATCTCTCGCTCCCTCGTGGGGCCGGAGTGGGATGTGATGGGGAGGCTGAGTGTGCAGGCTTGGGTGTGAGACACACCTGAGCACTGGGACACCCTGGGGGTGGAGGGCAAGCTCTTTGAGGACGCTTTCTGGCAGGGGTGTTGTGGCACGAGTGGAAGGGAGCGTGGCTGCCCACAGGGCATCCTTTAGCTGAGCCCACAGCCCAGCATGGGAAATGGGGTCCACTTCCTGGCTGCCTGAGCTGTGGCTGTAAAGTCTGGGCCAGAGGCCAGGGGCGTGTTGCCATGCTTTCTGTATGTGCCCTGCTCACCAGCTCTGCCATTTCCTGGGTCTGCAGTGGGAAGGTAAGAGTACAGGGCAACGAGGTCAAGGCTGCCATTTCATACATGCAACAAGGCCCCGCCCAGAATGCTGGAGCCACAGCCCCACACGCTAAACTGGGATTATAGCTGCGCTCACATGGACACACATTGTCTCTCCAGATCCTTCTACCCAGGAAGTCTGCTCAGAGCCATTCATCTAAGGAACTCATGGGCCGCTCCAGGGCCACAAAACTGGTTGTCTTGTGGTTGAACTCTGAGGCTCAATTGCTGGTCAGTGAGGCCCAGTCCCCACATGCTGGGCCACGGGCGGGGTGACCCCTCCTGCAGAGCCTGCAGAGCAGGGCAACTTCCTTTCCTAACTGTGACGGGGTGGGCAGCTCCCCACTCGCCAGGCTCAGCCTGTGGGGCTGGGGTTGGGTCCACATGGCTCTTCCCAGGACGGGTGATCATGACATGGCTCAACGTCCCCAAAGCACAGGGTCTTTCCTGGAAACAAGGGCGGGAGGAAGGGGGAGGGGGAGAGGGCATACCCACCCGGCAGGCTCGGCTCTCACCTGTGCTCACTGTCTGCCAGCCCAGGGAGAAGGGGCTGCGGGCCTGCAGGCTGTAGGAGGACACGGGGCTGTGGTTGTCAGTGGCCGGGCTCCAGGACAGCGTGGCCGTGCTCTCGGTGATCTCCTCCACGATGACCACCCCGGGCGGACCCGGGGGCCCTGCAGGGAGAGGTGAGGGCAGAGGTCAGCATTGGCCACCCGGGGCGCCTGAGGGGAGGGTCAGGGGCGGCCAGCCGGCGGCACCCGGGTCCAGCAGCGGAAGCTGACCGCGGGGAGTGGAGGGCCTGCTGGCTTCTGGCAGGTGGGGGCCTTGATTATTGATTGCATATCTTTCTAACTCTGTGCCCAGTCGACCACCGTTGAGCACGGCGTTACGTGGGGAGTCAGTGAACGCACGGCAGTGCATCTCAGCTCAGGGAGGGCTCGGCCGGCAGCCAACGTAACCAGCCTGGCACAGGGCGCCAGCGCACAGAGCTCAGGTCTGCCTGAAAGCTGGGTGCACAGCCTTGAGGGCACCCCGTCCCCAAGCCAAGGTCCCATGGGGGTGCAGGAGACTCCCCAAGATGACCGACACGAATGAGCTCTCCCAGAAGCGAGGCATGCATGCCGGCTGAGAGGAGGCCCAGGGGTGCTGCTACCTCTTGATTTGCCATTGAGGGGAGGCTGGGAACTCTGGTGGCTTCTTCTCGCCTGGCCATGAAGGAGGGGAACAGAAGAGTGAGGACTAACTCACGTGGACTGCATGGGAAAAAAGCACAACCAGGGGCCGGGAGTCTGGCCTAGTGGTAGAGTGCTTGCCTAGCACTAGACCTGGGTTTGATTCCTTGGCACCACATACATAGAAAAAAGCTGGAAGTGGTGCTGAGGCTCAAGTGGTAGAGCTCTAGTCTTGAGGAAGTCCAAGGACAGTGCTCAGGCCCTGAGCTCAAGCCCAGGACTGCCCCCCCTCAAAAAAACCCACAACCATAGTTGAGAAGTTGTTATTCCTAAAAGAATGGTCAAAGACCCTTGAAAACTGCAAAGTACCAACAACTTTCCTATTGACATTTTTCTTTTCCGTGATATACCTAATTCAAATGGCGTTAATGCTTTCCTTTCTTAAAAAAATTGTAATTAATAGAAGGGTTGCATTATATTATTTCACAAACTTTCTCAGTTTTTGTCCCCATTTCCCACCCCCCACCCCCTCTCCCATCTTGTTTTCCCCCCTTACCTATCCTATTTCAAATAAACAAATAAACATATATACAGTATATCAGATAACGAGGTTAGGTGCTGTAACAATATGAGATAACCAAGGGACAATAAAAGAGATAAGAAATAACATAGTACATTAAGAGCAATGATCACACATTATATGGTTCTTGTTTCTATATCCTAGAGGTCCTTTCATTTAGCCTCATCCTATATGGCCTTATGTATCTAAGTTTTGCCCTATTGTAAACCTCTGTTGAATGAGAAATTCCACCTTGCAATACATTACGCTATTAACTTCTGACGTGGTCCTTATGTGGAAATCATTCTCCCCACCAGGAGAGAGGTGGATGGGAAGGCTGCAGGGCAGGTCCCAAGACCCTGCACCAAGCCGTACTGGAAACAGTTTTCTCACCTATGGGCCAAGTCATTTTTCTATCATAAATATGAAAGATGTTCCACAAACAGACTAGTGTGATTTTTTAAAACATGATAGGATAATTTACTTCTTAAGATAACCACAATTTTCAGTTATAATAAAGTTAAAAATGCTTAGATATTATTAGCTTTGGTGCCCCACTGTTCTGTTCATGTGTTAAACACTGTGCTGGCCACAGTTAACGTGTGCAGCCCTGTTTAGAAGTGGGCTACAGCCATGTGTGAACAGAAGTTCACCCAGGGGCCTCGTGGCTCGTGGCCAGGCAGCCCCACTCTCTGCAGCCCAGGGGTAAGATGGAACCCCCGCACACCTCCAATGCCGCTGCACAGATTCCACATCGGCGGTGGGTGGTCAGGAGGCTTCAGGGTCACCACACGCCTTGGGGGGTGACGGTTCAGGGGTCATTGCAGGGCCCTTGGGCCACTGTGGGCCTTCTGGGGGTGCAGGGCTGGGACCCCCCCACCAGGGCTGGGTGCCCTCAGGCTCTGTAGGGAGGGATTTCACCTCCGCTCCCCATCCTGTGCCCTCACAATGACACCTATGAATATACGCCATCTTTAGCTTGCATTTATTCAATTTATTTTCATTTTAATTTCAGGAAGGTTCCTGCTGTTTCTAACAGACATTTTCAGAGGAACAGGTAACACTGGAGATTAAAAATATAAACAAAAGCCATATAATGAATGATTGTTGTCCTTAATGTACTATGTTATCTCTCATCTCTTTTGCTGTCCCTTGGTTATCTCATATTGTTACAGTATCTCACTTTGTTACCTGATATATCGGATATATTTGTATTTGGTTATTTGAAATTGGATAGGGAAGAGGGTAAACAAGATGATGGATGGGGATGGGGGGGAGGGAAATGGGGACCAAGACATGTGAAAGGGTATCAATGTATGTGAATTAATGCACCATCTATCTGGCAAATATCATGTAACCCTTCTATTAATTACAATAAAAATATATGAAAAAAGTTTAAAAAAATAAATAAAAATATTGCATGCATCTTCAAATTGTTTAAAGATGAATTGTGTGAGTATATATATATATATTTTTTTCTTTTTTTTGCCAATCTACAAATTTGAGCTCAGGGCCTGGGGGCTGTCCCTGAGCTTCTTTTGCTCAATAGCACTCTACCATTTTAGCCACAGAGCCACTTCTCGTGTTTTCGAGTGGTTAATTGGAGATTAGAGTCTCACAGACTTTCCTGCCTGGGTTGGCTTTGAACCTTGATCCTCAGATCTCAGACCTCTGAGTAGCTAGGAGCACGTGGGTGAGCCACTGTTGACTGGCTGAAGGGAAACTCTGATACCAAACACGCCAGGTTCTTCTATGTCAGGTCAGTTTTTCTGGCTGCCTGCACTGCTGGAGAAGCCTTGGGACCAGACAGCAGGGAACACCCCAGGGCGGCCGCCTGCCTTAGATTCATGCAGACAAGGGAGCTCCGTCATGCAGAGCGCCCCTTTGTGGTTTTATGGGCTTGTTTACTCATCCCATCAGAGGGCCCTTTCCTTTCTCGGCTCCTCCTGGTGGGGCGCGTTCTCTCTATCCCTCTTGCAGGTTCTGAGGGACAGAGGACTAAAAACCCAACAGCTGACTAATGCATATTAGCTAGTTTGTTTTTGAGCTTTTCCCCTTTAGAATGATGGTGAGTTCTTTTTCAGTATTCTTATTTTTATACAGGGAAATATCACCTTCTTGTTTCAGATAATGGGGTGTGAACTTAGGGCCTCTTACGTGCATGGCTGGAGCTCTACCACTCCAGGGACTTGTACCTCAGCTTCCTGAGAAGTTAGGCCTCCGATCCCGCCCTGGCCTAGGGTGGATTCCCAGGCCAGCCACACCCAGCTCCCTATCAGCCTGCATCTTTCTTGATCTCCTTACCAGCCTCCAGGTCCCTCCTAAAGCCGAATTGCTTTCTTAGAAGGTGTGGTGCCTGTTTATGAACCTAACTTGAGTACCTAACCTTTCCTAAAGCTTCCAATCCCATAAGGAAAATGGACTCTCACTGGAGCTGCTCAAGGACAGAGTTCTAATGAATTTTTTAAAAGCAATTTTGCTCTCAGTCAATCTGGCAAAGCTCAGCATTTATTGTATCTCTGTCTTCCTCGTCATGCCATCTGCCTAGCACCTGTGCACCCTGGATTTTTAGCACCACACATTTTACATGGTTCCAGCTCCTTTTCCTTACCAAACCCCTGCTACTGCTCTGTTTCGCTCCATTCTCTGTCTTTCAGGCATGTGTTATCCTGTGTATTTCTTCTTCCCAGTTGAAATCCCAAATGAGGCCTATTTTCTAAAATTCTCACAACTATTTTATCTACAACCTTCATCAAAATGTAGGTGTAAGATTTGAGGTGCTGGAATTACACTTGTAAACGTTCCACTATCGTATTCCAGGTGCCTAGTACGTGGTAATGCATTTGAAATAAATAACAGAATTATTTTTTGGTAGCTTAAAGGGTTAGTATAGCTGTTGGCTTACTATTTGCACACGTTTTAAACTTAAATATGAATAAAGTGATATATACGGTATTACAAAACCCTACATAACGGTATTCTGAAAGAGGACCTTAAGTGAGTATACTCAAAAACAGGATGCTCATCATGCAGCCTCCTGTCCTTGTTAAATGCCACTAATTACACATCCACCTGTCTGTGGTGCACTTCTGAACAAAAGGAAGAAGCTGTTAGAGCTTTTCAAACTTAGATGAGCAATAGCATTTCTGGCATCTCTGTAAAAAGAATGCAGATTTTTTGAGCTCTATCAAAGAGCTACTGAGTTTCAACTTCTGTGATTAGTGCCCCAGCACCTGCATTTTATACAAGATGCCTGGGAGATTTTTTATGCACACCCGACTTCAAGGGGAAAAAAAAAGATCTAAAGAAGAGACTTGGACGGGAAATGGGAAAGTCTTATTCCAGCCCCAGTACTTGGATATATGAGCTCTGAGGCTTTGGGCAAGTTTCTGAGCCTCATCAGGCCTCGATTTCCCTGCATGTGGAGTGGGGTGAGGGGAGCCCACCCGGGGGCAGCGGCGTCCGGCCATGGGGCCCCTGCTTCCTACGCCAGCACCGCTACACCTGGCGGGAGGCTCCTTACTCAGCAGCCCCAGTGCTGCATTCCTGTCAATTACAGCACGAGTCCCTGTACCACACCCGAGTTCACCCATGTGACAGTGGCCTGGAAAACAAAAGAACTGCTATCATTGGCCCAGTCTGCAAACTTGCATCCTAGTGTCCACACACACGCAGGAAACCGAAAGCATTGGAAGGCTGGCAGTGCCCAGTCCAGCTTTCAAGTGGAAGGCGTGGCTCAGGGTCCCCTGCCCACAGGAAAACTACGTCTGAGAACATCAGGGAAGTCATTCTCCTAAGGAGCGGCACAGACCTCCCGAGTCCACCCCGACGGGCACGCGTGTCCCGAGCATTCTCGTGCTGTGTAGACTGCACCGCCAGCTCAGCCCGGCCTGAGAACCAGGGACCTGGCTGAACCCAGACTTGGAGGCACAGCTGTCAGTCCATGGGGCTGCACCCTCCCCCGTCTCTGCCAGCTGTGGGTTCAGGACCCTGGACAGCGCTGGTGGGGCAGGGGGCAGCATTACGCTGATGGACCCGGCTCTGGAGTCAGGACCTGGCCTTGGCCAGCGTAAGCAGAGACAGTTCAGGCGTCTTCTGTGTGGATGAGCCAGGGCTCACTTAGTCTCTGCTTCCCCTGGCATCGGCCTATCTCCTAGAGAATGGCTCTGGGGTAAGTTCACAGGGTGAGGACAGAGTGGAGAGAGGGAGCTACATGGCGCTTGCCAAAGAAGTGGAGACAAATGCTCGACCAGCTGAAAACCTGCACCCTCTCCTCGTCACCAGAACCAACGGCTCTGTGTTCTCCGAGCTCATCTGAGGTTAGGCTTTCAATGACTGGTGACGGGAGCCTACTGGATCACAGGGCTAGAGAAGACTCTCTTGACCTGGAAAGGATAAAACTGGGAACAACCCCTTATCCTTCCTGAGTTATAACAGCATGAATAACCTGAGAATGCCTCTAATTAGTGCACATAGTTTTGATAGCAAAACTGAGACATGAGAAACCACCTGGGAAAGCCGACGCCACAGCGGGTCCACCAGAAACAACCAGGCAATTACAGACGACATGCAGGGGATTATTGGAGAGACTTAAAAGTTTCCTACAAGACAATAGAACAACCATTTCCAGAGACAGACTCTGAGACATAGCATCACAAACAATGCAGCCCTATGGCCAGAAATTTCAATTTAGTAGTGAATTCTGAACCAACAGCAAAAGAACTTCATTTTACAAAACCAGGATGCAACAGTCTGCATGTTTCTCATTGCTATAATCATTAAAAAGAAACCCAAAAACACCGGGAAAGAGGTGGGATCACAGAGTTGGTTTCCATGTAAGGAGGAAAACAAAGCGCTATGCTTGGTGGCGTTGAAAGGTGAGGGCTGGAGACTGGAGAGCTGAGGCTCACAGCAGCCTGACTCCAGTAAACCTCACAGTTCACAGAAAACAAAGCTGGAGAGATGCTGAGGTGGGAGGAGCAGGTTTTCCAGTGAAAATTCCAAGGAACCAGTTGCTCTGATGGAAAAGGTGACTCTTGTAAACAAACAGCCATGCTGAAGCTTCTCTTCAGACATTCAGGCTCAGAGCACTGGTGGACTTCTCTCGAGTTCTCCCAGTTAGTTTTACCCATATAACTCTGCGTAGCCAGAGTCTAGCTGTGGAATATTCATTGCTATTTGGTTTTTTATTAGTTAGATCAGTATCTCCTGATTAGCATGTGCTAGGTATGCGAGCCCTGAAGAATGAGGAGCGGTGGATGGATATGGAACATTCTGGGGGACTTAGAATTGGGACTAGTGAGCCAGACACTGCTGGCTCACACCTGCCAGCCAAGCTGCTTAGGAGACTGAGATCTAAGGATTGCAGTTCTAAGCCAGCCAGGGAAAGCAAAGACTGTGAGACTGTCTCCAGTAAACCACTCAAAAAAAATCCAGAAGTAGAGTTGAACCTCTAGCTATGGTAGGGTACTAGCCTTGAGCAAAAATGCTCAAAGACAATGTCAAGGTCCTGAATTCAAGCCCTAAGAAAGAAAGGCAAAGGGAGTGGCTACCATCAAAGAGATCTGCGGAAAGCTTTGCAGCTGCATTCTTCACGAGTATCTTCCCTTTCTCCTCCTCTGGCCATGTGTCATTGTTATTTGCACCTGAAGTGTTTATTTGCCATTGCAAGACTCTCCAGAGCATTATGTTGACAATGTTTACTTAAATGTTTATTTGTGTATTCCTTTTTCAAATACCAACAATCCTGGTCAATTATGAGAAACTTCAGGTAAATGAACCCGCAATTTCTAGCAGTGAATTCGGCATCTGTATTTAATGCAGTTTTATATGAGTTGAAGTTGTACACACATTAGTCCAGCAGAAAAGCTAGACTATGCATCCACTGCAGACGGTCTTTCTGAAATGGAATAAAGATAGTTGAGGGTCTCCTGTGCAAACGGCCAGGGAATTCAAAAGTTCTTGTTCAAAACTTTAAGCGACCCAAGGCTATACCAAAACTCCTCTTTGAAGCGACTGTTACATAAACTCTGAGAAGAGAGGAGTCCAGAAATCCTGGGACAACTCCTTACGCAATGAGATGCTGAACTAAAGACACAACGTTCCACGTTTCCCCAGCCTGGCCACTGAGTGGGCCACTCTGAGCTGCCGATGGAGAAGGGAGGACACGTGCCAGGCAGTCACCTGAAATGGAGAAGGGGAGGACACATGCCAGGCGGTCACCTGAAACAGAGAAGGGGAGGACACACGCCAGGCGGTCACCTGAAACAGAGAAGGGGAGGACACGTGCCTGGCGGTCACCTGCACCTGCTCTGTCCCTCAATTCTACTGGCCACTGGTTTTCTCAGACGTCCCATGATCCCGTGTCCTGGGATCACTGTTTCCGAGGAAGTCAAATGCAGCCTTCACAATGTTATGGACAACACGAACACAGGGGCCACTTTCCTTTGTACATTTTCTTTTTTTTTTTTAATCTGAAGTATAAATTGGGAATTGCCATTTATTTAGATTTTCTTTCACGATTTTTTTGGGAAATGTTCCTGAGCTTTCCCCTTGGGAGTCTGGATGTTTCGAGATCACAGACGTGAGCAAAAGCAGGCAGTCAAGGGTTTGGGGCTAATTTCCCATTTCATTTAACCCGGAGGCCACCGTGGGCTTGGGGGGGGGATCACTCCTATGTGTGTAGGCTCGGGAGGGGATCGTGGACACAAACAGAGAAGGCGCTGTCCTGCTGGTTCCTCAAGGGTTGCAGGCTCTTCCTCTGCAGGTTTTGTTGCGTGACTGCAGGATGGACTGCAGGATGGAGGTTTGCCACCATGCCGTGTTCTGTTTGACCTCGGCAGGTGAAAGGTCGTCACAGGTGGAGGTGGACTGGTGGCACCGCCTGGCTCCTTGGGGATCAGAGACTGCACTCAGGGGACGTTCTAGACAGAGCAGGCCCACAGGTTGGCTAACTCCTGCCCTGCTGCTATCAGGAACGGGTGCAGGCAGAGCCTGCCTGGCGGCCTCTTCTGTTGGTGGGGCGTGGTCTGTACTGCTTGTTACCATGCCTTAGGTTGTGTGAGCACCACATGCTCTGATTTGCAGGCACATCCAGGTCCGGTGATCATGCCTTGGCAAGCATGGTAAGGGAATTTTACTCACAGCGGGTTGACTCCTTGAGCTGGCGTAAGAGAAATAATCACACAAACCAACAACCCCCGAACAAAACATGTAATTAAAATAGACTTATTTTATGCCACAGTTTTCTGTGATTAATGAACACTTAACCAAATCAGACTGCTGACAAGCAAGATGCCGGCACTTCGACATAGATGATTAACTTGGGTGATTTGCAAAAATAGTCTCTTCTTTCAGATTTTGCACTTTTGACCTAGAATGTTTTCAGACTGGAGACATAATTCTGGAAGCACCTGCATGTTTTCCACCTATTTTATGAGACTGTTACTTTGGAATATTCACACTACTTGTGACTGCAACAGAGCGTATGTACTAAGTGCCACCTTCCCCCAGACATGTCTTCTGGTGACTGTGACTTTCCTTGAGAATGGAGAGATGCTCATGGGGCTCTTTTTTTTTTTGCCAGTCTTGGGCCTTGAACTCAGGGCCTGGGCACTGTCTTTGGGCTTTCTCAAGGCTAGAGCTCTGCCATTTGAGCCACAGCACCATTTCTGGCCTTTTCTATGTATAGGTGGCACCGAGGAATTGAACCTGGGTCTTTGTGCATGCTAGGCAAGCACTCTACCACTAGGCAAACTCACGGCCCCCGTCACGGGGCTGTTAGATCTTTACAATGCGGCATCCAATCATCCCCAAGCCCCGCGAAGGGAACGGGACACAAAGGGATGGTGAGCGAGGGTGGTCTGCAGGATGCTCAAGAGGAACATGCGATTTCCTCCAAAGAAAAAGAAATGGAAGCGTTTCCCAGGGAATACAGCGATAGGTACCACCTGCTGAGGACAGAGGGGGTTCTGCCCCTGGGGACGGAATCCAGTCCAGTGTCACCTCATCACAGTACAGAAGGGGCAGTGCTCTCTGCATGCCAGGGCCCCCGCCTGGCACTGTATCGGGGCCTGGGTCCTGTGTCTCACGCTGAGTCACAAGACTAGGATGACAGGGGTTTTACACAGATGGCGTCCTCTTCAGATTAGGCCATAGGGATGGACCAGAAGCCCAGCTCCGGGCGAGGCTTGGGGCTGAAGCTGCCTGTGCCTGGCTCTTCCCCTCCAGACTTCTGTCAGACGCCATCTGAGCCACCAGCCTGCGTCTCACCATCGTGGGCTTCCCATCCTTGAATGGCACGTGGACAGTTTCCGGTTTTAAAGGAAACCAAGAGCTGCTTTTCCCTTTGTCTCCAGTTAGTTCCAGGTCTCAGCAGACCTGAGGGTTTCTCCAGCTAAAACCCACTCATCTGCTCAGAGCAGGCAGAGGCCCGACACTAGTGATCCCCAGTTTGCCTGCAGAGGCTTCCCAGTAAGTGCCAGGCTGCACGTCTGCCTCTTAGCTGTTAAGACAGGATGTCCACTAGAAAGAGCTTCTCTCAGGGCAGTCATTTTTGTTGGCTTTTCCACATATCTTCTGGTATTCTGCTTATCCTTCCTCTTTCACCTCACTTTCTCTAACTCATTAGAGAGCTAATTGTCTTTGTAATTCCAAATTATGGAATGCTTAGTGAAATGGCGACGCTGCCTCTGCCAGGTGTTTGGGAGGGCGCAGTGCAATGTGCTGGAAAAGACGCTCTAGCTTCCTCCGGTCAGAAGAGTCCTCCCCTGCTCAGGCCACGTGCATTCCAATCCCAGATGAGAGACCACACAACCATGGAGTTTGATGAGACTCAAAATCAAGAAAAAGGTCAAGAGGTCAATATCTGGGCCAGAGATTTTAGAATAGAGACTCGGTGAGCTTACTGGTTTTCCTTGTCTTCTTGGAGCTCGGCCTGCCGCTGGCAGGTGTTGAGCAGAACTCTGCGGGCAGCTGGAGCTGCGGTGACACCAGGAGATGATCCCTGGAAGCCGCCCCCGCTCCTGTGGGCACCACAGTGTGCCAGCCACACCACAGGGTTGCCAGCGGGCATGAGGCCCGTCTGCACAAACGGAGTGAGAAGTGAACAGATCGGCCTGGTCCGAACAGTTCATGTGAGAAGTGCCTGGAGAGGGGCAAAACCTCGGCAGCCGGAGAGAGGAGCACGCCACATCGGGTGAGGGCCTCTTCTCACGTGCCGCCCCGGAGAGGAGCACGCCACGTCGGGTGAGGGCCTCTTCTCACGTGCCGCCCAGGAGAGGAGCACGCCACGTCGGGTGAGGGCCTCTTCTCACGTGCTGCCCCGGAGAGGAGCACGCCACGTCGGGTGAGGGCCTCTTCTCGGTATCATCGGAAAACAGTGAGGATGGGGAGGCTTTCCATGTACCTGCACGTGTACCCAGACCCCTTGCATACACACCCACATGCATGCCATGCACACGCACACACACCACACACCCATGCACAACCGCGTCTTTCTGCCTTCTGTAACTCGGCAGCGTGCCCTCGCGGGTGTGTGTGGTCGGTCACTTGGCTTTCCTGTACACTGCCACGCATTCTCTCTTGCCAGGTGTTGTCTGCACTTGCTCTCACAGCCTGCTCGGGGGCAGTGCTGGTCTCGAGGCAGGCAGGTGGCCGCCGCCTTCCCTCGCTCTCCTTCCTTGGTGTTTGTTCTCCAGTCCTTCACCCACAGTCCACTTCTGTGTTGGAGAGCACAAGTGACCACGGTGGCCTCACGGCCTTCCAGCGGGAGGGGGTCACCAGGACCTCACCGGCGCCAGGCCTGCCCCGAGCCTGTGATCTGCCTCTTGTCAATGGCAGATGGCAGAGCTCTGCAGTGACATCACCACTCCCATTCTTCACAAGCAGTGGATGGCACCGTCCTGTGGGCTCCGTTCCCGGCTGTTTGGGGTTCCTTGTCCTCCCTCCTGGTCCTGGCTGCCTCTGCCCAGACGCTCGCCCCTTCTGTGCCACACCCACCGCTCTACGGAGAAGCCGAGCCTCACTCTGCCCTGAACTCTAGGAGGCTCCGTTCCTGCCCTTGTCCTCTCTGTCTACCCACGAGTGACAGCTCACACGAGAGGCCTTTGCTCGAGGCCACGGATGGTCTTCCACACAGCCCCCTGGGCCCTCGGGGACCCTCGGGTGTGTAAATCGCAACCCGTCACGGCGAGTGCACTGAGTGTGCAGCAGGGGCGTGCTAATAAGGAACCCAGGTGACGCTGGCGAAGCGACACAGACGGCGATGTGATCTTAACAATTTGCTCTCAATTGTCTCAAAATGGCGAGTGATGTCAGCACACGTTCCACGAGTCCACACGCCACGCC
Source organism: Megascapheus bottae (assembly GCF_031878675.1). NCBI lineage: Eukaryota > Metazoa > Chordata > Mammalia > Rodentia > Geomyidae > Megascapheus > Megascapheus bottae. The sequence continues at coordinate 1,508,944 of NC_143535.1, read as the reverse complement.
CAGGAAAGTGGAGGAAGTCTGAGCAAACTTCACCTCCAGAGGCACCAAGTGTTTGTCGGGACAATAAAATGCAAAATATTCAGTTTTGGGTGTTTTTATGTGATGATACTACATCTGTTCACTCTTAAAATCTGCCGTTAAGCTGAATACAGGTACAAATGACCTGAAAGTCATTTAGACTCTCAGGCCATTTCTGTGGAATGGTAGAAAAGCCAAATAGTGGATTGACAAAAATGTTACCTCTTATTTTCTAGAAGGTTCTGTGGATTAGTAAACTAAGTGTAAGACGAAAAAAAAAGTTGTTTAACATCTAAAAGAAATTTTACAGATGAGGGAGAGGTGAGTGGAGCGGAGCCCGGCTGGCAAGCCCAGGAGTGCAGGTGCCCTCTGAGCGGCCCCGTCTCGGCTGTCACCAGGGCCAGGTGTTCTCACAGCACTTGGCACATTCCAGCAGGACTTTGCTTTAAACAGACATCTCTGTGGGAGATTTTTTAAAAAATGTTAAGAACAGTCACAATGGAATAATTTATAGGTTTCTCTCAAACATGCATTGTTCTCAAATCTATTTTCTATTGACAGTAACTTAGATTACAGCCGACATTGAAAATACTGCTCACTGTTCTCTGGTCTCTGAAGGCCAGCAGTGGCCGACCCACTCGGTTTTTCCTAATTATCAGCTTTCTGCCTAGTCACTCAAGGCTTTCTGACCCCAGGTCATTTATTCTAAAGTAGGGAGGCCTGGGTCATCTCCAATGATAAGAAACTCTGAATATCGAATCAAAGCTAGGAAAGAAAATCTATGCAAACTCTGTCTTCCAAGAATTCATGGGTAAATACCTGCATATTTTTAATGCTAGGAAACTTTCCAAAGTAGCCAGGGGCTAAGGATGGACCTTTACATCAATTTCAACTCAATCTGGACCTCAGCACATGGTGGTGGTGTGTGAAGCATGAAGACAACACTTCCATAAACACTGCTTTGTTTCTCAATTAATCAATACTATATTGAAAATATAGCTCTGCTTCCCCTCTGTATCTGGGAAAGTGATGGCATATGCATCTTTCCTGGAGGAAAAAGCAGAACAGTCTTGATTATTTCCTCTGGCTAGTCAGACTCCCCCCAGCACAAGTCTTTTGGGAGGGTTGGGTAGTATTTAACCAAATTGGTTTCTGTTCCTGTGGAAACCAGTGACTTTTGGTCATGTTCCATTATCTGAGAAACACAGATGTATGTCACAACGAGCTAAGAGGTGTTTCTGGGAATTCAGTTGTCTGGTTTGATGGTATCATGTACCTCTGCTCAGACCAAGGCTCTGTAGCCCTCTCTTGAAATTCTCAGTACACTTGCATTGGGCACCCCGCCTCCAGGCTGTGGCCCTGAGCCCATTGCTATGCTCCTCTCCTCTCCTATGTTCCTCTCCTTTCCTCGATCCATCCTCTCCTCTCCTCTCCCCTCCCCTCCTCTCCCCTCCCCTCCTCTCTTCTTTCCCCTCCTAGGCCCATCCTCTCCTCTCCTCTCCTCTCCTCTCCTCTCCTCTCCTCTCTCCTCTCCCCAGCTCCTGGATGCCCCTCGTCACCTGCTCTTTGGTGCCCTGGGGAGGAGCTGGGCCGGCCCAGGCCCAGGCCCCTGGGGAAGGGGAAGAAGTCCTGGAGTGCAGGGTGCACCTCTCCCCAGGTGGAGGGGGGAGTGCGGGGGAGGACACCAGGGAAGTATAAAGGAGGATACACAGGACTATGCAGCTATCCTGAGGCTCCTGAGGCCTTTCCCGCCCCTTCCCTCTCCTCTCCTAGAACAGGTCTACTCACAAGACCCAAGTTATCTAAGGCTTTCTCCATGTTTCCTGCCTCATATCCAGACTTGTGAGCTGGGACTGGGGCACCTCCGGAGGCCCGAGGCAGCAGCCCCATCTTTTCTTTCTGAGAGCAGGTGCTGCTCTGACGGAACAAAGAAACAGCAAATTATACACATGCCTGTACACTGACTTCACCGACAGAGCCTCCTTTGGATGGACCTAGTTCTGCCCTCAAAGGTGACTGCATGCTTTGGGGACGGTAAGAAAGACATTTCATATTTCTTATTATTAGTATCAATGAGGAGCCACCCCTGAAGCTGGGAGTGGGGACTCCCAGTCCAGAAGGCCAGGCGGATGTAACAAACGACCCAAGAGTGAGCGCAATCTCCAGCCCTGAGGCCGAGAGCTCAACACCAGCCCTGCGGTCATCTGGGACTAAGTGCACGTTGTTCCTCAAACTGGAGTTTCCCATACTGTGTTTGCTTTGGGGAACGCATTTCTCCCATTCGTTTCACTAGGATAAAATAAAAGGACAAAAACCCCCAACTATTCCTTTTTCTGGAGTCTCATGGTTTGATGGTTTATCACGCTTCTTCCCAAATCGCATCCCCTCCAGCGAGGTCACCTCAGAGGTCTGTGGTGGTGGCTTCCCCTCCCAGGTGACAGATTGAGTTCTATCTGTCCTTGAACCCAGTGGCCACACCGCAGGCTGGCCTCACACACTGTGCTGTCATTACAGCACACAGACATCTGGTTTACCTTACTTTTCATGTGGCAGCAAAACGATTTCTTTTAGAGTAGGATGCAAGAGTGATTATTTCTGGAATGTTTGCTTGGATCTCGATGACCGTGGAGGAGGAGACGTGCACAGGAGCATGGACGCACAGCAACAGCAGCATGAACCATCCTGAAGGCCAGCAAGCCCTGGAGGACTGGCCCGGGCTGAGACGAGCGGAGGAGGCAGAGCCCTGACTCTCAATTGGCCCGCACGGTGAGTGCGTGGCTGGCCCGTCCAGCCGTGGACCCCACACGATGGGTGGGGTCTTCTTCCCCTCCCCTCGCTCTGTGATACACATTTGAGCAACTGATCCCAGAATCCTGCTGCAATCCTTGTAGCAGACCGAGGAAAAACTCCCTTCAGTCTGTTCAGCTTTGGTTTTATGGCCTATGCTGGAACCATGTCCTGAGTTTATAAGCCAATGAAGACAGGCAGGAGAGGAGGATGCTGGAGTGGGACTATGTTGGGTTTTACTTTACAATTCAACCTTCAGAAGAGCAACGTGCAAGCACTCAGAGTTCCTTCAACTACCAGGAGCTTCTGACTTTAATGACAACCACAAGAATAAGAAGAACCATAGCTAAAACTTAGTTTAGTTTTAAAATCTGTCTAAGCCTTAGCCAGGCAGGAAAGACAAGATCTCTTTCCTAATTAGAAATGCAATGCAAGCACATAATCGAAAATTGGACTCGATCAAACTCACTTCAAGGGAAAGGCTGAGCTGAATGCTACATGAATATTCAGACAATAGAAGCCTGTTTGAAATTGCTTTTGGGTGTAATTCCAAAATTTATGCATTTTATCATCTCCTAGGCATAAAGCCAAAGGCTAAAAGAGCAGAACATAAAAAAGCTGAACCTGAATTATGTTCTAAACCCTGTTGAATTTAATTTTTCTTACAAAGCAGGATGTTACTTTGCCACTTAAATTTGCCCCTTGTAGGCCTGTGGAAATACCTGGTTTCTTGTGATGAGTGTCTGAATTGTATGAATTTGGAAGGTTCCAATTTTAGGAACATCATTCTAAATTACTAGGCAAGAGCATACAAAATAAACACCATAAGTGAAGCCAGACTATAGCAAGAGAACAGTTTTCTATAAATGTGATATGGTAGAGAGGTGGGGTGCTGGGACACGTGGCAGGGAGGTGGGGGTAGTGTGACACGTGGTAGGAGGTGGGGGTAGTGTGACACGTGGTGGAGAGGTGGGATGCTGGGACATGTGGTGGGGAGAGGTGAGGTGCGGGGACGCGTGGTGGGGATGTGGGGTGTGGGGACGTGTGGTGGGGAGGTGGGGTGCGGGGACGTGTGGTGGGGAGGTGGGGTGCGGGGACAGTAGCCTTGCTGCTGCTCTGCAGGCACAGGGGGCGTGGCCGCAGCCTGCCTTGGTTGAACACACTTCAGGAAGTTGTGCTGTTTAATAAGGTCACACAGCCTACAGTCTCAATGTAAAGCAAAACAAATGACCTGGGGAGAGAGACAGAATCAACGGAAGAAGCTGCTGCTCCCTCAGACCACCTTCTTCTGTTGACCCCGTAATGGATGACCTGCAAAGACGAACCCCCATCGGGAGCAGCGCAGAACTCACACAAGAGTGGATGAGGCTCGCCCTGTGTTCCCTTGTGTGATCTTTACAGAACTGTAAAATGCGTCAGATAGGTGGAGAAACATTAATGTACAGGATAATTTCCTGTTGTGGATGACAGTTTTTATCCGTGGACCCCGTGCCTGGGATCGGAGCCTGCGCTGTCTGTGCCCTCGGCACAGGTCAGCAAAGGAGAGGCCCTGCGAGCTGGGTCCCGAGGGAGTCCACTTGGTGCGTCTTCATTGAGTTGTGCACTTACACATTTATAATTTCAGAAAACTACTGCGGGTGCATTACACTTTAATGAAAAGCCAACAGAAAAAATGAAGGGAAAGATAAGGAAGTAAAGAAGGGAAAGGAAGGGAAGAAGGGAGAGGGAGGAAAAAGGCATGCCAGGGCTGCATGTCCTACCGGGGGCATACATTGGATTCATTTGCTTAACTGAAAAAAGACAGCTTCACAGGAGGGCAGAATCTGGTGGTCCAGTTCACAATTGGGAAGCATTTAACATCACTGCCGCAGAGAGGGGCTGTGTGTGACCTTTTCAGACTTGTAAAAAGGACCCTGCCACTTAACAATCACAAATGTCATTCTCTCACGCATGCAGTTTTCTGGTTTGGAAGCTAGATTTAAATGCTAGTGGAGGAAGCAGCAACAACAATGAAGAGAATGACTGAGGGTTCTACCAGTTTTGCGTTTGAAATCTACATACCCACAAATAATTGCTCTGCCTGTATTCCACGGCTCTCTGTCTGACTGTCCAGAGCGTGCTTGCCTCGGTGTTCGGTCAACACGTGGCAACCACTCTTTATGGAAAGTGTCCTAGACAGTGACGCTATAGCCACAGGTTTTGTTTGCTACTAAGAAACAGTTTTTCATGTAGTCTTTCAAAGGCAAAAGGTTCAAGCAAAAATGACACAAATCATACAACGGAAAGAGAAGCCCAGCGCGGGGCTTCAGGGCCATGCATCTCCCTTCCCTTGTGGAGGGTTGGTGAGACCGTGCCTCGTTCGGCAGTGTCGGCATACTCACCCCTAACCAGGAGCTCTGCCTCATCTGACACACTGTCTGCTGTGGTCTGCACCCTGCAGCCATATCTCCCGGCATGCACCAGCAGGATGTTCCTGATCATTAAATCTGCAGAGGATGCTTGCTGAAAGAGGGATGAAGTACCAGTTTAAAACCTTGCAAAGCTCCCTAGTTCAAGGCGGTTTGGGGGCAGGGGCTTGGATACTCAGTCAACCTGGCCTTACAACTTACACAACACTTCAGTAATCAAACATCCCTATCCCAAGGAGTACATGGAAGCTACGGTGTGTGAACAATTCCTAAGGAAGGAGATAAACAATGAGTACCGCATGTGGAGATTTAGTGTCTAAGAGATGTAAGAGTTATTAAAATATGTACAAACGGATTTATAGCCTTAAAAACACAGGAAACATCAGCAGGCAAAATGATCGTTTTGCTCTTCAGAGGCAGGACTAACTTCTGTGGCAAGAAAACGGTGCTGCCTTGGGGGAAATTAATTTCGAGAAGGTAGCTGTGGAAAGATCACGGATGTGGCTTTACCGAAAGGTGCCTTTCCTAAGGACCTGCGGGCTGCAGCCAGTGATTAGGTGAGGAGCGGTTGGTCTAAAATGGTCCAGTTTTATTTAACGGAGACACATTCCTCCTGTGACCTCCTCGGTCAGGAGGCAGGGCCAGCCTGAGCCCTGGCCAGCCATCACAGAACACCAAGGGGGCTCAGAACACGGATTCTCTCCAGGAGCTGGTGGTCGGCTCAAGAACAGCAGTGGTGATAGAAGACACCGTCGTGCCGCAAGGGCCTCTTCCAGGCACACCCACTCACCCGGGGTGGGGGGAACAGCGGCTGCTGTTCGTGGGCTCTGTCAGAAGTCACAGATGTACTGTGACCTCGGGAAATGACGCATAAGGCATCTGCTTATCTCTCGGCAAAGATACAGTAAACCCTACTACTCCTTTCCATTTCCATGCTAATGGGCGGGAATGGGGGAAGACACAGAGCTTGAGATGAAATCTGGGAAAGAACACAGAACTTTCCCCGATGAGGGTCGGGCACGTGAGAGAATGTTGAATGAAGGTGATCGAGAAGGGTTCTGGATTTGAGATAGTTTGGGGTTCGATGGTTTGCAAGGGACATACCTTTAAAAAGATAACACGTGCTTTTTCCCTTGAGACACATATTGATGCTGTCTATTAAGAATTAAGCGGATTATTTTAAAATAGATCAGTAGACTTTATCAAAATCATGACAAGTCTAATTTCTCCAATATTTTTCTTGCCATGTATGCTTGTTCAGTCATTGTGAAGTTTTTAACCATTCCACGCATTTTTCTTTCAATGACTTCTTTTACTACGTTGGAAATCGTGAACTACCCTCTTTCTGGTATTTAATGGTCCTCCCTAAATACACCTACTAGACTATTAGGCTAGTATAGGAACTAGAAGTTCCCTCTCATGAAATCATTAAGACACAGTCTGGTGCGGTCATTACAAGGAAGCACCTTGTGGTGTAAAAGCATTAAAATGTCACGACAATTGTGGCAAAGAATGTGGACTCTGTCCAGTGAAGGCCCTTACTGCTGTTCATCCTCCCAGCTCTACCGTGCTAAATTCAGATTTGATTTTCTAATGAAGAAACAAAAGCAAACCAGAACATGAATCAGAAGACTTGGATGTGGGGTTCTGAGCCTCTGTATTTCCGCCCTTCCTGTTCTTGGGCTTCCTGAGCTCATCAGGAGCTCATCAGACAGGACACAGAACTCAAGCCATCCCATCAGCATGTGCGTGGTGACTCACAATGGGCCCCCGTCAAAGGGAAGGCCAAGGAAATCCAAACAGATCTGACTTTCAAACTGCTGAGTTTTCACTCACTTAGGATATGTGTATGTGTGTGCACGCATGTGTGCGTGTGTGCGTGTATGTGTGTGCATGTGTGTTTGTGCGTGTGTGCATGTGTGTGTATGTGTGTGTGCATGCATGCGTGTGTGTGTGCGTGTGTGCGTGTATGTGTGTGCATGTGTGTGTGTTTGTGCGTGTATGCGTGTGTGTGTATGTGTGCGTGAATGCGTGTGTGTGCGCGTGTGTGTGGCCCAGGCTAACACAGAACCATAGATCCTCCAGCTTCAGCTTCCTGACAGCTGGGTTGGCATGGGTCGTCATGCCTGGCCAGCTGGCTCGCTATGCCAGAAGCCATATTGGCTGCAGTTTAGTGGCAGAAAAAGAACTGAAAATAAGTAATTTTCTTTCAGGTTCACTTTTGGGAAATTATTCTGGGAAATCACATTCTTACAGTTAAATCACTGACCCCTCATTCTGCGGACTTTCCCATCCCAAGCTCTGTATTTCTTCCAATCCTGGGCAGAAATCCCCGTTTCCATTTTATTGTGGACTTACAGCTGGGGTGAAACTAAATGTGGAGAAGGAAGGTGGGAGACGGGGCGGGGCACCTCTCTCCAATTAGGGGCGCAAAACCATCTCAGCTGGGCCCTGCACTGTCCCTTTTGGATTATATCTGCATCTTGTTTTAAAGTCTTAAATAGAGGAGATTAAAAGTAAAATGAATGAGCTGTGAACATTAAACCTAAATTACCCTTTCCGAAGATTTACTGTTCTTTCACCAGAAGCAGCCACGTGGGAAGCCATTATCCTTAATCTTAGCCCTTGAGTTCAGCTCCTCTGAGAAAACCTCTGCAGTTCTGTGCACTTCAGTGAAACAGTTACTTACAGCAGACGCTGGCTTCCTGACACTCATCCCACTGTTTATCTCCTGGGGTCTCTCGCCTTGTCTTCCACGGCGAACCTTTACTTCCCGGCTTTGTTGGGTGGCTGCTGTCTTTTGACTTTCTGCCACTTCCAGTGTGGCATGGAGCAGGCCGGGCTCCTGCCACCCAGGCTCTCTTCCTAACCAAAAGTCACATGGCTCTAAGTGGTAAAAATCTTATCCAACAGAAAAGGCAGAGTCGCCGCTGGGAGACGTGGAGTATTCGATGCTACTGACATAAAGTCTTAGAGAAAATCTTGTCATAGTAATAGTACTTAATTTTTCTACATCTTCTATGATAAGACTATATGTTTTGTGTTACAGCAGTTTTCTTCTAAACATTCATAGAGTACCATACTGTGATTAGAAAAATTACATATTTTATGTATATACAATTTCTTACGGTGGTTTTCTTTAAAACCTTCATAGAAGATTTAGACGAATGATGTAGGGTTTGATATTGTTTTTAGAAAAGTTTATCATAATACACACACATAAATAAGCAGATGTAGTATGACACAGAAATATTACTACTAATAAACAAACTGACTTGACGCCGGCATCTATGACTTCTGGTAAGACATTAAATGTCGGCAGCAAAGCATTCAACACTCAGTATGGGTATTGACAGCTGACGTTCAACACGTTGTCTAATGATGTGTGTTTATTACTGGAAATAACCGTTCACTGATGATGCGGACGGAAGAGGACACACAGATTCCGACTCCTTAATAAACTCAGCATGACAGGATGCGTGACAGAGCATTCAATGTGACAGATGACAAGTCTGGAGGCACAGTCTGTCTGCCAGCTTGATGAAAAGGAAGAGTGGGCATCACAAAAGCATTCAAAGCAGGAGCAAGCCAGGCTGGCAGCCGGTACCTGGAGCCACAGCTTCTCATGATGCGGACTTTGCAGGACCGAGTTCTGGCCATTGGCTGAGTGGTGCAGCCCCAGCTACCTCCTGGAAGTGCTGCAGCGAGGGGGAGCTGGGCAAAACCTGGGGCTCTGTCTCAGATGGAGGCCAAGCGGGGGTGGGTGGGTGACACAGGTACAAGGTCCCCAGTTCACAAAACACAATCCCGCCAAAGATACAGGACATGTGGTCTCATTCCAAGTTGAACAGTGTCCTCCACTTCGGAGTTAAATGGGCCTGCAGGGGCCATGAGCACACACAGTGCCGCCTTGTCTCTGGTTGGAAAATGCTCTTAGCTCCATTTTCTCTGTCCATCTTACATGATCTGTTATTTTCTTTTTATTAAAGAATTTATTAACATTGATTTTTACATCATATTTCAAGTGACGTGTTTAACAAACAAGTATTCCAAGTTTGTTTGTTTGTTTGTTTATGTTGGTCCTAGCTCTTGAACTCTGGGCCTGGGCGCTGTCCCTGAGCTCCTCAGCTCAAGGCTACCGCCTGACCCCTTGAGCCACAGCGCCACTTCCCCTGCTGTTTTTTTTTTTTTTAAACCCATTTCTGGTTCTCTATCTTAGGTGACTACTATGAATATCAATCACTTTTATATTACTTGCACGGCATAGGGTTAATTAACTCAACACTTACTTATTTCTTCCCAGCCAAGTGTGAACTGTGCTTGTCTGGTGCAGTGATGGTAAAGCTGGAGAAGGGGTGCAGGGAGCTGCATTCCTCATATCCGCTGGGGCTCTGGGGAGCAGAGAGGCCGGGAGGAGCCCCTCTTCCTGCAGGCCCCGTGCCGGGAGCCCAGCGCTTTCCAGTGGTCTTCAGCAGTGGCTGCTCAGGCGCCATGGCCCTCTTACCCTACCCTGGCTCCCCACACTGGACACGGAGCATCGCAAGCTGATTTCATGGCTTTCCTGAACATCTCCGCTGGCTGGCTGGCTGGTGTTTGAGGCCGGACTTGGTTACTTTGTTTCTCGCTACAGTGGCAAGTCTACTGTTTCCTTCATTCAAGTCTCCTCTTTCAGAAAGGCTCTGCCAAGCTCGGCCGCCACACAAATGCACACAGCTGTTCCTTAAGTCTATTTTCCCAAGTTTTACTTGTACGTATGCTGTTCGCTGTCTCAAAGCTCTGTATATTCTGAACATTGGTCCTTGGTCTGTGGAGGAGCTGGTGAGGACCTCGCACGTGCTCACCTCCTCTTGACGTGCTCGTGGCATCTCACCTCCTCTTGACGTGCTCGTGGCATCTCGTGGCCTCCGTCTCAGGCAGGGGCCAGGGGAGAGGCTCTCTCACTACCCCCCCCCCACAGCTGGCTGTCACTCTCACATCACACCGAGACCGTCACAGAAGCCAGCAGAAATACCCATCCCCTTGTGGGCACACACACACACGCGTGCACACCCGCAGACTTCCTCTCTGTGACACTGTGGCTCACGGAGACTCCTGGCTTCCAAGTGTTACCTCCTGTCTGGACAGGAGACACTTGGAAATGCCTGATGAATGAGTGTGTGTGTGGCTGCAGGTGCACGTGCGCGTGTGGTGTGGGACAGGAGCACGGAAGAGCAGTGAGCTGCTTCTGTGCTGTGTGGCTCTAGCGCTTTCCTGATGGCCATGGCCGGCTATTTGCAGATCTCAAGCTAAGGCGGGAGTGGGAGAACTCTCTCCGACGCGCCCTCCCGTCCGCTCATCCCTTCACGGAGCGCGGGCTCAGTGACCGGGCAGGCTTCCGTCCCCACATGATGGCTTGAGGGGTTGGGTAGGGTTGCTGGCAGTGTCCTGGGCGGCTGGGGCTGTGTCTGGAGCAGCTGTGCACCAGGCCTTGCTCAGATGGTGAGGGGCCATGGCCAGACCCGAGCCCAGTGGCAGGAAGAAGAGTTGAGGAACCGGAGGAGGTCAGGGCCAGCGCACTGCACACACAGGCAGCGCTGGAGCCCCTGTGCTGGGCACGCCTTCTCAGCCCTTGGGCTGACCTCTGTCTTCCCCTTGTGCAGGGGAGATCACACAAAGGAAGAGACGGAAGACGGTCTTACCGTGACTCTTCAAGCGTCCTCCCCTCCTCCGTGGGAGAAAGCTCTGAGACGCTGCCCATTAGAGACATTATAATATCACCCGGGAGGAGCCAGGGGGCTTTGAAAAGCTAAACACTAAACACATCACAACACTGAAGATCCTTTAGAATTAAACACAAAACAGATACAGAAGGAGAAATTGTGAAATAAAGGTAGAATTTCAAAGAGGTCCTGGAAATAATGGTTTCACAAAACCCCAACTCTTTGAAAATCACTGAAGAATAACGTAGGCAGTCCAACGAGATGCTTACAGATCAACAGTATTTCAAAATGTAGAGCTGAAGTACATATTCTTGTAAAGACCCCAAACCTGATGTGGTACTACATAATAGGGACAGACTTTTATTTATCGAGGCTTTCAAAAACCAAGGAGAAAAGCCTCTTACATAATCTTCTTCTGACAGGATAGAAATCCTCGAACAAAGGGCTTTATTATATTTTGCATTTCTATACTGCAAAATGAGATCTTGATACACAGACATATTTAGGCATTACTTCAGAAGAACGCCAGGCCTATGCAACGAGGCTCCATTTCCTCGGCATAATTAGCTGTAATTCACTGCCAGCTTCTCATATTTTATTTCAGTATTTCTGGTGGCTCTCGTGCTCAAATTCAGGAGCTCACGTTCTTAGGAGAGCACCTGCCCTGTCCTTTCAGTCCCCAGGTTTCTTGGTTTCAGTTATTCTTCAGATCCAGGCCTGGGTAGCAGTGATTTCAGGAGCATTCAACAACACGCGGCTTATCTTTGAGTTCACAAAATATTAGTGACTGGTTGAGACTCACACTTTTTCCTTTATCTACTTCCCGAGCAGCTGGCATTTCAGATAGGAACTCTAGAGCCTGGCTCTGTATTTTTCTCTTAACCACTCTATGTTTTAAAACTTGTAGAGAAATTACTAATATCACAATGTTAAAATATTGTAATCTTAATGTGAAAGTGAATAAAAGTATTAATCATTAACATTCTCTGTAATGAAAGAATCTGTCCTCTTTTTACTAAGGATAAAATAGTATTCAGAAACTGGGCGCCGTGGCTCGCACCTGTCATTCTAGCTACTCAGGAGGCTGAGATCTGAGGATCGCAGTTCAAAGCCAGCCCAGCCACTAAAAATCCATGAGATTTTTATCTCCAATTAACCACCACAAAACCCAGAAATGGCGCCATGGCTCAAGGGGTAGGGCCGGTAGCCTTGAGCTGAAGAGCTCAGGACAGCACCCAGAGTTCAAGCCCCACGACTGACAAAAAAAAAAAAATAAAAGTAGTATTTAGCTAATAAGGTCAAGACTGTTTCATGGTTTCCTACTCTAAATGGCTAGCTATTATACATATGTCTGCAAACTTAAAAAAAAATCTTCTTCCTGCCTCCCTTTTTTTTTCCTTTATGATACTGGGGTTGAGTCCAGGGTCTCATGCTTGTCAGGCAGGCATTCTACCCTTTCAGCCATGCTTCCAGCCCCTGATTTGAGCTAATGTGTGTACCAGGTACACACTATGTGAGAAGGGGGCAGGCCCTCCACCTCTGGCCGTGTCACGGCTGGGGGTCAGTCCAGCAGATCCCCCCGTGGAGATGTCAGGGGTATGGAGGCCTGGGTGGAGGCCTCGGGGCTAGCCAGTCAGGGGACCTGCCTCACTCCTCACCACAGATCCCAGCACAGGGCTGTGGACACAGATGTGACATCAGGGCCCAAAGGTCCCTTCCAGATGAAAGCTAAACATGGTTCACAGTGTTCTTCTGTAACCTAAGTTAGTATGTCCACAGCTGGGCATCCGAGTTCCAGCCATGTAGCTAATTCACTCTACCATGCCAGGCGGAACCTGCCTCAATACCAGAGAGGGCAACTGGTAACATTAGAAGAAGGGTGCCGGTCCCTGTGCCCATGAGTGTTCAAAGACACATTTCGAACCGCTGATGACATGAACACCTCATAAAGACTTACTAGCTTATCAAAATAAGTCCTTGTCAGAAAGAGGAGAGAAGTCAGAAGTTCAGAGTCAAGATCCACTGACTAGACTTCAATGCACATTACTGGAGAGGAATAGAAATGTATGGCACGTATGTGTTTTAGAAAGGCTAGTTCGCGGAAGTAAAGTTTACTGTCAAGAGTGCCCGGGAACAGGTGATGATTTGGTTTCATCAACATGAGTGAGGGGGATGACTTCACGGTCAAAGCCAGGGAACACAGCAACAGAGAGAACCACATGGGCTTACTCATGCTTGGTTTCCAGACATGAGCGCGTTATTCCAGGTGAATTAATCTCTTGGTTTGAGTAAAAAGATTCCAGGGAGAATAAGGACGATGGAAATCTCATCTGAGCTCATATATACATGGAAAAGAAAAATAACTTTGGGGGGAAAGACCAAGAAGTTCGACTCCTACATCCATTTAAGCGTGTCGCAGCCTCTGGAGTGAGAGGGGTAACGTATATTTAACTTCTGGAGTGAGAGGGGTAACGTATATTTAACTTCTGGGGTCTGCAGTCCAGGAGCAGACATTCTATTAGGAGGAAAGAATGTTTTCTACTTCTCCGTCTCCACCTTTCCCAATCCAGTCATCTGGAAATCCCCGTCTACGCGCACAGTACTTCCATTTCCTACCACGATCACGGGAGCCGAACTACAGATCTGATTTCTCCCAGCCAGCAAAGTCCATGGCTAAAATGCCCTCCAACTTTCAACAAGCTTTGTTTTTCTGCTCCGGAAAATGACACAGACTGGCAGCCACCAAAGAGGTGTGTAGCTCTGCACCCCACCTCCCCCACCCCCTCCATCCCTCCATACACCCACCCCCTCCTCTCCCCAAGCCCCTCCCCTCCCCCCACAGACTCCACTGGAGCACTGGAGGACGCAGCTCTGCACACACACACACACACACACACACACGTACACAATATACACATGTACACATGTGCACACACACACATACACACCTCCACCCCACCCCACAGAATCCACAGAATGATGCAGCTCTGCACACACACACACACACACACACACACACACACACATACACACACGCACATGCACACTCCCACAGGAGGACGCAGCTCACGCACACTCACGCGCACATACACACACCCACACTCCACAAGAGATGCAGCTCTCGTTCACACACACACACACATGCACACACACGCATATGCACACACACACGCATATGCACACACACACACACACACACACACACACACACACACACACACCTCCACCCCGCAGGAGGGTGAGGAAGTAGCCTCAGCTCATGCATGCCATGGAGTGCAGCGCGAGGATCCAGTGCTGTCAAAGGAGACTGAGCACGGGCGGGGCCTCTCCTAACCCCACCACACCCAGAGATGGTGGACTAGAAGTAAACAGCCACGTCAGACCTGCGAGCTGGGTACCAGCCTGGCCTTTCATAGGAGGAAGCCTCGAGGCGTTACTTGACTGTGCCAGATTCCACAACCAGCCCAAGGGTGGTGAAGTGTCACAGGCTGTCACACGATATCATCTGTCCCCTGTGGGGTCATCCCTAGCCAATTAGCATCAGCGTGGGGGAGGAGGGCCAGCGTGGGGAGCGGGAGCACGGGGCCCTTCCCTTGTTGTGTGGCAGCCTTCTCTATCCTGGACTCTTGAAGTAAGCAGGAAAGGGAAGAGCAACCCACCTCACGCCTCCACAAGAGCCAGTGCGTCCCGACTTCTATAATGTATTTAACACGCCCCCAGAGGCCGCTCCTAGGCCGCCTGTGTTTCTCTCTCCCGAGCCTGACTGAGGTGGCTGTGTGTCCATGTTGGGCCTGGCTCGCACTCTCAAGGCAAGAAAACAGCTGACGAGGCCAACAGGGACAGAGCAGGCACTTGTGAAAAACACTGAACATGTCTACAGAATGAATGAGACCAGAACAAGGACGAATGCGTATAAAAGCAGGAGCAGAAATTCTTATAACCACTCCCATTCATTTTTTCTGTTAGAATTTTTAAAAATGCTTATTTCTATGACAGAAGATTTTAGTCATTTTAGAAATACTTTTTACAGCGAATCAGCTATAATGAAGGTCTTTGGAAAAGACTAAGGTACTATATATTTGATGGTAGTTTTGTATCCCATCTTTCTACTTTATGATATTTCAGTATCTCTAAAAAGGAATGATCTAAATACTTGGCATATAATTTAGCCGGTTTCCAGTGGGATGTATTTGATGAGCCGAGTCATGCGGCTGATAACTGTTTCGTTAGTCTGTCCTGTTCGTTACAAATTAAACCAAGATGAAGACAGGCATTTGATTTTGGTGACAATGGCAAATGCAGCAAGGAGAGGTCGTCTTCACCCTCCACTGGTAAGACTGTTCTGATGCGAGGAGGGGCCTGGAGAGGTCGGGTGCAGCTTGGTCACTGTGCTTCACTCTGCACTGAACGTGAGGCCTGGGGCCTATGGTGTGACCTGGGGTTCCACTCAGAATCTCTCACAGACCTCGAGCTCTAACCCAGAATGAGCGTAAATGCGTGGCTAACGATACCCGTGGCTCCCGATACTTCCTAACGTGCTTAGGAAAAAGCCTGACAGCACTTTCAAAAGGACTTTTGGATAGAATGTACTTGGATCTGACTCTCCTATCCTTGTAGAAAGATCCAGGCCAGGCCCCTGCCCTCCCTACACACACAGTCTCTGAGGAAGAGCCTCTCCATTTCTCTACAGAATGATGGTGGGCCCTGTCTGTGATGGTCAGAGAGTCTGGCTGTGGCTCCCTGACTGCCGTGTAGACATGTAAGTGGAACGATACCGTGGCTGCCTGAGGTCTGTGGGCTCTGAGGACTGGCTGCAGGTCTGTCTGTGTGGGTGGGGGAGGCCACCGGCCCTCTCACGTGACAAGCTCATGAGGAGAAGGTCAGCAGACGTGCGTGTCTGCGGTGTGACAGTTACCGTAACAATACTTGAAAGAGAACTTTTGAGAAAAAAGTGTGTGACTGTTGGCAGCATTTAAATGGCAGAGCACACAGACTCACATAATGATGCTTTTCTAACTTCTTTCTGGGGTTTCAGTTTGACGTGACCTAGTAGAAGAAAGGCAATCATCTCGATTTTTCCCTATGTTTTTCTCAGCTTTTCTTGGACAAAACGTTCTTATAGGTGTCAACATTTCTAAAATAATTACACAAAAAGTAACGAATGGTGAGCAAACTTACGGCTCTGATGCTTTCAAAATGTCCGCCGTCCTTCTCGAAGTCAATGGGCTGTCCCTTCAGCGTCCAGTGGAAGGTGACCCCCAGGCTGGCGTCGTGGATGGCTCTGCAGTTGAGAACGACGCTCTCGCCCACGGTTAACTCCGTCTTTTTGGGAGTGAGTTCGATCCTAGTGGGCTCTGAGGAAGTGAACGCGTCTCGTTAGCAATGCCCACAGGGCCAGGCTGTGCCCAGCACCCCTTCTCATGTCACTGGCTGAAAACACCCGAGGGACAGGGATGCGGGTCTGGCTGGGTGGCCCGCACCTCGCCAGGCGCTCAGGGGCTGCGCTGGGTGGCGGTGGCACCACGGAGTTAGAGTGGTGGCTGATGCTTTGAGGCTCGAGTGGAAGCTCAGATGAGGCCACACGCACACAGCACTGAGCGCACAAGGGGAATTCTGTGATACCGGGGCTGCACATCTCACCTCTCTCCCACCACCACCTCGGCAGGACGGAGCAGCGTGCCCCATGCTCACACCCTGGGTGCTGCTCTGCTCTGGTTCTGCTTCGAGTGGGGCTCTAGCAGAGTGAGAGCTTGTGAGGAGGGCAGGCAGCGAGCATTCCCTCAAACTCACACCCACCAGCATGGGTGCTGTTTACCACGTCCGCGGGCTCAGCAGCATGGCTTCCTATGCAGAAGACCAATGGGCACCAAGACGGAAGGAAGGAGGAGTGTGGGAAGTTCCTTCTCTAAGCTACCTCCATGGGTGATCTCAAGTACGTGTTTATTCCCAAAGACAGAGACACGTGAGCGCGTCACGCCCCCGGGACGGCTCACGCAAAAGTGCTAAACACATCCACAGTTTTCATCCTCATCTCTTCCCATCTCGTTTTTAACCTAATTTTTAAAAATATTTGTATAGCCTAATATGATAAGAAATACTTGCGAGGAAAAAAAATCAAATTAAGTACACAATTCAGTTGCAAAAAAACATCTTTTGTGACCCGAAGAGATTTTTCCACCCAAGCTTTTAGTTTTTGAGATTCCATGTTACTTTGTTCACTGTCAAGCAAAAACATTCTTGGCATCTAATTTAGAACCAGAAAATGAAGCACATAATCCGCAGTACATACTATACTGAAACATGAATGGGAATAAGATTGCATGGCTGCACACGGGGTGGGGGGGCTGACCCGCCTGTCAGTTCCTTCCCGCTGAGCCCCACTTGAGGGTCAGAGGGGGAACTTCCTGGGTGGTGCTAACGTTTTGGGGGGAGCGAAGGGCCCTATTCCTCCGCTCCCCGCGTGCACCGAGCAGAATCCTCGATTTACTCCGAAGTGCGGGGCTGCTGGGCAGGGGAAGATGTTTTCATTACTGGCTTGGCAGGGGGAGGCGGCAGAGAGGGCGTCCTCAGGTGTCATCTTTTCCCAGTCCCACAAAGCAGAATTATTTTACAAACAGTGGGTTTCCACTTTCAGCGCATGGAAATGACGGCTGTGTGGGCTGTGAGTGCCGTGCTCTGGGGACCTGAAACGTGTGCCCACGGGACGTGCCCCGGCACCCTCACGCCCACAGCCCGCCAGGCCCTCCTCGCCTCACCTTTGACCGACAGGGTGGCCACGATCTGGGCGGTGCCGAAGCTGTTCTCGGCGTGGCAGGTGTAGTCGCCCTCGTCCGACCTGGCCGCGCTCAGGATCCGCAGGCTGCCCTCTGGAAGAACAGCTATTCTGAAAATCATTAGAAAAGCTTCGTTTCCTCTTTTCCGACAAATCAACCAAGCCATAAGCACCTATGACCAAGTGGGACACCACTTCTCAGGAAACGGGAAGGAAAACAAGATAAAGGAAAATGGGAAATAGGCAAGGACTCCAGGAGGTTTTACCCCGGAGACACAGGTGACGACCATGCCCACTCTTCCCCTGGTCAAGGGAGCTGGAGCTGCAGGTTAATTTTCCTTGTGACCGTTTGTGACAGCCAATTTACAAACGGTGGGGAGAGGCGGCCCGGAATTTGGTTATGACGGCAGGCTACTGTAACTACGAGCAGCGCTTTAATATCAAGCTTGGATATTTCACCTCCAGCCAACAGTGACCTCAAAATTCAAATATAAAAAGAAACAGCATAAAAAATATAGAGAAGGACAAGTCCAGAGCACAAAATTAATTGTACTCCGCCGGGAGATGATTTATGGTGGCTTTTTCTACTGCCCCTGGCACAAGGGTAGGAAAATGCGACCAGCCAGCAGGGCATTTTTACAACGTGAGGATGTGGTGTCTCTGACTGCACTTGGTCTCTTGCAAGACCCCTCTCCAACGCAGACCTTCATTCATCCTATAAAGGTGAAAACCTAAGGAATTATTAAACATTTTTAGAAGTTCAGAGAAAATGAGGTTGACATTTGGAATGAACATATTCTCCTGTGCATTTATCATGGCAGGGTTTCAAATTTAATTAGTACCTCGGTCCTTTTCTCCCTCCTAGCCACCAGAGCAGAGGGAGTTGAATGAGAGCGTGCGCTCGTTGGGCACTCACTTCCTTCAGGAGAGAGAAAGCAAGGGGCCGTGAGCGTGAATAAGGACATCAAATCTCCTTATCCCCGGCCCCATCTGTGGCGCGCAGTGTGACAACAGTAAGCTACTTCACGTATGAAATTATGGCTACCTCTGGTGGAGACTCTGGTCTGTTGTAAGCTGTGCATCCCCGCCGGCCCCGGTGCAGCAGCAGCCTCCGGTGGTGTCCGATGTGCGCTGGGCTCTGGACCAGCCTGTCACCTGCTTCACCTCGTCCCCCCTGTCAGGGAGTAGCTACTGAGTAAACCCAGACTGCACGAAGCGCCGGGCTCTGCATGGACCACCAAATGGTAGAGTGAAAGCGTGAGGCCCGGAGTGCGTGCAGGGCGCACGGAGGAGGAGCAGGGGTGGAGCTGCAGACCTGGCCACCTCGGAGGCGAATCCCACGGACCCCAGAGTGTGTGGAACTCCACTCGCAGCCTTTCTCTGCAGAAGCCAGGATCCCGGGTCTTCCTTTATTAGCTCCTGTGACCTGCTCCAGACCACTGCCCTCCACCGCCACCACGCGCCCCTCTATCCACGCGCTTGCTTCTGGATGCATACACGGTTTCCATTGCTCCTTTCTCTGCCTCGCTGGTGTAGATACAGATGTGTGCCACCACGCCCAGCTCGTTCTTCCTTTTCCCAGGGGCCACTGGTACCTGTCTGTGACTGGAGTGACTGGAGCCGCTGCCGGGGGAGTCCCTTCTGCCTTCCCTGCTCTTACAGAGGACTGGCTGTTCTCAACTCGGTTATAGCCTGTGTGTGCACAGAACTTAGTCTTTCTCGTCCTTCTATTATGTTCCTGTGAGTTCCAATATGCACTCACTGGTGTAAATGTGTTCCCTACATGGGAAGGAAGAGGAAGGGAGAAAGGAAGGGAGGGCGGGGGAGGGGTCAGGCATGTGGGAGACCTCCACTTGCTTCTGTGTGTCACTGGTGAGACACGGGATGAGTCGGGCTCTCCCTGGCCCACGTCTCTGAAATTGCACTTTTTGAAAAACACCTTACAGCTAGATATAAACTTGTGTGTTTATAGGATTGTTTTTCTATTTTCTATTATTTTCTCTTATAGGCTTTTGAATTTGATAAAGCTTGTCTCAACTAAATACATTTCTTCATCTTCCCTGGAAGCATTCGGCTTAGCACTAATGAGAAATTGATCTCTCCGAGAAAAAGAAATTAAAACCAAGCACAAGCAAGGCAGATGAATGGTTTTGGAGCAAGTTTCACTGGGTTCCTCGAAACAGGAAATGTGGTCCTGTGTAAACCCAGGTGGAGAAGTTTCTGGAGCAGCAGCGGTGTCTGGGTGGCATGGAAGCTGTCCCCCGGTGCTGGGAGCGGAGTCATCTGTCATTTCACATCAGCCTGGCCTGCACCGAGAAAGGCTGACAGGTCCCTGTGGGACAGACTCCAGACAACGATGACAAAGGACTGGGACCTGTCGATCACTCTGAGTTTACCACCACTTTGAGTTCTGCATTGTCTTTCCCGCTCGCTGTCTGTGCAGACACTCCAGTAAACCACTGCTCTTCTAGATCCTGCCAGGCCACAGAGAAACCATCCAGGGCAAAACTATGAATTTTTGATATTCCCAGTTGAGAGGGTTTTTAGTCTGCTTTAAATTATGCTGACCTAATTAGAAAGTCTGACCGCAGCTCAGCTCGTTAATATTAAAAGGATACATTTTATTTAGTTAGTTGTCCCTCAGAGAATAACCATTCTACTATTTAGCTCGCAGTACATGTTGAGCAGTAAGCAACTGACATCACTTAGCACAATTTCTGGTGTGGCAGTGGCACAGGGGACAGGCGGTACTGAAGCCCTCGTCTGTCCAGCGTGTTACCTGACCTCTAGTTTAATTCATTCACTTCCATCATCTGCAAAAAGGAGGGCTTGGCCTTTGTGATGCCTTGCCTATTTATTCCCCTTTCCGAGGCTTTTCTCCCTCCCAGCAGCCTTCAAGCCCGCCTTTCTGTCTGATGGTTACAGAAAGACCCGGTCAGTCTGTCAGGAGATTTTTCCTCTGACCTCGCCCTAGAAAATCCACAGCCGTGGTGACACTCAAGCCGTCCTGGGTGGGCGATGTCTCTGAAGGAGCGTCACCATTCAAAGGCGACCCCACCTCTGCACGCCTTCACTGAGCAGGTTAGCATTTGATTTTAAGGCAGCACTGCGCCCTCTGGACTGGAGGACGCTCAGATGCCGGCAGGAGCTGCTCGAGCCTCAGACATGGCGCTCGTGTCCGCCTGCAAAAGATGACTCTTGGGCACAGAGGAGACTCTGGGTCTGTGCACCTCTCCACTCCTGCATCGATCCTGCAGGCAGGGGCCCATCCTCTCCTGACTTGCCATCTCCATCTTCTGAACAACATACATCGGCTTGATTTTTCTGCGTCTATTGAATAAGGCTTCACTAGTACAGAAGGTGCCACCGTTTCTTTTTAAACGAAGCTGCTCACTTGCACACGGAGCACGTCTTCGCCGTTCCCGACGAGCACGGAGCAGAGTGCTCCGTGGTTGGTTTCTCTGCGAGGGGCCCAGCGGCCGGATGAGCGCCTTGAGATGTGTCCGGTGTGCCACGCACGTCTCGCGGCTTTGCAGGCCAAGGTGGGGTCTGAGAGTGATCCTCGCTGCATGTTGAGAGTGACATGAATTTACATTGTGGTACAACTCAGAACTCCTTCATGAAAGAAAAGCAAGGGAGACATTATAGTGCTGTGGGCCCCAGAGACTCTCCTGCCCCACTGGCTGTGTGCCAATCCCACGCCGTTTCACCTGACAGCAGCTCCTTTCTCTCGGTCTGGCTGGGCTCTCCCATCTTCCAGGTGGTGCACTGGCACACTCGAGAGGAAGGAAGACAGGCCCTCAGTGCAGGTCTGTGACAGATGCCAGGCAAGCAGGCAGGCCAGCGCTGGCAGTGCCACGACGCCAGCCTCCCATCTCCTTCCACGGCCTGTGCGGGCTCAGGCCTGGTGACTGAATTAGCGTGGGGAGGCGGGGAATACAGCTTCACCGATCCAAAATCGTCTTCGATGAGTGAGCCCTGAGGCGCGTTGAATTGATTTAAGAAACTCCTCCTGACATCACGGCCGTCAGCCTGCGAGTATGGACGTGAGGTGAGAGGCAGCCATGCCAAGCCTCCGTCCTATGGAATGAAGCACAGAGCCACGCCTGTGCTTTCCACAGGGCCGCTCCTGCCTGCGCCCCACGCTTGCCAGGCAGGTGCTCTCCCCCGGAGCCAAGTGGTGAGCCCTCCTTGGGTTGGACATTTTTGCAGCCTGGAGGCCCATGTGGCTGGGGCTGGGAGGAGTCTCCCCCGCTCTGGGCTCAGGCTGGCCCCCAGTGAAGGTCACCGTGAGGGGGTCCTGAGTCTACAACAGGGCTCTGCAGTGTAAAGTCTCAGCGACACCACCAAAACTACTTCTGTAAGCCAGGTGCCAGTGGCCCACGCCTGTGATCCGAGCGACTCAGCAGGCAGAGCTCTGAGGATCAAGGTTTGAAGCCAGCCTGGGCAAGAAAGTCCGTGAGTGAGACGCTCTCGTCTCCAAGGAAGCAGACAAGAGCCGGAACTGGAGCTGTGTTTCAAGCGGTAGAGCGTTCGCCTTTAGCATAAAGGCTTGGCGGTGGCACCCAGGCCCAGAGTTCTAACCCAGGACCAACAAGGAAAATGAAAAGGAAAAAGACACTTGTGCATTCCAAGAATATATCCCAGATTATTGCCTACATCAGATATCTTTTATAATTAAAGGGATTAATGAACTCCGAAGTGCGCCTTTGACATGGTAGGACTAATTAAATGGACTCGAACCACTGATCACCTCCTGGTAATCACTGAGCCAGGAAGAGCCACAGCGGTGCCCGCGGAAGGGTCAGCAGTTGCCATGGTAACGGGTCAAGGCGGAGCTAACTCCTAGAGTGGAACCAGTGACACAGACCTTCATGTGGAAGCTTAGGAATTAAATTAACTTCGCATCTGCAGTTTATTTCAAGCTCCGTGCAGGACTATGTTAGCTTGCATTCTGGGTGTAGACATGATGTCATCTGTCTTGTGTGTCTACAAGAGGTAAGAAGGGAGGGACGGTGGCCTGTGGAGCCCGAGCCCGCGATGAACACGTCATCATTCATAATGGAATCGAACAATTTTAAAATTATAAGAGCCTACGCTTACCCTCAAATTTTTCTATTTAACTTGGTGTTTATT
Source organism: Megascapheus bottae (assembly GCF_031878675.1). Lineage (NCBI taxonomy): Eukaryota > Metazoa > Chordata > Mammalia > Rodentia > Geomyidae > Megascapheus > Megascapheus bottae. Next base: position 1,486,124 of record NC_143535.1, on the reverse strand, counting down.
GACGAACTTACTGGGTTTTAACAACTGGTAAAAAAAAAAAAAAAGAGCAGAAATACGACAAGGAACTGTCCAAAATGCTGCATCGGAAAGACTCATTCACTATGTCCTCTGCATTAGTTATTCCCCTTTGGTCCCCACCTGTATTAATCCTGTTGTCTTCAAAGTTAAGTTTTACTTTGCAGTATATTAATGGCACGTGCTGGCACAGAGAGCCATTCGGATGGCATCTGTCAGCTGCGGGCATGGACCGGCGCTGCTGGGTGGTTTGCCTGCCCCCCCAGCAGGGACGCCCAGCCAGGACCACGCCGGCATCTGGCAGTGCTTCAACCAAGTCTGTCATCTCTCCAGACCTCCGCGGCTTCATCTTCAGATGAGCAGGGTACCTCATGCGTTTATCTGGAGGAAGGCATGGCCAAACATTTGAAACGGTTTCGCAGTGTTGAGGACACGACACGCGGTTGTGTACTGATTGTATCTTTTTACTTACAGCAGGCTTTAGGGGTGATGGAAGGCTGGGGTGAGGCCAACTATCACCTAGAGAAGACCAAATCAGGGAAAGGGCACAGGACAGCCTCTGACTAGAAGTTACGAAGACCAGGAAAAGAAGGGAAGGCAGGGGAATAAGGCGTGTGGGTGTGGGGAGAGCCGGGAGGACTGGGGATGGCGGCTATGAAAGTGGTTGTCCAGCGGGCATGGTGTTTGGAGGCCTTACGACGGCTCACACCCCGGGGGCGTTAGCGCGTTAGCGCGTTAGCCAGCAGAACCTGGAAGAACCCCCAGGACCCCCGACTCTCCCAAGTGTTTCTGTCACAGTTCCAGTGCGCCCTGGAGGTTTCTCCTCAGGGGTGAGAAGCTTAATCTCATCGTGTGAATGCGACCCAGCACGGGAGGACAGGCGTCTACATTAGATGGACCCTTAGCTCTGGGCATGGGCATCAAAACCATCGGCTTTGACTCTTAACTCAGGGACCCTGCTAGCGTCCATGAAGCAGACGTTTTAAATCACGGTGATTTATAATGAAGGGTCCGTGGACGTAGTAATTAGTGCGTTACTAGTCTTGTTAAGCAAGAACTTGCGATGAGGACAAAGAGAGCGGGGGGCTGGGCACAGACCAGCGGGCCCCCTACCCCTCCACCCTGCCGTGAGTGCAGCCATACTGAGGTCACAGCTCAGGGTCCCGTGTCACTGGCTGCGTTGCCGCCGGCCTTCTGTGGTGACTTCTGAGGCAGGGTCTCGCTTCCTGCCCTGCACATGGCGGAGGCACGTCTCGAGGCACGTCTCCCATCTTAGCCCACCCTGCCCCGCCGCGTCCCACCGACTGAGCCTCCCTGATTCTCCTCTCTGCTGCCATCACTGCAAACACTCCCATCTCCAGATGCCCAGGCCTCGGGCTCCTGGCTTGGGAAGGGGCGCCGTAGAGGGTCAGCCGACCCCATGCATGTCTGTGTCCTGGGTAAGCCGCTCGCCAGGCCCAGAGACCCAAGGAGAACAATGACAGCAAAACGCCCAGCTCTCCACTGACACTCAGCTAAGGAAAACTACTTGGCAGCCATGTGTGTCCAGGGGCTGGGAGCCCGGGGCCTGTCCTGTGCCCTGTGGTCACCTGCGGCTGTGTGTCACCCACGTCCACACCCGCCAGAGCTCACCAGCCAGAAGACTGCCAGCCAGGCCACGGAGGGCTGAGCAGAGCGGCCACGTGCATGCAGCCAGGCCCGGGGTTTCTGCTGCCCGGCATCTGCCAGCCTCCCTCCCCGTGCCCTCCACGGCCTTGGGCAGCACTCACGGTCCAGGCAACAGTGACAAAGCCCAGCACGGCCCAGCAACACTCAGGAAGGCACAGAGCAGCCAAGGGCGGAAGACCCCACAGGGGCGTGGGCACAACCCCCAAGTTCTGATGGACACCGAGAGATCCCCACTCAGAAAATAATGCCGGCTGCCACGGGGCCAGGACAGGCTCACTGCTGGTCAGGGGGCCGCGGCAGGAAGCAGACGCCCTGGTCCTGGGCACTCCTCCCCGGGCTCCAGGGAGCCCAGCAACCTGGACTGAGCCGGCAGCAGGCGCTGCACACATGTATTACTCAATCCGCAGGCTCAGTGACAGAATGAGCGAAACCAAAATCCACCTCAGGCTTCACAACCTTGCAGTAAGAAGAAAACCAGATTTATCCAGGAGAGTGAAATAAATACTTAAAAAAACCCTCAGATCCAGCACAGGCAAACTAAGATGCAACACAGGAACAAAAGCATTGCTCATTACAAGGAGATCATGCTGGTTCTTTATGTCCTTTGTATCCCTGGAGAAAATAAAGTAATTAACTTCATAATGCCCCAAATTCATCCATTAATCAGTTAGCAATTAATGAAGCCAGGGCACACTGAGAATTCTCCAGGCAGAAGACTGAGGCGGCACTGGAGGGGCCGGGCGGGGACGGGTGGTCGTGGCGTCCTTGGGTCTGGAATGGCCCCTGACCACAGGCAGGTGCTGGCCCCGCCAGCTATGACGCTGCCCGCTCGGCTTAGGCCCGGGAAGGGGCTTTCGGCCACCATGGCATTTGGGGGGATCCAGGCCCATCAGCAGGTGTTAGCCAACAATTAACACTGATGGGAGGGGCGGTTTTACTGCGTGAGGCACAGCACAGCCTCTGACGGGCAGGAGAACCTCAGCCCCTGCAGCCGTGGCCAGGGATCCTTCCCTGGGCCTTCGTCCTGGGCCAGGACTGAAGCAGGCTGCGTTAGATCTCTGCTCCTCACGGAGTGGAAAGTCCCTGTGGCCAGCCCGGCCCCCGACATCCCCCGGCCGAGCCAAGGTTCCCAGGCGCAGCGTGTTTACCACCACAGCAGCTTGGCGGACAGGGAAAGTCAGGTGTGAGCTGAACTGTGAACAGAATTGAATTTTCAGAAGCAGCAACGAGTCCTTCTCGATCTGGTATTAAAAACCACATTTCCCTTATCGTCTTGTTAATATCCTTAAGGAGTTTAAGAACACCTATTATTTGCATTTTTAGCAGCGTTCATGTGGCTTTGTATTGAGCTTTCCCAAGTCCAATTATGGCTGTCTTCTGTTCATTTCTGACATTTCACCTAGTAGACTAACTTTTGCTTTTGGTGGCTCTTCCAACTATAAATTCATTTTCTCACTAGAAAACATTAAAACCCAACGGTTCACGGTGTGTTTTGCGAAGCGTCACCTCTGAAATCAGATGCGAGAGCATCTTGTTCAATTTAGAACCCTAGTCACAGCCAACAGCTGGTCCTGGTCCCCCAGATTCCCCAGGGAAGCATGTGAGGGGGGCAATGGTGAGTCGTGTGTCTCTCTCTGAGTGCTGGCAAGGACAACTGACTTTACGTGGCTTTCGGTGAATGGCGGGGGGAAAAAGACCCAGTTTCCAAAGCTTGCTACGCACACGTTATCGACGTGAAAGCACGCTGCTATTGTCTTCGTCATCGTGTTGCTGAACTTAAAAAAGGAATCTGAATTTTCCAAGTTGGGGCTGTGTGCACACAGCCATGGGAGCGATACTCAGAGGGGAAGAAGAACTGGATGTGGGTGGCCGTGTCTGACAGACTGAAGGGAGCTGCGGTGGCTGGAGAAGCCGGAACCGTCCACACCCCTCCGTGTCCTGCCGGCTGCTGGCCCCCGGGGAAAGTGGAAGGTGGGTGCAGGGTGGGGAGTGTGGAGCCAGGGTGTGAGGTGCAGGAGGTGGGTGTGGGGTTCGGGGTGGGGGGGGCCCCTTGGGCACCCAGATTGCTGTCCTTGTTCAGGTAGCCACCAGAGCTGGCAAGGCTTCCTTTAAAATATGGGGTGTGTCTGATAAAATTCCTCCAGGGTTTCCACGTGGCTTTCATTTATGTTGTCCATTTTTAATATAGTGAAAATTATTAATAACATCTAAGCTCTGTCCTTTCAAAAAGGCTTTCCTAATTTACAGCCCATAATTAAATTCCAAAGCATATAGGGAAAATACTAAAAATTTTAAAAAATGAGTAGCTTTTCTATTTGTAAAGTGTAAATCAAGAGCATGAGCTTTATACTGAAAATAAAAATGGAGCTATTCATACCTACTAGATCTAGCAAGGCCGTTAAATTATGTTCAAGAAATATATATTCTTGGTGAAGTGGCTGTCTTCCCTTAATATTAAAATCGACTATATTAATAATAGTTCACCACTTGGTTTTGGCTTGACAAACTGCATATGAAACATTTGGAAATTTTACTGCCCAGTTCCTAAAAATTTAACTACAACGTCACATGATATCCCCAAAGATAAATATCTTTCATGCGAATTGTTCAAGTGCCTGAACTGGAAAGTTCATTTTAGGAGTGAGGATAATGGGCCAATCCATGAAAGCTCTATGCAGAAATAAGCTACAGATGCCAGTAAATGTATTTTAAAAACTCTAAAATATAGATCATCAAGAGCAGACTGGCTTGAGTAACATACATTTAAAAAGTGAAAACAGGACTTCAAAGCAGGTCCTGGGTGGGGCTGGGGTGTTCGTGTGGGGAGGAGGAGGAGGAGGAGAGAGAGAGAAGGTGACAGTGGTGTGGGGAAGCTGGAGTGCAGGGAACACAGGCTGTATGTGCCGACGGCCACGAAACACAAACCCCTTCACGTCCCCCGGAACCATCTAAAATACGGGGGAAGCAAAACCTCCACAACTAACGCTGCAGCGTTTCTTTCCTGCACGAGTAAGTTTGGTTTTGGATGTGGGGTATTGGTTTTAAATTGGGGGGGGGGGCTACTTGCCTTTCTCTATGGCCCCGTGGAACTGCGATAAGCACTCCACTTATGTCAATATCTGGTCTAGATCTTTCCAGAGCCCTCTGGCATACTAGCTACCGCCCTCATGTACACGAAGCAGGGTACACAATCCTAATTCCTGCCTTCAGAGTTTGAGTGCTAGATTTTTAATTAGCAAGCATGACGTATTTACACATTTTGATGCAGAACAGGCATTATAATAGTCAAATGACGTCAATAATTGCATGAAGTGATTCCCTTTATGATTAGCATGAAGACTCCCCATATTCACATTTATCATATCTGGGAGGTTGAGTGCATGACGTAGGGATTTGATTCCTTGGCATGAAACATTAAGCCTCCATATATAGGAAGATATTTAAAAATGTGCTGATTTTCATCTGAAGGTAAGAAAAGCCTGATGGCAAAGCGTCTCATACAAACTGTGGCGATGGATTCACGGACATTTCTCACGGTTGAAAGTGGGGTAGTTAGTTTACCAGGCCCCCGAGCACGAGGCAAGAATGGGTGCACGCACAGGACGGCAACCCAGGACGGGGTGGAGAGCTAGCTTACTTGCAGTCTTCACTCGGGCTCAGCGCTACCTGAAGATGGAAAAATTTATGAATTACAGTGAACCCTTGCTCGTGCAGGGTGTATAAACAGATTTGCGAATAAAACATAACAATAAAAAGACATCATCATTAAAAAGCAAAAGTAGCAAAACAAACAAAATAATCCCCACCCAGTGAACAGAATTACAAGTTCCAGAAATAAACTGTCCCGATTCCCAGCGAAGGTTCCACACACAGACACTGCAAGCAAGACAAGAGCTGAGAAAACGGAGTTTCCACAGGGCACAAATGTCGACGGATCCCCAGTCCTCACTACAGAAGGCAACTCAAAAGGATCACAGTCTGACATAAGCCCTGAAGCTCCAAAACGCCCTCAGAAACACAGAGGAAAACCACTTCAAAATCCAATCACAGGCCGAGGCTTTGTGAACAGGGCTCGGCGGCTCAGGAGAGTGAGACCTGATCGATGGGATTGCATCAAATTAAAAAGCTTCTGCACAGTCAGAGCAACAGTCGGCAGGGAGAAGAAGCCCTGCAGGAAGGAGGAAATCCTTGCTGGACGCCCATCTTGTAGGTGACCGATGCTAGAAATAACAATCCACTCAGGAAACGAGAAAACAAACTTCTCAAATAAAGTGCAACAAAGGGTGGCCAGTAGATGAACAGAAAAGTGTGTGATGCCCCAAATCACTGGGGAAATGCACATCAAAAGCGACAGAACGGCTGCTGCCTTAGAGAAGAAAAGCAGAGGCCATGTGGTGAGGTGAGGGAGAGGAGGGGGAGAAGGCCCTGGGGGCGGGGCCCGGCTGGGCCCAGGCAGGCAGGCAGGCAGGCAGGGTGAAGGGGCCCAGGTAAGTGAAGACGATGCCTGTGCATTTCACCTTCAAATGGCTTATTATAATGGAAAGATTACGAAATACTTGACTTAAAAAAGCATACCCGTTCAATAAGTAAGAGCACAAAGTGAGATATTAGAGTAACTGCACTTTGCTGGGCTAAAGGACCTCTTCATCATGTTAGTTGGAAAATGTACAAACCAGAATGCAGACTGTGATCAGCATAGGATGGCTTCCTAAGAAGAGGTCTGGAGGGGACGTGCTCTGGGGGACTTGGCGTCTGCCCTGCTTCTCCTTCGCTTCCTCTCCGCCCTTGCCCGTGCCCCCATTCCCCCCCCCCCCCGTGCTCCCTTTTCCTGTCTGCTCTTCTGCAGTCTCTGAAGCAAGAACTCCTGTCCTGCCTATTTTTCTAAAGCCGTTTGCTGGGTAGATAGTGCCTCGGAATCAAGCTGTTCTCCCATTCTAGTCATTCTCAAATTACCATCCGAGGAAATGCGGAATTCTAAAGAATAATTCCTTCAGGAAGTAGTTCAGAGGAATTAATCTTGGACAGCTTAGGAAGAGCTGTTTTGTTGTCTGCTTGCTGGAGAAGAGAAGTTGTACTTTCCAAGGAGTAATTTACATGTCAATGGCAATCGCCAAACAGTGGGGAGAACATAACAATAATCCTGCCTCTGTTTGCCTTTCCTCTGCATCTCAGGGACCCCAAGGAGAACCTTTAGTGAGCTCGGGAACACACGGGAACAATGGACCCCCTTGCTTTCCCGCTGCTGTGCAGTGTGGGTTTCCAGGTGCGTCTACCTGAGAGCAGAGTCCAGAAGGACCTCTCTGGTGCACTCTGTCCCTGCCTCAGATGCTTGGGGATGTGGTCTCTGGGGAGTAAAACAGAAAGAATGTCCGGAATCCTATTCTTTTCTTGCAACCAGACTTTTAAAAAGGAGATGAAAGGCTCTATATGGTGTGGTTAATATGGACAGTTTTCATGGCTTATGAGACATTTAAAATGCTAGTCATGGTTTTCAATCTCGTTCTAGGTAAGCAATGTAATTTGGACACTTTTTAGTTGCTGAAATCATGGTGTCTCTTCTGCAATTTTAAAAATGGAAATTCTTAACAAAAAGGCAGATATTTAAAAAGAAAAACATGTTCCATTCATTAAAATGATTGCTGGTATTCAAAGGTCCTCGATATGGTTTTTCAACCTTGCTTGGGCAGGCAACTGGGTAAGCATAAAATATGACATTAATATAAAATCTGTTTCTCAAATGAAAAAGATGCATTAGTTAAAATCCAAAGTAATTACAAATCCTCATTAACTCAGCCCTGCTGAAGACAAAAGATAAGTTTCAAGTGGTGTCTAGCTTCAAATCAATTCCTTGTTCTTGAATATTATGAGTAGTAATTTAGTATTGACTCAAAGAGCCATTTCCATTTTATTATCAATTATTTCTTTTTCACTTCTGTGACCAAGATAATAAGAGACAGGCATGGCTAAAAACACCATTACCTAACAATCCTGTGTTTATAGTTTCTTTCACATACATTCTGTGAGAGGATAGATGATCTGTTAACTGTTCTTAAAATAAGCAGTTTAAAAATCTCCTTAACTCATAAGCAAAAGATTCTGCAAGGAAGCAATGGATGAGACATCAGGGCTGGATGCAACCGAGATACGATTGTTGCCTCTGCTTTTAGAGGAATGAAGTTGAGGGCGCTGGACTCCACTCCCTGCAAGCCCGCGCGTCTTCTCTGGACCGCGGGTCACAGAGCTAATGTCCCTGGCAGGTGTCTTTCATCCTCGCCGTCCTGTTTGAAATGTCTCACCAGTGCTTCTGACAGTCTCTCTGCCCCGGTTAAGCCGTCTCTTTGTCAAGTGAGTTGACGGCCAGCTGGATAGTTTAATGGACACTGACCATGGTACCAGTTACTTAACCTTACATGGCCTGTGGGAGTTGGATAAGAAGACCAGATGGGTCTGAACTTTTCCCTCTCCAAACCCAGGGTCTGGCCTGCGTGTCACTTATAGACAACCAATCTCGACATTGGTAGGCCCAACTTTCTATGAAACATGTCTGTCTCTGTCTCCCCCAGCCCTGCGCACGCCTGTATGCTCTCCGACAGCCAGGCTGCGGCTCTGCACTTCCTACTGGCACCTCTGGAAGCACACTATTCCAGGAAAGGACGTGGCCATCGTCCCTGGAGCGCGCGGGCGCTCCACTGCTCCTCCATCACAATCCCGTGGCACTCCCTGCCTCGGAGACGCCACGCTGCGCTGGCAGCTGCCATGGCGCCACGCCAGCGCCTGCGTCTCCAGGGACGCAGGCAGGGTTGTCACTGGACCTTGCCCCAAACACAACGCCCTTGAAGGTGCTGTGTGCACAAGAACCGCCACACGTGTCTCCCGTCATCCACAGCCACGGTCTTGACCACGGAGTTCAAGTGAAGATACTCTGCTGAGCATGGTATGCTTTATAAATTGCTCCTTTTCTTCTCTGGGGCATTTTCTCCTTTCTAAGGAGAAAGTTAGTATCCAAGCTTATGTTTGCATCCAAACTGGAACACATGTTCTTTTCAGCAAACCCCAAAACACAGTTTACCCATGCTCGGGAAAAAGTCGGAATGCAGTCGGGGAAGACACCGCGCTGTGCAGCAGCTCCGCTCCCTGCAGTCCCTGTGCCCTGGACAACAGGCGCTCCTGCTCCCGCATCTCCACTCCAGCCCTCAGAGAGGAAGTTCCCTGCGTCCCACCCTCCCCGTTCTATTCACACGAGCTGCGCCCCAGCCTGCACAGCAAAGACGACTAAGAGACCCGGCCTCTGCCTGCGAGGAGAAGGAGGAACGAAGAGGACAACCCCTCCCAACCAGGTGAGCCCCCCTCCCTGCCTCACCCCTCCCCTCCACACCACACCACGTCCACCAGGTGAGCTCCCCTCCCTGCCTCACCCCTCCCCTCCACACCATACCATGTCCACCAGGTGAGCTCCCCCTCCCTGCCTCACCCCTCCATCAAGTCACAAGATGGTGCCCTGGCCTCTCACCACCTTAGCCAGCCCGACCCTCTCCCTCGGCTGCCCGAGGTGTCTATGGACACTAGCTCACATGAGTGTATCCTGGGTGTCCTGTGCCAAGTGGCACCGTCCAAGCCCATGACTGGGATCCCACAATACACGCTAGAAACCTCCACAGGGCCATGTGCCATGCCACTGCCCTGTCTACACTCATCCTCACCACCAGCACTGCTCTGTCTACACTAGTCCTCACCACCAGCACTGCGCTGTCTACACTCGTCCTCACCCCCAGCACTGCCCTGTCTACACTCGTCCTCACCACCAGCACTGCTCTGTCTACACTCGTCCTCACCACCAGCACTGCCTGTCTACACTCGTCATCACCACCAGCACTGCCCTGTCTACACTCGTCCTCACCACCAGCACTGCTCTGTCTACACTCGTCCTCACCACCAGCACTGCCCCGTCTACACTCGTCCTCACCACCAGCACTGCCCCGTCTACACTCGTCCTCACCACCAGCACTGCCCCGTCTACACTCGTCCTCACCACCAGCACTGCCCCGTCTACACTCGTCCTCACCCCCAGCACTGCTCTGTCTACACTCGTCCTCACCACCAGCACTGCCCCGTCTACACTCGTCCTCACCACCAGCACTGCTCTGTCTACACTCGTCCTCACCACCAGCACTGCCCTGTCTACACTCGTCCTCACCACCAGCACTGCTCTGTCTACACTCGTCCTCACCACCAGCACTGCTCTGTCTACACTCGTCCTCACCCCCAGCACTGCGCTGTCTACACTCGTCCTCACCACCAGCACTGCCCCGTCTACACTCGTCCTCACCACCAGCACTGCTCTGTCTACACTCGTCCTCACCACCAGCACTGCCCTGTCTACACTCGTCCTCACCACCAGCACTGCTCTGTCTACACTCGTCCTCACCCCCAGCACTGCGCTGTCTACACTCGTCCTCACCCCCAGCACTGCCCTGTCTACACTCGTCCTCACCCCCAGCACTGCCCCGTCTACACTCGTCCTCACCACCAGCACTGCCCTGTCTACACTCGTCCTCACCACCAGAACTGCCCTGTCTACACTCGTCCTCACCACCAGCACTGCCCCGTCTACACTCGTCCTCACCCCCAGCACTGCCCCGTCTACACTCGTCCTCACCACCAGCACTGCCCCGTCTACACTCGTCCTCACCACCAGCACTGCCCTGTCTACACTCGTCCTCACCACCAGCACTGCTCTGTCTACACTCGTCCTCACCACCAGCACTGCCCCGTCTACACTCGTCCTCACCACCAGCACTGCTCTGTCTACACTCGTCCTCACCACCAGCACTGCCCTGTCTACACTCGTCCTCACCACCAGCACTGCTCTGTCTACACTCGTCCTCACCACCAGCACTGCTCTGTCTACACTCGTCCTCACCCCCAGCACTGCGCTGTCTACACTCGTCCTCACCACCAGCACTGCCCCGTCTACACTCGTCCTCACCACCAGCACTGCTCTGTCTACACTCGTCCTCACCACCAGCACTGCCCTGTCTACACTCGTCCTCACCACCAGCACTGCTCTGTCTACACTCGTCCTCACCACCAGCACTGCTCTGTCTACACTCGTCCTCACCCCCAGCACTGCGCTGTCTACACTCGTCCTCACCCCCAGCACTGCGCTGTCTACACTCGTCCTCACCCCCAGCACTGCCCCGTCTACACTCGTCCTCACCACCAGCACTGCCCCGTCTACACTCGTCCTCACCACCAGAACTGCCCCGTCTACACTCGTCCTCACCACCAGCACTGCCCCGTCTACACTCGTCCTCACCCCCAGCACTGCCCCGTCTACACTCGTCCTCACCACCAGCACTGCCCCGTCTACACTCGTCCTCACCACCAGCACTGCTCTGTCTACACTCGTCCTCACCCCCAGCACTGCCCTGTCTACACTCGTCCTCACCACCAGCACTGCTCTGTCTACACTCGTCCTCACCACCAGCACTGCTCTGTCTACACTCGTCATCACCACCAGCACTGCCCTGTCTACACTCGTCCTCACCCCCAGCACTGCCCTGTCTACACTCATCCTCACCCCCAGCACTGCGCTGTCTACACTCGTCCTCACCACCAGCACTGCCCTGTCTACACTCGTCCTCACCACCAGCACTGCCCTGTCTACACTCGTCCTCACCACCAGCACTGCCCTGTCTACACTCGTCATCACCACCAGCACTGCCCCGTCTACACTCGTCCTCACCCCCAGCACTGCCCCGTCTACACTCGTCCTCACCCCCAGCACTGCCCTGTCTACACTCGTCCTCACCACCAGCACTGCCCTGTCTACACTCGTCCTCACCACCAGCACTGCTCTGTCTACACTCGTCTTCACCACCAGCACTGCGGAGTGCACAGGTGAGTGTGCCTGCCGCCCCCAGAGCAGGTCAGTCCCCACAAGAAACTCGTGCTACATTAGGTGTACACATATGTGCTTCCATGTCAGTGTATATGTGTCTATATGTGTCTATGTGTGTCTATGTGTATACATTTATACTCGCTGGGTTATTAGGCTTTTGAAGATCGCCTGTTCTGTTAACAAAGGTTTGCACAGAAGATTTTCAGAAGCATTTGTGGGGGTCGTTGAGGCAACACAATCCACAGCGCACCACGCCTGCCCACCGAGGCCCTACGCCAGCAGTGTAGCCGAGGTTTTGTTTGGTTTTATTCGGGCATTAATTCATTTCTTAAAATTGGTTGTCAGTGTGGTTCCAAGGACATATTAAATTCCGTCGTTCTCCGGCCTCATTTTCGGGAGTGCCGCGATGTTTAGATAAAGATCATTAAGCTGAGCCCCCACATCTGGAAGCAGCCTGGCCCCGGCGCCCACCACACCCTGGGCACTCTGGGATTGTCATAATTAGAATGTTTTAATATTGTTTATGCCATGAGTTTTTTCATTAAGTCTATTGACCTCATGCTAAGAGAGAAATTATTTGTAATAAATAAGAATTTATCTACTGCTTGTCAGAAACTTTTATATTTTACACCAGGGGCTTTTATTTTCCTCAAAATCGGCAGGATGGCTGGCATGAAGGAAATAAAGCCCTAATTTGCTCTCGAGTGTGCCGGCCGGGTGGGGTGAGGCGAGGCGGGTGTGGAGAGGGGCCTCACGGTTACTCTGATGACTTTGTTAATGTCTGATCTGTGTTCAGAAAGTCATAGCTCCGAATCCACTAATTCCACTTCGCCAGCTTGCAAAACCAGAGCGATTATTTACTTATTCTTTCAACTTTTGGACAGCGCATGAGCAGGTGTCACAGAAGTGGCGATTCCCATCCACGGAGGGGCGTGTCCAGACCTCACACCAATGGAGGGGAGGGGCGTGTCCAGACCTCACACCAATGGAGGGGCGTGTCCAGACCTCACACCAATGGAGGGGAGGGGCGTGTCCAGACCTCACACCAATGGAGGGGCGTGTCCAGAGCTCACACCAATGGAGGGGCTGTCCAGACCTCACACCAATGGAGGGGAGGGGCGTGTCCAGACCTCACACCAATGGAGGGACGTGTCCAGAGCTCACACCAATGGAGGGGCTGTCCAGACCTCACACCAATGGAGGGGAGAGGCGTGTCCGGACCTCACACCAATGGAGGGGAGGGGCGTGTCCAGACCTCACACCAATGGAGGGGCGTGTCCAGAGCTCACACCAATGGAGGGGCTGTCCAGACCTCACACCAATGGAGGGGAGAGGCGTGTCCGGACCTCACACCAATGGAGGGGAGGGGCGTGTCCAGACCTCACACCAATGGAGGGGCGTGTCCAGACCTCACACCTGAGGTAGGACACGTGCCTCGCCCAGACCTGTCCTCTGCGTGTGAGGAGCCATCCTTCTCCTCCCGTCCCTTCCCTCCTCTCCCCGTGGCAGGAGCACGGAGGTGGCACCACTGTCGAGGCTGTGGCCAGGTCTAGATGGAGCCACGGGGACACGTGCTCTGCAGCTGGCACCTCGCCACGGCGCTCTGCTCTCCTGTCCTAGAGTCAGCTTTGCGTTTCCAGCCACTCCCGAGGGAGGAGGAGCTGCATGCAGGCGGTGGAGAGGCAGCCGCCCAGCTCCACTCGCCCCCGGCCTCCTCCCCCCAGGCTCCTCTGCTGAAAGGGGAGAAAGCGAATTCAAGAGGCGCAGAAAGCCAGTGGCTGGGCGTCTCCCGAGGCCACGCGCTCAGCATGCTCTGGAGCACACACGCCTTCCTGAACACGGAGAAGCCATTGCACAGGGACACAAGCCAAGAGCAAGTCTAAAACACTCTCTTCACAGAACACCTCCCTGAAATCATATTCAGTTTACTTTAATTGATAGAAAATCACGTCGATGTGTAGAATGTGATGACACAGTACACAAAGCGCATAATGCACTTACTACTTAATGTCTCCATGCATACATTAGCTAATGCTCGAATCAAGTGAAGCGCATCAATCTCCTTATGCATTCTGATAAAAATACTCAAAATGCTTCTGTCCAGCATTCTGAGATGCGCAGCTCTGTGCTCCTGGCCACAGTCAAGCTGGTCTGGGGTCCTATCACGAGGAAGACACACCAAAGTAGAAACACGGCCAGGAGTTCACCCCATCGTGGAGGCAGAGCCAAGCAATGAGCTAATTTACAGAGATGTAAAGAATTGTGTGGTATCAGCAGTGTCAGCATTCACTGCCCTGACTTGGAGAGGGGGTAGGGTCAGGGAGAGCCTCTACCGGGGCTGGGGTTACCCGTGTGTGTGTGTGTGTGTGTGTGTGTGTGTGTGTGTGTGTGGTGTGTGGTGTGTGTGTGTCTACGTGTGTGTGTGGTGTGTGTGTGTGTGGTGTGTGTGTGTGGTGTGTGTGTGTGGTGTGTGTGTGTGTGGTGTGTGTGTACGTGTGTGTGTGGTGTGTGTACGTGTGTGTGTTGTGGTGTGTGTGGTGTGTGTGTGGTGTGTGTGTGTGGTGTGTGTGTGGTGTGTGTGTATGGTGTGTGTGTACATGTGTGTGTACGTGTGTGTGTGTGGTGTGTGTGGTGTGTGTGTGTCTACGTGTGTGTGTGTTGTATGTGTGTGTGGTGTGTGTGGTGTGTGTGTGTGTGTGGTGTGTGTGTGGTGTGTGTACGTGTGTGTTTGTGTTGTGGTGTGTGTGGTGTGTGTGGTGTGTGTGTGTGTGGTGTGTGTGTGGTGTGTGTGTGTGTGGTGTGTGTTTACGTGTGTGTGTGGTGTGTGTGGTGTGTGTGTGTTTGTGTTGTGGTGTGTGTGGTGTGTGTGGTGTGTGTGTGTGTGGTGTGTGTGTGGTGTGTGTGTGTGTGGTGTGTGTTTACGTGTGTGTGTGGTGTGTGTACGTGTGTGTTTGTGTTGTGGTGTGTGTGGTGTGTGTGGTGTGTGTGTGTTGTGTGTGTGGTGTGTGTGTGGTGTGTGTGTATGGTGTGTGTGTACATGTGTGTGTACGTGTGTGTGTACGTGTGTGTGTGTGTGTGTGTGTGTGTGTGTGTGTGAGAGCGTGCTCGTGCGCCTTACTGGTTTCTCGGTATGTCCGCTTCTGACGGTAATCAAGGTCTTTAAATAAAGTTTTCAGAAACGTGCTTTCATTGAGTGATAAATTACTGACAATGCTGCTGCCAGTTACCGCCCGGCCGAGGCCCCGCGTACCAGGCCTGGCCACCCCCTGCTGCCCCCCTCCCCCGCCGGCTGCCCCCCTCCTCCACCCTCTTCCCCCTCCCCTCCCCACTCCCTGCCCTGGGCCTGATGGCCCCTGCACTTGTTCTAAACCGTGGAATGTGAGCAAGCGGCCGGGTGCTCCTGGACCCTGGAAGGTCTCTGTGGTTTCTCCAGGGTCTGCTGAGCAGGGACAGAGCCTGGGGGGGGGGGCCGCAGGGCCAGCCAGGCCCCCCACCTCGTGAGGAAGGCACTGACCAAGACGGGTGAAGCCCGGACTGGGCCCCAGGGTGCCAGAGCCAAGCCCCACGGGGCCGGGAAGTCTGTGCACAGGGCTGGGGTCCACAGACACTCAGCACACTCACTGAGCCCGAAGAAACGGCTTTCCAGCTGCCACAGTGGGCTGGGCGAGGGCCAGGACTGAGCGCACGGGCACTGAGGGAGCACAGCTTCCCAGGACAGCCGCGTCCTGAGCATGGCAACGCCAAAGGGAGGGCTGAGATGTTTCCCCTGACTTAAATCGTGGTTTAAACATACTACATTTACTATATCACCATTACATATTTACTAGAAATACTATATTTATGTCTATTAAAACATGACTTGGTGCCCTATTGAAATATGAGTTTCACGTTCTATAGATCAGTTAAAAAAATAAAAAATAAAACAGGCTTAATCCTAGCTACTCAGGTGGCTGAGGTCTACAGGTTTATGGTTCAAAGCCTGATTGGACAGAAAACCCGAGGAGGTGACATCTCTAATCAGCCAGATAGCTACTGAACAGGTGGCATAATCCACGTGGTAGAGTACCAACCGTAATCAAGCAGGTCAAGCAAGACAGCCAGGCCCCGAGTTCAAGCCCTGGTTCTGGTACTAAATGAAGGAAGGGCGGAAGGAATAAGTCACTGGATTAATTAATAAGTAAAATAATTTAAAAATAAAGCCTTGGCTGGAGAGGTAGCTCAATGGCTGAGCTCGAGCCTAGCAGGGGGAGGCCATGGAGACAAGCCAACACCACAAGAAAAATGATAGATAAAAATACATTTTTTTCTCAAAAGATGCAGCTCCTGGATCTGAAATATATGTGCCAATGAGTTCCTGTTACCTTCTATAACGAATTCACTTTTCTTAGTATCAGTGTTTTGGACGAGCAAATCAGGTGATAAAGCTAGTTGCCACAAAAAGTATTTCCTAGTTTAGATGAGAATAAATATCCAATAGATGGAAATAATTCACTAGAGAACAGCAATATGCAGTCCCACAATTTCTATTACATGAGAGAAAACTTGGAATTTCAATCACTAAACAATAAATCGGAATAGCAATCACATGACAAGTTCCACCAAATGAAACTGGGAAGGCAAGATTCTCAGTGGGAAGGGATCCCTTCTGCTTGTAAACTTATCTTCTTTGTGGTAAAATAGATTTTCTCTTTTATAATTTATATCAACGCCTGATGTTATCCTTGACTATACCAAAAGACAGATAATACTGCATTCACTTTATAGTCTGATTCCACAGAAATCGCTCTGCTTATTATCTATAATTTAAGCTAAAATGTCCCCAGGTAATTGAACTCCAAGTGTAAAATCTTGCAGCAGTCTTTTTGCACTTAAACAAACACTAATGCCAGGGATGGGAAGCACGTGGCTGACACTGAGTTCATTAGTGCACAGTCTTACAGAATCTTGCTAGCACTGACAATGGAAAAATCATTTTTTAAATTGCTCCCCAATTAAATTTCTTTCATAACGTCCATCTCTGTCTGTCCCCAGCAGAGCCACTCACGAGCTCGGCTGACCTGCTACTGAAGGAATGTTCATGGAAGTAACTGAGGGATAATTCTGCCGCCGGTACAAGAAGTACATGTTATCTCATCATGTGAAAAATGGAGCTGTGGTTTTAGTAATATCTGACAATGCATGAGTCTCTCAGTCTCTAAAAGTTTAACTAGCCCACATTTATTATTTCTGGAAAACCTTTTATCTCCAAGTTTCTAAACGATTTCCAAATGAATGCTAAATTCAGACATCATCTTTCTTTCCCTACATTCTGCTCTTCTTTTGATCTCAGCAGAGCCAAAATTTGATTGATCTCGTCACATTCTTCCCTTGCCTGTCAGTCAAGCTTTTTATGATTTTGGGCCTTTTCAGTCAACTGCCAGGAATAACTCCTTTTATTCTGCACAGGTTCTTTTTTTTAAATTCTAATTTTTATGAACATTCCTCTACATAGTATAAATGACACCCTGCATCCAGAATACGTCTCTTTCTAACTGGAGCTTCCTTTATTCTCATGGAAAAGAAACCTGCTTCTCATTATGCCAGAGCAGTGAGCTATTCCGGGAAAGACACTTGGCTGGAAATTAGGAGAGACGCTCTGGCATTTGAGAGATGGATGCATGGCCGCCACCTCGCTTTGGTTACCAGCCGGGAGGGAAAGGAGGGATGAGCCACATGTAAAGTGTGCAGAGCCATGCACGCCACCCCCCACCCTCCCTTCTCCTCCGAGTACGGTCCACACTCCACTCAAAGCTGGTCGCTGAGAAAGGAGGCAGCCACGGCCCATCACGGCTGGAAAGTCCCCAAACATGGGAAAGGACAGTGCATGGTGCGCAGCGTCTAGCCTTCCTCCCCCTGCCCCTTCCTCCCGGGACACACACTTGCATACATTCGTGACACGCATGCACACATCCATCTCGGGATGGGGAACCATGCAGCTCCACATGGTTTCTCAGCCATCACAGCTCAGGTGGGATGTGCCACCACTGAACTTCTACAGTGGCGTTTACACTCATGCAGGGACAGTCTGGAGAGTAGAGCCGGGGCCAGGGTTTTAGTTAAAATCACTTGCAGTAGAGGCTTGTGAAAGAGCGTCTGATTTGTGCTTCTGTGGACAGGGCCTACAAGTCCAGGGCCAGGAAAGGTGGCCCAGAGACACACTGGAGGGGTGCAGGCGTCAATTCCGCCGGGTGCTGGCTTCCCAGGGCTTCTCCCGCAGAGGCAGGGCAGCGCGGGCTGGGACATGCCAGGAGAGGGAGGGCTCGTGGCTGCTTCCTGCGGAATCACTGCCAGCTCTGACCAGAGAGCTAAAATTCCAGCTGCCACCGAAACACCAGCGTGCTTAAATATCACCAAGTGAGCAAAGGAAACTGCCCTCACTTCTGCTCCCAGCCTCTGCTTCCGTTCAGTGCTGCTCTGGTTCAAGCACACCGGACAGCTCTGAGGTCTAGATGGCGAATTTAAAGCGCACACAACATCATCCCTTCTTTTAGCACAGCATGGTCCTTGAGAGCGGCTCAGGATTCACAAACCATGTCCACACAGGCCTGCGGGTGAGAGGTCCTCACACACCCCCAGGATCTGAAGACCCGGCACAGGAGTGGAGCTGGCACGCCTGCAGAGGAGCTGGAGACGGCGCTGTGGGACGGGCTGGGCCAGGAGGCGTGGCTCCCGAGCAGAGTCCAGACCTCAGGGTGAATGTCTGTATCTGTGTGCATGTCCGCATCAGCGTGCACGTCCGTGTCTGTGAGCACACCAATGTCTGTGAGTACACCAATGACTGTGTATACCAATGTCTGTGTGTACGCCGGTGTCTGCGTGCACATCTGTGTCTGTGAGCGCACCAATGTCTGTGAGCACACCAATGACTGTGTGTGCACCAATGTCTGTGAGTACACTGGTGTCTGCGTGTACATCCGTGTGTGTGTGTGCACCAATGTCTGTGAGTACACCAATGACTGTGTGTGCACCAATGTCTGTGAGTACACTGGTGTCTGTGTGTACATCCGTGTCTGTGAGTACACCAATGTCTGTGAGTACACCAATGACTATGTGTGCACCAATGTCTGTGAGTACACTGGTGTCTGTATGTACATCCGTGTGTGTGTGTGCACCAATGTCTGTGAGTACACCAATGACTGTGTGTGCACCAATGTCTGTGAGTACACTGGTGTCTGTATGTATATCCGTGTGTGTGTGTGCACCAATGTCTGTGAGTACACCAATGACTGTGTGTGCACCAATGTCTCTGTGAGTACACTGGTGTCTGTGTGTACATCCGTGTCTGTGAGTACACCAATGTCTGTGTGCACGCCGGTGTCTGTGTGTACATCTGTGTCTGTGAGCACATCAATGTCTGTGAGTACACCAATGTCTGTGAGTACATCGGTGTCTGTGTGTACACTGGTGTCTGTGTGTACATCCGTGTCTGTGTATACATCTGTGTCTGTGTGCACATCTGTGTCTCAGTATATCCATGTCTGTGTGTGCCTCTATGTGTGAATCTGTGTGTGAACATGGGTGTTGGTGTGTACATCCCAACTCTACGCACATCCCCAGAGCCCTTTATTCCTGCCGCTGAGCACATGGCTGGTAAGCAATGGTGGTCACTGAGCCATCTTGGATGACAGCTGGCTCAGCGAGCCTGACCACAACTTCGAGTAGACCCGAGGCTGTTGTAGGCTTATTCACCTCGTGGTAGTGACAGCAAACCAACGACCAAAAGTTTCCAGAACGCTGCATCAATTTGTTCTTGATGTCGGTGTATATGTGCATGTAAAAACTCTAAAGAATATATAAATATATTCACACAGTTATATGTGTATATGTGTATATATGCATATAGATGCCAGCTGGTATCTTACTTAATACTTATTAAAAACCATAGCCCTGACACATGCGTGTAGGAAATGATTGATTCTAACAGAGGAACCAGTAGCACAAAAACTTATACGTAAATCATGAGCATGGGAAAGGCTTAGTAGCTGGGCACTCTCTACTTGCCTGTGTGTATTTCTACTTGTTAAGAATATCTTTATAAACTCAACGAAATTTCCCTTTCCTCTTGTTTAGTCTCTACTGCGGGACACTTTATTGGCTTTTCCAAGGTTAAACTGTGGCTGACTCTGTGGAACTTGGCTTGGTTACGCAGCATCTTGGTTAGATGTAGAGGTGTCTGTAAATGTTTTTATTGAGGGGTTTTCTTTCTTGTGGTTGTCATGGCCCACGTGCGGCTGTGTCCGCGTGCTCGCACAGTTCAGCCTGGCCCGCCACGCCCAGCCCAGCGTGGTCCGCCCTCCCTCTCCACGCAGGCTGTGCATCTGCCGTCTGCGATGGGAGAGAGAGGACCGAGGTCTGCTGGGCACGCTCCACCCTGCCAGCGTGCACACTGATGCCAACCCAGACGACTGCTGTTAGAGTGCAGAGGGGACCGGGCGGGCTCAGGTTTGCCTCTTATGGAGGCGCCTGCGGCTCCTTCTCCACAGCAAGGCTGGTGTCTCCGTCCCTAATTTGTGCTCATCCCTCTCCTCCCCATTGCGAACCAGCCGTGGGTAAAGCAGCCCGTGATTCACGCGCTGGCTGTGGGGGGTGACAGCCGAGGTCTCGGCGGGGCTGGAAGCCCCTCTGCCAAATCTTCTTCTCAGCCTCCTCTAGACCAGCTTTCTTCTGTTTTGCGTTCGCCGGGTCATTCCGTGGCTGCGCTTGGATGCTTGAGTGCCCGAGTCCTTTAGACACAGTTTGTGTTAAGGGCAGATTAAGCTGGAAGCTGTGGGCTGGGGGGCTTTTAGGAAAGAAAAGCCTCTAGGCCATTGGCTGTGCCGTCCCCATGTGCCTGCGCTCGGAGATGGGCAGGGAGGAGGCACAGCCACCCAGGGCAGCGAAATGAACCACAGCTAGAATGGAATTTATGAGCTGTTTGCTAAACTGGTAATTAGTTGGAGATGTAAAGCCACAGAGTCGAGAGGCTCATACGACAACAGAACCAGAGTTATGTTGCTGTCATTTACAGCCTGAGCGAAGCGCGCTCCGCAGTGGTGTCTCCCTTTGGGAGTGGCAGCCGTTCTGTTATAGTTAACAATTAAGGAAAAATCAGAAACAAGAGGCAAACTGGCAGTGAGACAGCCAAGCAAGGGACAAGCCACGCGGCGCTGCTGGGGAGGGAACCAGCTCTTCCGCGGTCCCAGCTCTTGTGTGGCCAACTTCAGCAGATCGTGGTTTGGGACCAGCTTCAGCAAGACAAGTTCATAGGCCTTGGTCTTCACCCCTGTGTGGGCATCGTGGCGTGAGCCTGCCCGCCCAGCTCGGGGCCCAGTGCAGGCCTCCCAGACCCCTGCGAGCACAAGCAGGAGAGCTGCAGTCCAGGCCGGCCCGGGCATAGAGAGCTTCTTTCACAAGCAGCCAGTGTAAAGGGACTGGACCAGCAGCTGCAAGGCCTGAGTTCCAGGAGGAACTCGGAGGAAGGCTGTGATGCTGGGCGGTGGAGGGAAGGAGGTGACTTCAGAGAGAGACGTTATTGCGTATTTAAACAGCTCGAAGAAATGACTTGCGTGTGCTCGGTATAAATACATGGCGAGAGTTTGCAGGGACATTTTATAATGTGGCTACATTACCCAATACCAGCGGTAGCCTCTAAGCTACAGCTATTTGTGTCTTGTCTATCAGATTGACTCCTCAGCTGACCCCGCCTCCAGCTCCTAAGATAAATGAAAATTCACAGACAGCAGCAGCTCCTGTCCGCGTCTGAGGTCCACCCGGCCTGAGCCCTGGTCTTGCTCCATTAGTCTTTACGTAAGGACGGTTCTGCTATGGGCTGGGAGTTGGCGCCGTGTGTGAATGCCCCACGCGTGGGGCTGTCTCATGGTTTTGCATGCACGTTTACTGCGTTTTAAAGGGAAGGTGGAGAAATCTCAGCAGCCGCCTTCTCCCTGAACCCAGGCCCGGTGCAGAGGCTCGCGATTCCGCACTGGAGGGCCAGGCGGCCGCGGAGGGCACCGGCGCTCAGGCTGCTGCAGCCCTGCTTCCCTCAGATGAACGCAGCCATCGCAACCATGCTGCCACTGCCTCTGGAAGGGGGCTAGCGGACGTCATGCTCTGGACACCTGGGTGCTCATCCTACGACCGCGCGCGCGAGCACACACACACACACACACACACACAGCCAAGGCCCCCGGGGTCTATGTGGTTTACGTTCCTAACATGTAAAGACACTGCCAGACAGGAAGCAGCCACACAGCTCCTTCACTGCAGACGCAGCATGGAGGAGGCGGAACCAAGGTGGGACACAGCTCCTATCCCACCATGGAACCCTCTTCCTGAAGAGGGGAGGACCAGCCTCCGCCAAACGGCGAGCTTCGGGCCGTGAGGAAGGATGGGTTGTCTGTCTGTCTGGGAGGCCGTGTGTGCACCGCATCTTCGCTGCCTGGTAAACACAACATGGATCCCCCTAGAAGCCAGCGAACGAGCACCTGAAGTGCGATTTCCGGGGTGTTAAATGAGGGAGGTGGAAAGGCTGCCCTCCTGAGCTCCTCTGTGAGCAGGGAAACATGACAGGGAAGGTCGGGCAAGTCTGTGCCATAAAAGAAAGACAGCTCTGGAGCACTGTCCTTCTACAAGGTCATGGTTAATTTGTGGGTGATTTCATAATCACCTGTTGAGTCACACGTCTTCTATCCACGTAACGGGTGCCCACCCTTCTCTACCTCCATGAAAACACGTGCTTGGATTACTTTTAAGAGGCAGACACTGAAAACTTGCTTTACAACATGTACGATGTGTTCTGTGGTGGTTGATGGTGGCTTACGTATGTGCCAGAGGAAAGACACTAAGTACATCAGGCCGAGCCCCTTTCCAAATCTCCTCGTCCTTCCTCCTGGCCGAGGTGGCCCTCAGGTCGTCTGTGGTGTGCTTCGGGCGACTGGCCAAACAATGGAGCCAGTTGCTGCAGTGAAATCCCCGAGCGTGATGGACAGCGCCTGAAGCAGGGAGCAGGGGCGGTAACCGGGCCTGCTGAGGTGCTGTGATGCTGTGCGCTGGAGACGGCATAGACGGAAGGGCAGCCAAGGCACAAGGCCAGGGAGGGCCAGAAACCAGCTCAGAGACACAGCAGGCCGCCAATGACTCCGGTCTCAGAGTTGCTCACTCTCCCTTTCCTTCATCACCAGAGGAAGAAGAGGGCCGTGGTCACAGTCCCCAACCCCTGCTATAACACCGCAGGCTGGAGTTCAAGGGTCCAAGTTGTTGATGGCAGCATTATGTCCACCACAGATGTCACCACACCACCACCTCCACCTCCATCCTCACTCTCCTCAGCTCACCAGACGAGGACGAGCCAACCCAGCTGCCACCACGCCACATCACCACCTTCATGCTCACTGTCCTCAGCTCTCCAGACGACCATGAGCCAGCTCAGCCCCCGTATTTTCTACGTGACATTTCACTCAGCCGTCATAACTCTAGTTTCCCAAGGAGGAAAGCTGACCCGCCGGTCACCTCGTAATCCTGTCCTCGTGAAGAGGCAGCACAGATTTTAGAGTTGGAACACAACCACTAACTCAACAAATTATTTCACAAGGCAGAAATATCAAATCAGTGCATCTCACTACGGATAGGAAGCAAAACCCTTTAGAAAATTTCCTGAAATTTTCAAATTCCCCCAAACGATTTAAAGTCTCATTTAAGCAAGCCTCGGTGCAGATTCGACGGCAGGCATGGAAAGACAAGCTCCTGACATGCAGCTCTCCTCAGCAGAGAGCCACGTGCCATGGGGCCAGAGCTGGCCACCGTCTGTGACATCAGCACCAGCACGAGGTGGGGACGGCCGGGGTCCGCGGGCCCACGTTGATCACCCCTTCTCACCACCTCTCTCCACTGGGTACTGCGCTACCTGGGCTTCTGCCCGCCACAGACAAATGCTTCCGTGCAGAATAGGCCAGGTTGCCCATGGCAACCCAAGAAACCGCTGCTATGTTGTGTGTGCTGCTTCGGCCTTCTTGACACAAGCTCTCCCCCACCCATCCCACCATAAAGGAATCACCCAGCAGACCCACGCCAGGTTAATGCAGCAACCCATGAGAGCGCTATCCTAACGCGGCCGAGACTGGGTAGATTCCTGCACGGAGGACCAAAGCGCAAACCACGGTGAACTGGTTGCTTCAATCCCCTGCGTTCTACAAAACCCAGAGAAATCCCTACTCATAAACCCCACGGGAGCTCGGAGGTGGTTTATCTCCCACCCATCACCCTGTGCACTGTGTTAAACCACGCCTGGTGGTTTCTGACACTGCGTGTCCCCTACGGCCCACGAGGCTGCTGCTGCTGAAGAGTGCGACACAAAGTGGCTCTGACCTTTTGCTCTCCCTGAGGGCTCTGTCTCCCTTCCTCCACGTGGTGGCCGGCCTCGGGGAGCCCTGCGGTCTGCACTCCAGGATCACCTCCCGGTCTCTGGTCACCACGATCGTCTTCCTCAGCTGACTGGGCTCGAAGGTGGGGGGGGAAGCTGCAGGGAGAAGATGCTCGTTCACCCAAGGCCAGACTCCTCACAGCTCCGCATCGTTCTTCCAGTGTCATACAATCACATGAGAAACCCCTCCCTGGCGCCTGGTCTAGTGTTATCTCTGACTAGATCCCTTCGGGCTCCCAGCCACGGATAAAGGCGGCTTCAGGGCCTGGCACGCCTTAGCGATCGCCTTGCAGACAAGGTCTGAGGACCCACTCGGCGTGCCTTCTCCCTGGTCCTGTGTGAGGATGGTGGAATCCACGGTGAGCACAGTTCTGTGTCTTCCCTTCCCCATCGTAGTTAACCCTGGTGCCCGGGCTGAACGCAGAGCCAAGACCCTTCCTCCATCTCTCTCACGGCTGCTACTCTACCTCCTGGACGGCACCTCCAGAACGGCATTTTCTGGTTAGCTGGAGGTGAAGTCTCCTAGACGTTTCTGCCCAGGCTGACTTTGAACCACAATCATTTAATTCACGTTTTATTGAAATAGTACCCAAAACAGAATGTTGTTTTAAAAGAAACAGGTCTTGTAAGAAGTAGAATTACTGTAATTTCAATTTAAAATCTTATTTAGGTTGAAGTTATTCGTCTAGGTTGGATGATTCATTGCCATGACTTCCACAAGACACTCAGGTGCTTTTGTGTCTGACGTACTTAGGCACCGACTCACATGAACGCAGCCATTCCCTGAGTGTTCCAGGAATATTTTATGTTCTTACTATAGCAACAGACACAATCTTAAAAAGATATCTTAACCAGTACGAACAACGCTATTTTAAAAGGTATATTTAAAAATATATTTGATAGACATTGTGATACTAAAGAGGAATGGGGAAAATGTAGGTAACATTTTTAGTTGTTTAATGGGACTGGAGTTAAAGATGAATTGGAATGTATGTTGAGGATTTGAGAGTGTTCCTGAGAAAACCACTGAGGAGGGTGAAATCAGCTTTTTAATTCCAGGACTCTAGAAGTCATCTGCGATGGTTTACTCTCCAGGGAGATGAACTGGAGCCTGGCTTTCCTGAGCCCTGGCTCTCCCCTCTGCCTCCTGTCTCGTGCGGGAAGGCAGGCTCAGGACACCACACCCAGCTGTGGGCCGAGGACAGGTCTTGCCAACTGCTGGCAGGGCTGGCCTCAAATGGCTAAAACTACAACCTAAACCACGGGTGCCTGGCTTTGTAAAACCTGACTGTTAATGCGAGCTCAAAGCTCTACTGTGTGAACCGTTCAAGAATAAAACATGAGAGCACTATAAAATAGCCTAGATATGGGTGAACAGGCAAAAGTAAACAGCCCGCACAACCCAGGACTTCCTGTGAGGCCTTACGTGGATCGTTCCACCTGTGTGGTGGTCTTTGAGCAGGGGAAGGAGAGCAGGAAAAGCAGCCGCCAGGCAGCCTTTCCTCCACCCAGGGCCTGGGAAATCCCATACCTAGGATCTTCAGCTCGGCGCTGGCATAAATGGACCCATACTTATTTTCTGCCAAGCACTGGTACATCCCAGCATCTGACCGGTCCACTGCGCGGATCACCAGAACCCCGTTGACCACGTCCAGCCGACTCTGTAGGGGAACAGAACCAGACGGTGGAGGGGACACACCTCCCCAGGCCCGGGGAGACGGCTTCCAGCCCTCGGGGTGGGGGGGGGACGGGAGGTGGCAAATTTACAGTTGATGACGGCTTGGCTGTCTGTTGCACAGGATAATAAATCACGGATTATATAAGAGATACCCACATGCTCCTGGGTTAGTAAGGAAAGCAGGGCTGTGGGCTTCCTGCTCTCACTGCCGTGGGAGCTGGCTTGGTCTGGTGGACTGGCAGCGGGCCGCGGGGCTTCCCTGGAGCCTCCTCACGGCAGGAGCAGGCCCAGGAAAGGGAGGTCGGCAGCGGACGCAGACCTGGATCCAGGGTCACCAGGAGCTCAGGTCACGACAACCCCTCCACTGCCACTGGTCCAAGAAGTTGCCTTTCTCTCTTCCCAGCCAACTAACACAAAATAAACTGCCCTGCAACTGACAATGCATCAACAGATTGCACAGAAAATTCCACGAAGAGAAGAAACTGAATACAGGAGGCAGAAGACCAGACCTGAACAGATTGAAATAAATTGAGGCTCAAGAGTGAATTTCAAAAATCTAATTTTACTTTTATAATGTAATTAAAGAGCCAGGTGTCTTTGGCACCTAATAAGAAGCCAATCATTTAAAATACATTGGTGAGCAGTGTTTGACCAACAAAGCTGCCAAGAATTTGAGAACATTTTCAAAATAAAACATTCACCTAGCAAGCACATGACCTGGCGGTGAAGACGCCAGCCATGCCCCGAATCCATGCCCTAGCTCGCCTGCCTCCACGGCGGTCCATTCTGTTGTCTGTGTATCTGGCTGTTTGTGGTGTTGTTTTACTTTTAGGCTTAGCTGGTTTTAGAACAAAGGGTGTTCGAGGTAACATGGTCGGTCCAGCCTCCTCTTCAAAAGGCACAGAGGCTGTGGGAGGCAGGGGACAGGGGACCTGCCCGTGGGGGGCTGTCCCCCGTGTTGGGCGTGGGGACAGGGGACCTGCCCGTGGGGGGCTGTCCCCAGTGTTGGGCGAGGGGACAGGGGACCTGCCCGTGGGGGGCTGTCCCCCGTGTTGGGCGTGGGGACAGGGGACCTGCCTGTGGGGGACTGTCCCCAGTGTTGGGGGTGGAGACAGGAGACCTGCCTCGTGGGGGACTGTGTCTGTTCTGGGGGGGACATGGAACCGTCCCGTGGGGGACTGACTGGTGTGCAGGGTTTGCACTCAGTCCTAACTGCACTCATGTCCTCATTTTGTCATTAACACTGACCTGTTACACACTCACACACACCCGCACATACCCCCACCCACACTCACACACAAACTTGCCTTCTGCCTGGACCACAATAAGACACAGAGCAGTTAAAATAGCCGTCACGATTCTGCCTGTGAGTAGTCATCAGCTCAGGTCCTGAGCAGTCACAGAAGCTCGATCCCTAGACTCCGTGACGCTGTCCCGAGAAGTCACAGGACCTCGATCCCTAGACTCTGTGACGCTGTCCCAAGCAGTCACAGAAGCTCGATCCCTAGACTCCGTGACGCTGTCCCGAGCAGTCACAGAAGCTCGATCCCTAGACTCCATGACGCTGCCCGAGCAGTCACAGAAGCTCGATCCCTAGACTCCATGATGCTGTCCCGAGCAGTCACAGAAGCTCGATCCCTAGACTCCGTGACGCTGCCCGAGCAGTCACAGAAGCTCGATCCCTAGACTCCGTGACGCTGCCCGAGCAGTCACAGAAGCTCGATCCCTAGACTCCGTGACGCTGCCCGAGCAGTCACAGAAGCTTGATCCCTAGACTCCATGACGCTGTCCCAAGCAGTCACAGAAGCTCGATCCCTAGACTCCGTGACGCTGTCCCGAGCAGTCACAGAAGCTCGATCTCTAGACTCCGTGACGCTGTCCCGAGCAGTCACAGAAGCTCGATCCCTAGACTCCGTGACGCTGTCCCGAGCAGTCACAGCTCAAAACACTGTGCTCAAGGCATTATGCATAAAAGTTAGAAGGTAATTTTAAAAGGAACGTTTACTTGTGTAGTCATCATATTTATCACTTCACGTCTGTGAGAGGACAGAGGAGGAAGAAAGGCGTTGGAGGTGTGTCAGGAGGGGGGCATACAGCCATGCTTTATACACACACGTGAACATGGAACAATACTCTACACGCACGTGTGAACACGGAACGCTGTGTCCCGGGCACGTGTGAACAGGACATAATAGGTTCTGCGCACGTGTGAGGGTAGCACAAGGACTTGGCTGGAATGGAGGGGCGGAGAGGGTGGAGGGTGGTCTGACCGGGCCACCGAAGCCCCCGTGGACCCCCCTCCCGCCGCTCACAGAGGTGCATGATTTCCTGAACAAAGGCCCACACAGCTGGGCCTGGGGCGCGGTACCTGGGGCAGGAGCGGGGCGCCGTCCTTCAGCCAGCGGTAGGCGGGCCGGGGCCTCCCAGTGGCCGCGCACTCCCAGCGCAGGGCACTGCCGCTGTCCAGCTGCGTGTCGTTCAGCTTCTCCACCCAGTGTGGGAGGGCTGCAGGGAGAATGGGACAGCCTTAACCCTCCGCCTGGCTTTGATCTTC
The DNA here is from genome assembly GCF_031878675.1 of Megascapheus bottae. Taxonomy (NCBI): domain Eukaryota; kingdom Metazoa; phylum Chordata; class Mammalia; order Rodentia; family Geomyidae; genus Megascapheus; species Megascapheus bottae. Next base: position 1,457,872 of record NC_143535.1, on the reverse strand, counting down.
TTCTGGGCTCAGCACCTCTCTCAGCCCAGGTGCGAGGGATGACACCATAGGAAGACCCAGCGGGTTTGTGAACCTCGGAGCCTTTCTTAAATGGGGCAGATGGTGCGATTGAGCTGTGTCTGGTGCCTCTGGGTAGAGCGTGTCTCTGTGCGTGTGTGTCCATGCGTGTCTGTGTGTGCATGCACATGTGTGTCTCCTTCCCTGTGCCCCCCTGGCTCAGGGCCCGAGCAGGCTCTGGCTTTGAAGAATCGCAGCAGTCCTCGCACAGACAGAATACACAGGTCCTACGGCTTCTCTGCACTGGCTTCGTTCCTCACAGAACCGCAACTGTTTAAGAACACTAACTTAGACGTGCACATTTTACGAAGGATCAAGGTTTTCTTAATTTATGTATACAATGTAAGTTTATAAAAAGGTTTTCAAAAGGTTAACAGAGAAAACAATTCCTTTCCCGAAAGAGAATATTGGAATCCCTAGCAGAATCTACGAGGCGTGTGTTTACAGCCTTCCTCACACCGGCCGCTTCAGAATGAAAGCACCGGCCTCCCACGCTCTCCACGCATACACTCGTGTACATACATATACGTATGCAGCTGGAAACAAATGAACACATTAAATTAACCGAGTTTTTCTTTCTAGCCTCAGTTGAGACAGGAGTGCATGGAAGCGGTTGTGTGTGACGCCGGGTGGGTAGGACACGGGGGCAGGGCGGCGTGCGGGGGCCTAACTCGCAGGCTGGATGTGGAGAGTGGTGGGTGAGAAGGCAGAGAAGGTGCGCGGCAAGAAAAGGCGAATCCACTTATGACGCGCTAGCTGCGGCACTGACTCTCCATCTGCTGCTGTCGCCAAAGCTTTCCCCGGCCAGGTCCAGGCTCAGGCAGAACCCCGCCATTTCCCTCCAGGACGAGGGTTCTGGACTGTGGGGTTTTTTAAAACTAGCTAGTATGTGATTGCTTTTACTTGGCAGAGAATGGCCACAAAGCAAACACATTCTGTGAGTCCAGGGCTGCCATTTACCCTCTGCGTGGCGTTTCCCTCACCCCTCCTGCTCCCCCACTCGCCCTCTGCAGATTCCTGCCATGCACTGCGGCTGCCCGGGGGGGGGGGGGGCGGGAGCATGGCAGCCTCTCGGTCCACAGGCCCTCGAGGCGGTGTGCCAGGCAGACCGTGCTCTGCTTCCACTGCCACCGTACTTCCTCTACTTCTCTTCCTCTCTGTTCCCATGTCCACCTATAATTCAAGGTCCAGCATGATCCCCCGGGTGGGCGGCCACTCTGCACTGGGCACAGCCCTGGTTTTAACTCTGCACAGAGCAACGGGCTGGGGAGGGCCTGGCACCTCTCCCGGGGCACCACTCCTGTCCATAATGGAGGAAGCAACTCCGAGCCGGCGCCCGTGTGTCCACATGCCACACACAGTGGTAAGCATTAGCTGCTGCTAGTTGACTTCATATAAAAGCTTTCAAGAACACACACACACACACACACACACACACACACACACACACACACTTGGAGACACAACACAAATGAGATGTAATTAGCAGATCAGGTACAAGTGAGGGGAAGCTCCATACTGGAAAAATAAGTCAACATCATCTGTGCATAAGCATGAAGGTGATTTAATTTATGAGTTGTCATCCTTCATGGTTTACCTGGAAAATGTAGGTCACATTTCATACAAGAGCAGAGCAGGTCAACACTTACAAAAACTTTCTTTTATAGGTGGCAAATTATTTCATGAGATACTAGGTCTGTACTTGAGGCCCAAACAAAAGCAGCCCGTGCAAGGACAGTGACTGATTAAAAAAAATTATGCCAAAAAAGAATTGTCTAAGGATATGACCTGAACGAGACTGCATAGCACTTGTGAGACTTTTAGATTAAGAAAACAAGTGGTAATGTGGGCTCTGAGGCACCCAGGGCTCTGCGTGGCTGTGTTGGTTGTTAGCAGAGTTCTGAGGGGCAGCGGGTGTCCTGCGTGGATGAGGCCTGCACTGTGGGGAATTCCACCCACCTGGAGAAATGAAATCCCAGGTAGACTGCATTTAACACAACCCGGCCACGCCTCACTCTAGCTCTGCAGGCTGCTGTCCTCGGCTGGGAAACAGGGAGGCACATGGCCCTTTAAACGCAAAAGCCATCAGAAGCGTGCCAGATGCGCTGTGCATTGGCAAGTGTGTACACAATGCATTTGAGCTTTGGATCCGTCTCTGTCTCCCAGTTACATTTCCCGAAACAGCCAACAGATGTGTGTGTGTGTGTGTGGAAGTCTCCCTCATCCTCCCGTCATTCCGCATCTGAGCTCCCTGCCGGGACTGCTAAGTCTGTCCCCTCCCTGCTCCCCACTTTACAGCCGCATGGAGCAATGCTCATTTCAGGAGTAAGTGGTGTGCTGAGGAGAACACTGCGCTCTGCTGGAGTCCCGGCTCTGGCCGCCAGAACTGGACAGCCCGAGCTCTGGCTGGTTCTCACCTACATTCCAGTGCACCGGCATTTATTTCAGCTTGAGGATTGTGAACACACACACACACACACACACACACACACACACCCCACTTGGAACTGGGTTGCAATATTACTTTTTGCAAGAAATTCCAAATTTACCAAATCTACACTTTTCGGTCCTGCAGCCGCCCTGTGTTTCCGCAGCCAGCACAGCTCGCAGTCCTACCTGAACAGGGGAGGTGATCTGGAAGCAGCAGCTGGCCCGCTGGACTGGCCCACCCACACTGAGATTCTCGGTCCAGGCCCAGGCCCAGAACAAGGCAGTGACGTTCACGGGATTGTTGTCAGAGACAGGCCGCATTCGGAAGGATGCAGCCTTGTGCTCTACGAGGAGGAGAATGACAACTCGCGCATTTTTCACTTAAAATGGTGCTCTGTGTAGGAGCATTTTATGGGATGCTTTAGCATGCACAAAGTGCTGTTTTTAAACTATCCCTTGGCTTCTCTGTACTTCATAAACCAAAGTGCTGGCTTCCAGGGTGGCTGGGGGGCTGGGCTCCCCTCCCTCCTCTCCCCTCCCTCTTCCCCCCTCCTTCTCCCCCCTCCCCCCTCCTCCCCCCCCCCCCCCCGTGCAGGGCACTCACTGTATACTTGCAGCTGTCCCCGGAAGGCGTTCCTGCCCCTGGCGTTCTCGGCCCGGCACTCGTAGACGCCCGCGTCCTCCAGCTGCACGTTGGGAATCTCCAGCACCGCCTGCGACTTGCGCAGCCGCGCCTTCCCGGGCATGAACCCGCTCACCTTCGTCCACGTGATGGTCGGGACGGGGCTGGGGAGCACAGGGAGCAAGGCACGGTACTGCATGTTATTGCACGCCCGCTGCACCACCCACCCGCGGGCACCCAGCTCCCACGGGCTGACCCGCTGGCCTGGCCGGCAGCGTGGCTGGCCACATGGCTGGCCGTGGGCTGACCCGCTGGCCTGGCCGGCAGCGTGGCTGGCCTCGGGCTGACCTGCTGGCATGGACGGTGGGTTACACCATGACAGGTACCACACAGGCCAAAGACACATTTCATACATCATGTGAGCACAAACCAACTAGCCAGCGCCGCACTATGAACGGAGAAAGTGACGTGGAGGAGGAGCTAGTGCATCCCCAGGCGACACGTGAACCAAAGACGCGCAGCGCACCCTCCGCCCCAGCTCTGGGCTGCTCAACAGCAGATCCAGTTTTCGTGGACCTGCCCACCATGTCCCCCACTACTCACTGGTCTCCAGAGATGATGAGTTAGTTTACTTTTTTTTTTTTAAAGATCAACCCTGTGTATTTGTTTTTATATTGCTCACTGGGCCATATCCAGCGAATACTGGTTTGGCTTCTTTGTATCAACAGCCATAGTATTCTATTGTAGAAACAGAACAGAATATCACATACTGTCCTGCTCTACACTTCCAATACAGCACCGGATTACTTGATTGTTCTGTTTCTCCAGTAATACGCCCACTCCTGTAAACAACCCAGCAACCAGAGCGCATGCTGTTGCTTCATCTTCGGCCGACGAAGGCTGTGAACGTGATCCACTGCCACGCCGTCTCTCAGGAACAGACAGCTGTGGTTCTACACCTGCCAGCCACTCTGTTACCCTTTCCTCACTCCACGTCGTGTTCCGTGGCATGATTTCCTTTGTATTGATGGGATAAATGCCATTTCATTGCCTGTTTGTTTCCCTGAACTCTAGGAAAGTTTGCTCATCATTTGAACCCACTCTTCTGCTTTTATTACCCTTCCGTTTTTAGTTTGTTGAATTTGTTATATGCAGCTCGATGAAGACTTAGGAGCGCAGATATTCCTCTTCATGTGTGTGGGATCATGAAGACAACTCTGACAACCTCACGTTCCTTTCCAATGGTCCTTTTACTGTCACATTTCTTGTAGGCTTTAATTTATTTCCTGTTGTCATTTTGTTTTGATCTGTGTCTCGTACATGACTGGCAGTTAGATTTCGCTTTTCATTTAAACACCGAGGTTGGAAATCTTTGTATTTTCACAGCCAAATTTGACTTTAATTTTGTTGTTCTAGTGGATTGAATTTTTCTTATTCAGTCATCTGTGAATGATCAAATGCAGAATAATGCGTAATTTCATAACAAATGTTAATAGCAATAAGGCTAGGAGTTAAAATTATGGATTTAAAATCGATCGAGAAAGGTACGACTATAGGAAGTTAATATTTTTAAATGACTATAAAATAACTACATAGACTAAAAATAAAATAGAATGTTACAATGAAAGCATGATATGCTACACACACATAACTCAATGCCTAGACTAAGCATCAGAGCAAATGCAGCTGAAGAGAGTATTTCCTGACAAGGAAGACAGGCAGTTCCTGTGATCAGAGCGAGACACTGGAGCAGGCTGTTGAGCCGAGCAAGGAGACCATCAGTGGACAGGCCTGTGAATGAGATGAGAGGCACGCAGCCAGGCCCACGGGGAGCCAGGAGAGAGGAGACGGGGGCTGGGGAGAGAGGAGGGGGGAGAAGGAGAAGGACACCGAGCCAAGGAGACTGGAGAGGAAGACGCTGTGCAGAACCCTAACGGCAATGGGCAGCGCTCATTCATCACAGGACACGTGCTATGGGGGGGAGACACAGAATAGAAGACATGGCGCATTGTTAAGAGGAGCCCCCGTGGAACTCGAGACCCCACGCGAGCACGGGCTAGTTCACACTCGCCAAGAGCCACTGCGGGAGCCGCAGAGGATGGGAGCGAGGGGGACACGGCAGCATTCCCTTCCATGGTAAAGGGACAGAATACTGCGTCTTGCACGTTTTCTGCTAAGAATGGAGGTATTCCGGATGAAAACGAACCCCTGGGCAAGTTTATCTCTAAGACACAAACAAAAAAAGGATGGAAAGATGATTTCCAAACAAACGCAGAACCCAGCAAGGAGGAAGCTCAGCTTCGGCTAAACGACGCTTCTCTTTTCTCTCCTGCACGTTCAACCCACTTTCACTTCTTTCTTCCTTCACTCTTCAAGGCTGGTAGCCTCCACCACTGGCATCTGAATATGAAAACATTGCATAGCACTGATGAGTGGCTAGACATTCTGCTGGACAGGTCCCCACAGAACGTGAGTAACAGGTGTAAACTCGTGGACGAGCCGTGGGCAGTGCCGATGGTTTTTAGGCATTTTGGAAAGCCTGTCTTTACGCTCTCAGTGACAATGTAGAGAAAGCTGAGGAATTTTTCCTGTTACTAAGTAGCTTGTTTCGCTCATCACCTTTTTCGTAAGCACTCGAGGTTTGAAGAAAGTAGTTGACAAAGTGCATTTTATGTGGTTATTGGAACTGCACAACAAAACCCCTTTGCACAATAATATATGTTAATAAAAATACAAACGTTATCTGAGAGCATACCAAGACTTTGATCAATTTGACATTATTTCACAGCTTAATAACCGGAAGGGGTTTGGAAGAGGACTTCGGTGTGTTTGGAGAGGAAGCAGAGATGGCAGTTTTGACAACAATGCAAAGAAGAAGGCCTTTTCTGTCTGGTGCCATTCTGCTGGAATTCTATCAGCTGACCTATGCATTTGACTTTCATGTACAATAAGCAATGTGCCTTTAAGAAGATAGATTTCTAATTAATGTTGTGGTATTTCCATTTGGCACAAGAATATCTATTCATGACAGTGGAGACCCTGGAGCGTGGTAGAGACTGGCACACACTCTCTTTTGTCACCTTATCACTGTGCACGTGACAGGGTGAAAATGCCACCTGGCGACAGGCTGGGAGAGCGGGAATGCCGGCTTTGTGAAATGCGTTGAAGGCACTCTTAGAAAGATCATTCCATACACATGATGAAGTCATGCGCAGCTTGTCAACTACAAGACATAGTTAGCTGCAAAGATTTAATGATTTCCCAGGAAAAGTACTCCCCAACCACAAATCACTATTCACAAACTGTAGCTCCGTCTAATGCAGCTTCCCGGGCTCCCTGCATAACTCACAAGCGAGATATGAATTTTACATCCGATGTGAAAATATATACAGTTATGGTTCCGTGGTGGCTTGCACAAAAAGAAGGGAACATTGTATATCTCTGATAAAAAAGGAAAGAACCAAGTTTTATCACTTTTCTCTAAGAAAGCACATAAAACATCATAAAAAAGGCATTGAGCCAAAGGATTTTTTTTCTTTTATGATTCTTCAGCTCAAAAAAAAAACCCAAAAAGGACGAGGAAGAAGAAAAGTCAGCTGCTAAGGTGGGTGACTGCTGCTCTCTGCAAGATCCACAAAGCCTGTGAAGGCTGCTAACTTTCGGGGAAGAGGAGGAGACAGAGAAGGGGAGCTGCAGAGGAACACACTGCCACAGTCTCCAGACGAGAACGTGAATTGGACTTTAAAGAGAAGGAATTGCGTGCACCTTTCTTGAGTACGAGCTTCCGTTCCGTTTGATGGCTCTTCACTGGGAACCTCCGAGGATGCCTCAGCACACCGCCGTCGTGTGGCATTACTTCTGCTCAGGACTTCCCGGGCACTTTTAGGTATTAATCCAGGCAAGGGAAATCTCAGCAGTCTCCTGGGACACTGTGGTCTCCCGTGGCTTTTATGATTTCACTGCTTGTTTTCAAAATGTTACTCTTTTCTTCTGTTTGAAAAATTCGTATAAGCTGGGTGCCAGTGGCTCAGCCTGTAATCCCAGGCTGAGATCAGAGGATCTCAGTTCAAAGCCAGACCGGGTAGGTCTGTGAGCATCTGTAAGAGTCTGACTCCAATTAACCACACAGAAACTGGAAGTGATGCTGTGGCTAAAGCGCTGAGCACAAAAGCTCAGAGACAGCACCGTGGCCCCAAGCTCACATCCCACGACCAATAAAAGGAAAAGCAAAAACAAAAGAAGAAAAATGTGCATAGAATTTGAATCCATTCCTTCTAAGGCCAGTCTGTGCTGTCTGTACAAGGAGCTGGACGCTCATTCAGCAGAGTTCACCTGACTGCTGGCGACTTCCCCATAAACCAGGGGCAAACCTCAGGACCCAGAGCATCTCATGCCATCTTACCCTGGACAGAGAGAAGGATGAGCTGCGCAGGTAAGTGAGGGAAATCTCTGGAATGATACTATATTCACTCGCTCACTTGCTCACCCATCAACTGCGCTAACATCTCTACTGCGGGCCAGGTTTCTAAGACGTAGCTTCATTTAACTACGTGGTGGTGGCCTCAGGAGGCAGATGGGAAGACAGTGAGGGGACCGGACCAGAGCTCTGGCGTGGGCCTGCCAGGCAAGGTTTTGTGTCCATCTGGACAATGAGGAACACTCACAGAGAGAGAGAGAGAGAGAGAGAGAGAGAGAGAGAGAGAGAGAGAGAGAGAGAGAGAGGGAGGGAGGGAGGGAGGGAGGGAGGGAGGGAGGGAGGGAGGGAGGGAGGGAGGGAGGGAGGGGAGGGAGGGAGGGAGGGAGGAGGAGGGAGAGTCTAGCACAAGGCAGGAGAGGAGCTGAGTCCTGGGGTCTCAAGAGGGAACACGGGGTGCAAGGAATGAGTGGGTTTGGGGGGCAGGTGAGGGTGCAGCTGGAAGTGTTTGGAGGCCTAGTGATCAGGAGAGACTGTACTGCCCTGAGGACTCAAGTGGACGAGGGTGGCAGATTTATATCCGAGGCTCTGGTGTGGTGTTCCTAAAGAGACAAGGAGATGCCTAGTAATGCCGATGTGGAGTCAGCAGCGGAAGCCATCTTTCAAAAGCTAAGTCTGGGGCACCGCGACCCACGTACGTCAGACTGGATGTGCGTGCGGGAATATCAGGGCGGCCACCGCCCACGGCTCAAAGTAGAAGAAAGAACGCTGGCCGAGGGTAGGCAGGTGGTTCCGTGAGGATTTAACAATGAAGAGGCCCGGCCAGGTCTTCCCCAGCCCGGGGCCAGAGGGGCTGAGCGGGCAGTGGTCAGGGAGGCGGGCCGGCCAGGGCCTCCTCTGGGTGAGCGGCTCCCGGGGTGAGGAAGGGTAGAAGGGGCAGGGACTGGAGGCCGGGGAGAAGGAGCGTGGGCAGGCTGGCCTCTGCACAGGACGGCCAGCTCCGAGGCGGGCAGAGGGACTCGTTTCAGATTCAGCGCGTGCCTGGGGGGGGGGGGGAGGCGCCTCTGCATCTCCGGATCCTCCCCCCTCTCCCCCACCGCACGCCTCTCAAATTTGATTTTTATAGACTGGCACAATTGCAGGTCTGCTTGTCTGCTTCATTATAATTTATTACCCTGGAAAACTTGCAAATCCTTTGTAGCACATGCATATTTAGATTAAACTTACCAAGCGCAGGGATCTGCTGTACAGAATTCCAGATCTGTGACCGTTTGCTCTCCATATTGATGTCTACTTAATTATCAACCTCCTTTCCACTACACTAATTATTCACATATCCACTCTCCTGAAATGTGGCAAAATAGTAGACCTTCTATTGAAACAAAAGGTAAAGTAAAAATTGAAGAACTATATTCTGTGATCAAAACAATGGAAATGAAGTCATGCGATATTCCCTTGTTAAAATTTATGATTACAGACTCCTGAGAAAGCAAGCTCGTTGTCTTAGGTTCCACTCGGGGACTACGTCAGGGTCACAGGAGAAAGTAGATCTCGAGTGGAAGCGCGGCTCCCAGCCCCAGCCCGGGGCAGGGGTTTTCTCAGGATGCCCCTGAGGGAGGGGTGGCGCCTGAGGCAGGAGGCGGAGGGGCCTGGGCCTGCTGCTCCCCAGGTTAGGCTTCTCCTGAGGCCCCAAATCAGCACTGCGTCCTCTGGACAGCGCCTGCCTCCTAAAGAGAAACTTAAAGACACTTCCTGGGTGCCTTGCTCAAATTCCTAAACCACAAAATGTATTTTTTTTCTATAAAGAATTTATATCCTTGTCACTTTTCATCCCACCCTGCATTGGCTAGTAACAAGGGGTAAGTCTGGCATCATTTAACATTGGAGGACTTGGTAAGAAAAGCCACACTCCTTCACATAATGAACAGAAGCCCAGGTTGGTTGCAATGGCGACCTTTGGCCCCGAGGTTGCCGTGACAACACACACACACACACACACACACACACACACACGTCCCAACAAGGGTTTTGTTTGTTTTGTTGGGGCTTGAACTTGGGGCCTGGCGCTGTCTCTGAGCTCTTCAGCTCAAGGCAACCACCCTACCCGTTGAGCCACTGCCCCACATCTGGTTTTCTGGTGGTTATCGGAGATAAGAGTCTCACAGTCTTTAGTGCGGAGGCCTGATGCTGGGAGAAACCCGCTTTTCAGCTCCTCTGAGCTCACCGAGCTCTGCTCCCTGCTGCTTTGCTCTTGGGGAGACACTGCACACGCTACGCCGCTGAGTCGTCTTTTTGCAGATTCGCGGTGTCCTTCCTTCTTCCTACCCTCACTTATCAATCCAAATTCAAAGCACAGCGCAGGTCCATTCCTGAAGCCAACACGCATGCGGTTTATTAGTGTTGTGTTTCCAGTCCTGGGCCTTGAACCCAGGCCTGGGCACTGTCTGTGAACGTTCTCAAGACTGACACTCTACGCCTAAAGCCACAGCACCACTTCTGGCTTTTTCTGTGCATGTGGTACCGAGGAACGGAATCCAGGGCTTCGTGCATGCTGGACAAGCACTCCACCACGAGGCCACGCTCCTGGCCCACTATTAGTGTTTTTTATGGAACCTAATTGTTTCTTTTCTTTTTGTTGGTGTCAGGAGTGGATCAGACTTCAGTCCTGCTCGGATTGTTTGGTAGCTCAGGCGTGCTCTACTGCTTGGCCATGATCCCACGCAGCTTTTTGCTTGTTACTTTGGAGCTACAATCTGCCTAGGTTGACTTCAAACCAGGACCCTCCAAATCTCAGCCTGTGGAACAGACAGGCCACAGACTGAGCCACCAGGGACATGCAGAGCACTGGGTTTGAATGGATTGTCCTTTGAGGAGCAGACACAGAAGATGAGTCTAGGGTCCCTCAGCCCCCCACACCACCAGAAAATAAACAACCTACACAGAGGCTGAACAGCACCAGTCATTATTTTGGGTTAAAATTCACCTAAAGAGTTGTGAAGATTCATTTCTAAACTTCATATGTTTCAAATTAACATTACTCATTAATATTAGTCAGATGAATTTACAAGGAAAATCCCATGAAAAGCACAAGGCAAAATTGGCTCACTGCTCATTTTCTGTAAGGGAGACAGGTCTCCTTAATCTCAGTTATGGAAAAAAACCCTCAAATTTATATTTCAGTGATATCTATTTTGAGTTGTATTAATATTTACAGACTGTTCGCATTTTTCTATTGCTATTACCTAATGATTTAATATCACTGTTTTTTTCTTTAAGCATAGAAAATTCTAGGTCACATTGTAGTTAGAATGAGACTATTTCTTAGACACTGGCTTAGCTATTTTGTTTTGCCTTCTCTTTTAATATTCTGAGTCACATGTATCACCCAATATTAAGCCTGAATGGAGTGGTATTTATGTATTTCATCAAAATACATAAACTGTCCTAAATATTTGACACCTGGCCTTTAGCTTTTGTAATTGTGTGGCCTCTTGGAATTCTTTAAGATTGGTATGCCAAAAGTGATGCTAAAGTCATTATATAGAGTATTTTTTAATATTAACAGCAGTGCCGGAGTAAAATGTCACCCTTGACTTAATGTGAAAACTCAGCGCTAGAAAACAGTCTTTCAACTCACAGGGGGAAAAGAAAAGAATAATTGGGAAAGATAAAGCTGAATAAAAGTCCCAATATTTCTTATCTGTGGAAAGATTTTTACAGGCTGAGTTTCTCCAGAGGAGTCGAGCACACAGCAATTATCAGCAGAAAGCTGGAGAGTGAATTCTCTGCCATCCGTTTTCAATTGAAACCAGGAGAGCTGAGTGGCACTAGACAGAGTCATGGAAGCCCAGAATTCTTGCTGTGGGAAGAACGTGAGAAATGGGCTGGGCTTGGGAAGGTATTTCAGACATAAACAGAACACCGGAGCAAATAAATGTTCCAGAACACAGGTAGTGCTCCACAGAGCGAGGCACGGATACCAATGCCAAACACACGGAAGACACCTGAAGACACGGAGAGGCAGTGGGAGCTAGCCTCCGTCTCCATTCCGCTGGGGAGGCGCTGTCACGCTGGGTTCCTCGAGTCTGAGAGTGGGCTTCCGAGAAAGCCCATCCTCTGCCACGAAGGAGAAAAAGTGTCTCAAACTAGCCCACGTTCACGGTTCTGCCGTGGAAAATACACCTGTTCAATCCAGCAAGGCCACGGGCTCCTCAGTACCAGCTTCTCACAAACATAGTTCTTAAGGATTGGCAGAAACCCACTTTTGTTTTCCCTGTTCCAGTTTTCAGTGCTTTCGGAGGAAAGCGTTGGTCAGAGATCTCCCCTACTATCTCTCTGCTGCCAGAGTGTATGCAGAGCTTCCTCAGATAAAGACAGCCGGCAGGGCTACCTCTGCTGCTCTTATCTTCCTTGTACATAAAAGTAGGTGGAGATCCATCTTTCCTTTTTTCATTTAGAATTCAATACATAATTCAAAACAATTAAGGAGAAAGCAGCTAGAATTCAAAGTGTCCTGAAGGTGTCAGCCCTGACCTGCTGCACACACACCTGAGCTATTTCACACACACCTGAGCTATTTCACACACACCTGAGCTATTGCACACACACCTGAGCTATTTCACACACACCTGAGCTATTTCACACACACCTGAGCTATTGGACACACACCTGAGCTATTGCACACACACCTGAGCTATTTCACACACACCTGAGCTATTTCACACACACCTGAGCTATTGCACACACACCTGAGGTATCACACACATTGCGAGTGAGCCCAGAGGCTCCCTGGACAACCCCGCAGGCCTGTGGGGGGAGGGGGGATGGCAACCCCACAGAGAATGTCCGACCAATGGATTATTAATAAAAAGACAAGCCCAGGGGAGAAGGAAATATGTGCAATGCACTCTTACAGTCAGGCATTTGCTCCCAGATCAAGACTCAAATACTAGGAAAACCCATAGCACAGGTGTAGCACAGGTGACATGCGGATAAAACAGTTACTAAAAATCTATCAAATAAGCCCACAAACGCATGCTTCATATTTTCAGCAATCAAGAGGCCCTGTTGTTTAATCTCAAAACATGGCACCTTACTTTAATTCCAGATTACACAGCCGAGATGGGGGACAAGTGGATTTCTCTCAGGTGGATGCTGATTGGAGTTTACTGCTGAGCCACCTGGATCAGAGCTGAGCCGTCCTGCTGCTTCAGTGCCCACACGCGGGGGTTACCCCAAGAAGAGGGGGTTCACGCACCGCCAGCGAGCATCCAGGCGCGCCCATCCACGCATTCCCTCGGCAGCAGGCACTGAACCCTGTGCCCACGGAAGCGTCGGGAAGGCTGTACTTCTCTGTGGGGATTTATAAAGCAAGTGACCTGATTTCATAATGGACCTTCCTCTGAGAACATGGTCATAAATAAGACATTCTAAACGTTGTAAAGTAGGTTGATTCCATCTCCCAAAGAAAGTAGCAGTAAGGCGCAGAAATGGCCCTAAGTACTTATCATTTGCCTTCTGCAGTGTGCAACACAGCCCCAGGGTTGCCAGTGAGCAGCGTTCTCCTGCCTGCCGGCTATTGGCTGGAATACTTCCCAGTCCAGAAATCAGCATCACGATGACACCAGAGCTAAGAATAAAGACAGGTAGGAGCTGCTCTGTTGTATCTCTAATTAAAAAGAGGAAAGGTAAAAAGGATGCCAGGCTCTGAGTTTCTGGCTATCTCGAGATATTCCTTTCCGTGGACTGAAGCATTCTGGATTTTCGCACGTACACCCATGTACACACATGTACACATGTCCTCACGGAAAGAATCCATGTCATCTAATCCCAGCAGATGAAGCTCCTGTGACTCCCGCTGTTGAAACCAAGCAAGGAACGCTCATGCAGAAGTCACCAAATGCAATAAAGTGCAACGGCAAGTACGACTTTACTGCCCCGTGAAAGTACTGGAATAGAATAAGAATCATAAAACGATCCTTCAATAAATGAGCAATTCAGAGCCACTTTGATCACACATTGTGTATGCAAAGTGTTTCTTTAATTACATACTTAAATGGAACTGTGAGATTTATAGCGAAAACATTTAACTTCACAGGAACGTTTTATGATAAATATTGCTTCAGCAAAAATACAGGTGAGCTTCGGTTACCTGGAAGGCAGAGGCCCACGGAGGTGTTTTCACAAGGCCCCCGACTCCACCTTGCCCTCAGCACGTGCTGCCAGCGGGCACGATGCCGGTGGAAGCCGGTCCAGACCGTGGACGAGGCGTCGCCGTGGGGTCTGGGCACACGAGACGCTTCTCTCTGATTTTTATGATTGAAAGCATCTTGAAGAAGCTGAGGGCAGTCATAACTGGTGTTCTTTTCTGCTTGTGTGCGTGGTTCTGAGGGGCCCCTGAGGCCTGGGTCACCCCTGCAGCCACAGCCTGCCGTTGCGCCCTGCATGCTTGCTGTGCTCAGAGGCCACGGGGCTCCCACGGCCTTCCCTGTGTGGCCGCCGCTCTCCGTCACTAGAGGGATCACAGACGTTCCTGGCTTATCAGACTGACTTGAGTGGGTCAGCTCCGTCACACTGGAGCCCAGACGTCACGTGCGGTGTGAGCGTCTGCCGCGTGGGCCTGCCAATGAGGCCAGCTCACAGGCTTTCCTCCCCAGCCTTACACGTGGCCTGGAGCTGAGAATCTGTGTGACACACTCGTCTGTCCCTGCCTCCCTGAGTGTGCACACAGAAGCCCATTCTGTGGATGTGTGAGCCAGTTCAGTGGACAAGTGCCACATGAAGAGTCCGGCCCGGGGGTGAGCACACAGAGCTGGGCCTGTTCCTCCCCAGGCCTCCCGATCATCACCTGACGTGAAGATCGGGTGGGGGCCGCATGGCCGCCGCGCTGAGCACTGTGCGAAATACAGGCACAGCCCTGGTCTTGGCGATGCTCACGAGGTCACACGGCTGTGAGAGCCAAGCACGTACTGATTCCAGGCCCCCGCCGCGGCCTTCTGTCCCCGGAGCCTCCGTATGCCTAATGATTAAGTAACAAATACCACACAACTCCAATTCACTTTCAGTTCTTATGGCCCTGAGTGACTGGCAGATCCAAATAAACAGCACGAATAAATCATCATCTGAAACTGGAGAGCAGGCTCTTCCGCGGGGGTTGGGCAGTGCCAAGTTCAGCCAGCCGGGAGTCTCTGGGGAGCGTGTGTCATTCTCACAGCGCGGCAGGGCGCGAGCAGCCATCGGAGACAGAGGAAAGACAAGCACAAGCCACCGAGAAATGACGTTCTACATGGCGTGACCGTGCCTCTGTCACTTGACCGTGTCAAGTGAACGTTAGAAGCAGGGAAACCCGTAACTTCCTGGCTCCTCCACTGCTTTGGAGGGAGAGTGGCGACGACTCGTGAGTGGAGGGTCCTCCTTCCTCCTCGCCGCTGCCTCAGAGGGCTTGCAGAGGTCACTCATGGGGCCAGGACAGGAACTGTTCAAGGTTTTCCTGTTGTAGAACATCCCCAGGCTTGCCCGCCTTGTGCAGGGTCACCTTGGTGTCCTCGGTGGCGGCGGCTATGTGATGTACTGGTGAAAGGTCACACGGTGACCTGAGGTGTGCCAGACAGCTGTGGCCGGTGCAGACGAGGTGAGGACGGCTGGGCCATGGCTCGTGCGGATGAGGTGAGGACCGCTGGCCGTGGCTCGTGAAGACGAGGTGAGGACGGCTGGCCATGGCTCATGAAGACGAGGTGAGGATGGCTGGGCCATGGCTCATGCAGATGAGGTGAGGATGGCCGGGCCATGGATCATGCAGATGAGGTGAGGATGGCCGGGCCCCGCCCAGGGCATCCATCACTGCTCGGCCCCTGCCCTCACCTACCACTTCCTTCCAAGCGTTGCATGTCCAGTATGGAGAGGTGGACATGGAGGACGTGGAGAGCCCAACCCCCCTCTCTCCCCAGCCTCTTCAAATGTCCACAAGACCCACCACAGCTGCCCATGAGACTCTGCAGTTAGGGTCTGACCTTGTGCTAATACTTGGCCCAAAGGTGGGCGGCCGAGGGGTCAAGAAACAAGAGTGCTTCAAGATTTCCCTTCCCACCCTGCCTGGCCCTCTCCTTTTGGGGAACACCCCGCAGGCCGGGCCTCTGCCTGTCTTCCTGTCAGGCCTCCCCAGAGCCGCCCAATCCCCCGGCTTCATGTCACCCGCCGCAACTCCCCCGCTCTGCCCTGCGGAGACTGAAGAGCAGCTTGTGAGCAATCTCCTGGTAATAGCTTTTCCATATGTCTAAGCAGCCTTTTCCTTCCAAAGTAATGAATCCCAAGCCAGGCACACCTATGTCTCCCTATGGATCAGGCTTAAGCATTTCTCTTTATTTTTTTTTCTGGGAAATAACTTTGCAGAATTAACCAATATCAAACCCAGCCACATCACAGTCCCTTTGTGAGTTCTGTCCCAGGCCCTGTATGAGCCCATTCTCCCAACCTGCAGAGTCATGACTCACCTGAGAGAAACTCCCTGTGTGTAGCCTTCTGAGTTTCCTTCAAATTAGACTGGTTGTGAAAACAGTGACATTTGATTGCCGGATGTTTTTCTCCAAGAATATGGAAAATTAGCCTATATTTTAAAAATTATCTATGTGCATTAATTGATATATTCTAACGTACAGAAATTGAACAAAGAGTGGCGATTCTGATGAGTGATAAAGTGGCCTGTAAGCAATGATAGAGAATCCTGGCATATCTTCCAAGTGTGATTTTGCACTAACTTTTCTAGCTCAAGGCATTGAGTTTCATGTGCTCTTGTCACAGAGAAAATTCAAAGGAAAAAATGTGTTGTCATTGCTGTTTTGTCTCAGCAGAGGCCAAAGCCAAAAGACTGGCAGTGCGGACTCCAGCCAAGGGGCCTGCCTGGGGTCTGAGGGGGCTTTTGGGGTGACTCGTACCAGGTGCTGCAGGAAGGGGTGAGGCTTGGGGTATGGACTGTGTGTGTGGACTGTGTGTGGACTGTGTGTGTGGACTGTGTGTGTGGACTGTGTGTGGACTGTGGGTGTGGACTGTGTGTGTGGACTGTGTGTGGACTATGTGTGTGGACTGTGTGTGGACTGTGTGTGTGGACTGTGTGTGTGGACTGTGTGTGGACTGTGTGTGTGGACTGTGTGTGGACTGTGTGTGTGGAGTGTGTGTGTGGACTGCGTGTGGACTGTGTGTGTGGACTGTGTGTGTGGACTGTGTGTGGACTGTGTGTGTGGACTGTGTGTGGACTGTGTGTGGACTGTGTGTGTGGAGTGTGTGTGTGGACTGTGTGTGGACTGTGTGTGGACTGTGTGTGGACTGTGTGTGTGGACTGTGTGTGGACTGTGTGTGTGGAGTGTGTGTGTGGACTGTGTGTGGACTGTGTGTGTGGACTGTGTGTGTGGACTGTGTGTGGACTGTGTGTGGACTGTGTGTGTGGACTGTGTGTGTGGACTGTGTGTGGACTGTGTGTGGACTGTGTGTGTGGACTGTGTGTGGACTGTGTGTGTGGAGTGTGTGTGTGGACTGTGTGTGGACTGTGTGTGTGGACTGTGTGTGTGGACTGTGTGTGTGGACTGTGTGTGGACTGTGTGTGTGGACTGTGTGTGTGGACTGTGTGTTGACTGTGTGTGGACTGTGTGTGGACTGTGTGTGTGGACTGTGTGTGTGGACTGTGTGTGGACTGTGTGTGGACTGTGTGTGGACTGTGTGTGTGGACTGTGTGTGGACTGTGTGTGTGGACTGTGTGTGTGGAGTGTGTGTGTGGACTGTGTGTGGACTGTGTGTGGACTGTGTGTGTGGACTGTGTGTGTGGACTGTGTGTGGACTGTGTGTGTGGACTGTGTGTGTGGACTGTGTGTGGACTGTGTGTGTGGACTGTGTGTGTGGACTGCGTGTGGATTGCATGTAGACTGCGTGTGGACTGTGTGGGGACCCGTGCTGGCACTCATGGCTGCCTCTTTAGTCCACATTGTCATGGGGGAGCCAGGCTGGGGCACCGAGGGTTTTCTGTTTCCCTTTCCACGCCTGTGACATTGCATGGACAGGTATCAAGAGACGCAGGTCTCTTCCACTTGTTTTGTGGCGAGCAGGAGTGGGAAGCTGACACTGTGAATCTCTGCGCTCGGTGACAGGGCCCCAGCTCAGGGAGACTGGACGTTAAACACCCATTTACTAAGCCTGTGTCAGGGCTTCTGAAAGCAACAACACCTGACTTATTACATAAGCTTGCCTGGGGACACATTCTACATTGTTTTTCCTCCATAAACCTAGTTTTCTAATTTGTCTTACAATATGACCTCCTTCTGCTGTGGCTTTAGTGTAAATTCAGTGTAAATCTCATTTCACTTCAGGATATTCTGAAACTTTTGATATGAAGTCAGAACATATTATTTTTACATTTATCAGAATTAAGCATCTTACTGAGGATATTTCCAGGCTGATCCTGTGAAGTGGGCAAATGGTAAAAACCTGATTTTTTTCAAAGCTTTATTCAATATTATCCACTTAAATAATATCTTTGGGTTTGGAAGGCTTGCTAGGATATCTGTCAAAACAACTCCCAGATGAATCTGAGTTGGTTAAAATATAGTTCCCTTTATGGATATCATTTTCTTAAGAGATGGGCTTCCCCACTGACTCGCTTTTTTTAGTGTGTTGAGACCTTGTTTCTACTTAGATCAGAGGAGGACAGCACAGTCACAGTGCCTGGCGTCTGGTCGTGGCAGTGTATTTCTACCTCGCGTGTGGCTGAAAGCGCTCTGGGGCGGCACGCCTCCTCCCCTGGACTGCCGTCCAGTCGTGTGGGCGAGAGCACAGAGATGCTTTCTGCAAACTGTCATCACGGAGTCCAGACAGGACCCCGAGGTCTCATCTTCCTAAAAGGTAACCCTGCGTGTTTCAATGAACCACAGTGCTGTGATCCCGTCGCTGTCCCTGCTCTGGGGCCAGCTGTGGACATCACCAGACGTAAACCCTGGGAGCAGGGCTGCCTCGTGCGTGGACATGCCGACCTGGTGTGAGGCACCGCTCAGAGTTGAGAAACGACCGCTCGGCACATGGACGGCACCCGTGCTGCCCGTTACTTCTCCGTTCTACCTGTTCTCCATTCTACCTGTCCTCTGTTCATTATTAGGCCTGAGAAAACCTAAGGATGGTTCTGCAATCCAGATAGGGGACGTGGAGCCCTTCTTTGGAGAGGCGCCGTGGCCACAGAAACCACGGGGAAGCTGCCGGCCCAGCACTTTCTCCACTCCCAGTCGGTCCTTTCACACCAACCATCACACAACCTCCCCCCAGACGAACGGGGCCCCATGCCAGGCCTTGGCGTGGCCCTGGAGGGCCGGTGGCGGCCGGTACTCACTTGCCCAGCGCGAAGCACTCCATCTTCACCGCCGCCCCCTTGGCAGCCGTCACCACGGGCGGGAAATGGACCTCAATTTTCGGCTCATACTCTCCCATGACACCTGCGGGATGGAGAGTCGTGTTCAGCATAAAGTGAAGGTCACAATTCCTTCCCATCCGGGAAATGTGTGGAAAACCCCTGTGGCTTGGTTGTTACTGACTGCTTGATTACTGCTAGTTTTTTTTGAAGCATTTAAATAAAAGTACACTTAGGCTCAATCACTATGATGAAATTTTGGTTTCCCTTGTGGCCTGGGTCGTGGACACGTTCACGCTTAGTGACGACCGTTCCCGGGCTGCACTGACGGCTCAGTCACCGCTGGTCTTACAACCTGAGTAATGTACACCAACCACTGACTTCCACAAGGAGACTATGAGGACATCGTGACTTTTATGTGTTTACCCCATGTAAGACATTTTAATTAAGCTACCTATAGGTCACTGCTTTGCCACCATGTGACAGCAACACTCGAGCAAGCATTTTCTGAGGAGGAAAACAAGCGATCACAGACAGAGCGCGGAAACCATCTGAAAAATGATGTGCTTCCCAGACAGGATGTGGCGGCCATGCTGGCCTCCTTGGGACCAGAAGTGGG
Source organism: Megascapheus bottae (assembly GCF_031878675.1). NCBI lineage: Eukaryota > Metazoa > Chordata > Mammalia > Rodentia > Geomyidae > Megascapheus > Megascapheus bottae. Next base: position 1,438,350 of record NC_143535.1, on the reverse strand, counting down.
GGTGCCAGGACTTCAACACAGCAAGACATCAGGGGCGTGGAGGAAATTAGGACGGGTATGTGAAGAAAACAGGAAGGACCCACAATGAAGCCACGGACGAGAACAAGAAAAGTGCCAGAAAAACAAGAGGGCGTTTTTGTTTTTTTCCAGTGTGTTAGGTGAACAAAGCTTCGGGCGGTGAGTGTGGAGGTGTGGCGTGTGCTGGGCTATCAGGAAAGTGTGTAACCACTGGGGAGTGACACGGGATGGCCAGGCTTTATGGTCAGCAAGTGAAGTGAACTTCAATGCTCTTTCTGGTTTACCTTAAAAAATTAAAATTGTTTCTGTGGTGTCCTTGTTCCTCTTCTTTGGAAGAATCTGATGATTCTGTGACAGCTGATTTGTCAGGGTATTAAACCTCTCAGGGCATGTGTCCTGAGAGTTCGAGGTAACTGACTGTCACAGGGGCTGAAAGGCTGCAAAAGTCTGTCCTAATTTAGCAAGTCTTTCTTTGTAGTTCATTCTAGTAAAGTGTTCAAGGAATCTCCGAAGACAGGGTCCTGAGTCTCCAAAGATCTAGCCATTTATCTTGATTCCTAAATAAGCACTCCCTTTAGAACTCGATTTTACATTAACACATTTGCATTCTGTTAAAGAAGCAGCTAAAATGAACCTGTATATTAAAACTAAATGAAAAAACTTGATTAGGAGGCTTTAAATTGCAATAACTAATTTGAGCTGCACTCCAAGAAATTAGAGCCAGCTCTTTTTAGTTTTACCTTGAGAACCATGACACAAGTGGAGGTGAGAAAGCTCTTTAAACACGTCTAGCACTTCAACAATTGATCAGATTCAGCAATTAAGTTTTGCTTTGTATTTCACAGGGGTAATTAAGTTAGAGCTGCAGTGGACCTCGCTGTGCATGCGTGTGTGTGATCTATTGTGGCTGCAGTTTTAATGGTTCGGCGCCCGGGCACTCAGCTGACGATTCCCGTGTTGGACTGGGTTTGATGCCAGCAGAAGAGGCCATCCCAGGAGACTCCAGTTTGGAGGCCAATGCAGGGTTTGTCGCCTGAGCTGTGCGACTGCTCACCTTTGATGAGACCTCCTCTCAGCCCAGCCCTCACCCCAGCTCACCTGCACCTGGACCCGGGGCCCCGCTGCTCTGCCTTAGACCTGCAGGCCCTGACCAGTGCATCCCAAGTGCCACACATGAAGCCATTTCACTCACAGGAGATCCTCTCCTCCCACGTCTGTGTGGGGGCCGGGTCTCCGCTGACGTCTGACCACTTGACGTCTTCAAGTGCAGTTTCGAGTGCTGTTTCTCCAAGCAGAATGCAGAAATAAAGACATCAGAAGGACCTGGACGACAGATGACGATTTTCAGACCCTGGGTCTCACCCTGAAGTCTGGGTCTGAAGGCGTTTATTTTTTCTGTTGGGCTGTGAGCTGCATTTTCTTAAGGACACTCAAATGTGGGCCGTCCGTCTCTGGTTTTCGTCACGTTACTTGTTACTCCAGACTAGCGGGTGTGTGTCAGGCTGGCATGCTCGGACACAGCAGGTGTGGGAAGCGGAGCTGCATCTGGCGGTGGCTCCTGGCCGGCGTGCGTGGCTGCGGGGCTGCGGGGCTGCGGGGGGAGATGCCTGCTTCCCGTCTCCATCGCTGGGCTCCCAGCTCCCGACTGCACAGCTTCCCGACTGACACGGGAAGTACAGCGAAGATGTTCTGTGTCCACGTGACGGTCATATTAGGTGAATTACTTACAGGACGTCTTTTCAACTTTCCTTTTATTCACCAGAAATGTATAGGATAGCAGAATCCCATGCATCACTTTATACTTGTTTCAGAGAAGGTTTTGCTTAACATTTATTTTGCTCTTGCACTCAAGAGCCTGAACGTAACTGCAGAGCACTGTGCTATGTAAGCTCTCGGGTCAGGAAAGAGCAGTCTAAGGTAACAACAACAACCCACAAGAATGGTGCTGGTAGAAGGAACTTGGTGGGCCTGAGGCCGCCTCCCCGCAGGCGGGCACACACAGACACGCCCGGGCTTCCAGGAGAGGGCACCCTGGTGCTTCCGCAGGCTCAGCAATGTGACCCTACCCGAGGACACACCCGGAACACTCATCTATGGCTCCTCCGTGCTTGAGACAAACGTCCAGACACCTTCTTCTTCTCATTTCTAATGGAGGATTCCACAGGCCTTCCTGAGGTGAGGGGCTGCTGCGTAAACCCCCTGACGAGAGGGGTGAGAGGCCTGAGCAGGCACAGGTAATTCAGCTGAGTGCCTTCTACAGCGAGGGAATGGAGAAGGGAGAAGCCCTCGCATTACAGGGCAGTGGTTTTATCGCTGATATATATATATACTCTAAAAACCAGAAAGCCAATAGATTTATTTTTCCTCCCAAGTATGAAGTATAAATTGGTCAAGCAGCAGCCACACACTGTAATTGCTTTCCTCTGGTTACTGAGTTTTGAACTTTCTCTCCTTTTCTGCTCTTGCCACTGTGATTTAAGGAACAGCACCCGTCTCTCTCCTCCTTCATGTAAGGGCTCATTCCATGTGCAGCAGTAATGTAGAAAAAAGATCCTATAAATTAAGCCTCAAGAAAGCAACTATATATTTCCCCAAATATATAAACTCTTCTGACAATGAAATAATATGGCAGATAGGGTTCAAGGTTTCATAACCTGGTAAGGAAGGATTGCATGTTAACCTTGAATGAAAGTGTACTCTAAGTTTTCCCTTTTGTGAGAAAAAGGAAATTGACCACAACAGGGAAAATGTCATAGAAATGTCTCTGCACGCAATTAATAGAAATTTTTCTAAAAATATATACGCCTGGTCCCCAGGCAGCTCCTGGTCCCAGCTGTCCGCCCTCGGGTCATTCTGTTCAGTGACCTCCCCCCACTCTAGGCACCCTGTGCTGCCAGCAGCAGAACAGCTGGCCTCTCGCCAGCCCGAGGACAAGCCGCCCGTCCTTGGCCTTCAGCAAACCACACATGGGTGTGTTCTCATGCCATTCAATATCCACTTTCCATAAGTTCACTTCACAACACATATACATGTATAATACACACAACACACAGGAGGGAGGGAGAAAGAGGAGAGAGAGAGGGAGCGAGAGGAGAGAGAGAGAAAAAGAGAGAGAGAGGAGAGAGAGAGAGAGGAGAGAGAGAGGAAGAGAGAGGAGAGAGGAGAGAGATGGAGAGGAGAGAGGGGAGAGAGGGAGGGGGAAGAGGGGAGAGAGGGAGGGGGAGAGAGAGCACTGTATTGTGGTGGAAATTTAATCTCAAAAGTACTTTGTAACTCCCCTAACAAGAAATTGCGTCCTCCAGGGCAGCACTGCACGGTGCTGATCTCCTCCGGCCTCAGTCATGCTCTGTCTTGTATTATAGTTATTTATGTACAACTATTCAAGGACCTTGTCAATGAGCGCCTTTCAATCTTACTGGAGTCTGTACCGCCCCTCATTTCCCTTTAGGCTTTGATTCTAATGTCTGTATAAGGTACCCCTGGAACTACCAGGCCATGATAAGCAAGTTCCTCTCCGCGATGTCTGTTTCTGTAACGCCTCACGGTCTGCTGTCAGAAGGGCGTCCACCTCTCAGGACACAGCTGCAGCTCCAGACCCGATCACAACTTCAGTCTGTGCGTTTCTCCTTTCCTCTGCTCCGAGAGCTGCTGTGCCAAGTGTGAGCACCTGTGCCAACACCAACAATGAAGAAAACTGTCCGGCTGCCTTCTTTCCAGAACGCTTGCCTTCCCGCTCTGGGCGTGGAGCTGCGGCTGCTCTGCTTCTCCCCACCCTGGGCCTCCAGCTCTTTGCTGCCCCCACCCGTGTGTGGCTTAGGGCTGGGCCGCTTGACCTCCTTTCAGCATTATTTCAGGATTTAGTGAACTGCCATGCAGCCTACACAATCCGGCTCACATTTTACCTCCTGGTCTTGAGAATTGATTTCAGTCTGTCCTCCGGGTCCACGGCACACCGAGTGTGGCTTCATCACCGCCTCGCTGCACTGTGATGATACTGCCCCTGCAGCGCCTGCGCATAGGCCTTTTGTACACCTGGCCACAGGTGTGCTGGAGGAATATTTCATTCCATTTGCCACAATTTAATCTCTAGTGGATTTGTTCTGCCAGGCATTTTCTTTATTTTTGTCAGACATGTGAGAAGGTTTCAAGAGCAAGCCAAGGGATTCCGGACTCTTCTCCTGTCCCCCCTCTTGGGCATGTATCTTAGTTTCCCGATGGCTAGTGATGTGAGGTCCTGGGCCTTGACTCCTGGCCTCTGACTGCCAGTGTCCCCAGTGTCCTGGTCTCAGAGGCTCCTGGCGTTGGCTGCTGGGGTGCTGGGACCCCCAGGTCGAGGCTGCTGTTGAACTCTACTCCCCGGCAGTGCTTTCTTGCTCACAGCTGGCATTCTACAGCCTGAATCCCACCTCTTGTCTCCCCTGGGCCTGGCTTGCTTGCTTTGAGGGTCTGCTGTCTTTTCCTTCAATCCACTCTGAAACTAGAAGTTTCATCATCTTATTTTTTTTCCAGTCCTGGAGCCTGAACTCAGTCCTGAGCACTGTCCTGGAGCTTTCTCAAGGCTAGCGCTCCACCACTTGAGACACAACATCCAACTTTTTCTATGCTTGCAGTACCAAGGAATTGAACCCGAGTCTTAGTGCATTCTAGGCAGGCACTCTACCACCGGGCTGAACTCCTGGCCCGATTTTCATCGTTTTTGTTTCTTAATGATTTACTTATTTGCCCACTGCCTTATTTTGGCACTGAATATTAACCATCAGTTTCTGGTTTGCTGCTTTTCTAGGCAGACTTTTTCCAAAATGGCACTTACTGCCTTTCCTTGCCTATTGACACGATCCACTTGTATTTTTGTTCAGATATTCTCTGGTCACCACTTTCTGAGCATCTCTTTCAGCTGGGAGGCCCTGCGTGTCTCACGGCCGTGGGCCTTGTGTGGACATGACACCATCGACGGCCAGGTTTTGTTGATCTTGCTTCTACAATGAGACGTATAGCGTGTGGCTGGCGAGGCCATTACACTTTATACTTGGTTTGGCCTCACATGGTCACTGAGCACAGTGATTTTTGTCCATACAATCTCAGCCTCCTACAGGACATAATAAGAGCGAGTAACTGAAAACCAACATATTCCTCTATGTGCACTAGTTTGCAAATACATTTAGAGGATGATTAACTCAGGACTTGGAAGATAATGAAGTTTCTAGAAATTCCTCCAAATATTCAGTGAGATGAAATATTTTAGGGTATTTGGGGAGAGTTTAGAATTTTTCACAATTTTGATTCTGGATAGATATATGCATGCATATATGACAAGAGTATATATCTTAAAGAAAGACTGTCCTATTGCTATATTTGTGCTTATGGTTTAATCATTAAGAGCAATTGACCTTAGGGTTTAGCATCAAAGAATGGGGATTCATCTTACCCTGCTTATTACCATGGGTACATCTAAATATATTTGAGTTGTTACTAGTCTTCCCTTTCATAAAGAATCCCTTTTTGGCAATATATAATGATTACACTAGGCTAATCACTTTCTTTTTAACTCCATGCTGATTATACAGCATTAAATCAAAATAAGAACAAAACTTCTGACACCAAATAAATACAATTATTAAATATCACTTTATAGTAACAAGTGCTATGAACTAAGACGAGACAGAGGAGGAAGAGGAGGAGGTGGAGGGGGAGGGAGAGGAGGAGGGAGGGAAGAGAGGGAAGTCGAGGAGCGAGAAGAGCCCCTGCTCCTGGGGGGAATGGGTCTCCCCAGCTCACAGGCAGGCACAAGGGCATGTGCGGGTCTCCAGGCCGTCACAGCCCGGGCTGCACTGTGGAGTGCGAGCACTGTAAGGAACTCCAAGTTCCTAAGGCTGAAGTCTCTCTGTGCTGAGGTTTCACACTGCTTTATTCCTGCTTGACACGTCAGCTTGACCTGTTAGTTTCACAGGTTTAAACAGGCTTAGTAAAATCAAGGTTTAAAAAACTGTGCAATTTACTTACATCCTAATTAATGTAATCTGTGAAAACGGAATCTTTAAAACCTCATTTCTAACGTTGAATTGTTCTCTGCCTGACTCTCAGACATATAATGAATGGTCATGCCAGCCTCCACCTTATAACCCCGCGCCCTTCTTCAGGGAGTGTCCCAGCAGGAGCTAGAATCCCGAGCTTCCCCTCCACTGGCCCGCGCTGTGGAGCTCAGTCTCCTGGTGCCTTCCTTCCATCCCGGGACACTGGGTGCTTACTGCCCAGGGCCACTTCTGAGCCTGCAGCCTCTAAATTACGTCTGTGGATTTCTTTTCCCACTTGTTTCCTCCCCTACTTCTGAATCCCACCTGGAAGCAGTGTCTTCCGTTTAAACAAAAGCAGAATCAAGAGAGCCCGAGGCAGTGGCTGAGTAGGGTCTGGGCAGCGGTGGTTTCCATGTAGAAATCGCCTGCCGGCCATCTGTTGGTCTGTCTGTCCATCCGTCCGTCTGTCCATCTGTCCCCACTGCACACGCCATCATCACGTTCACATGGTGGCACCTGGCAGCTGCTCACGCCTCCATTCACCCGTTTACTACACCATCGAGTGACAGAAATGGTTTCTAAGCCTCCAGACTCCTCCCTTTCCTCATTCGCCTTTCTTTTATAACTTTTTTTAGAAGTCTGACATTTTAAAAGTAATTCGACATGGAAAGAGAAAACAGCGCAGTGTAATAGTAAGTAGACCTGACTAATTATGAACAAAATTAGACTGCACGCTCCTGACGGGTTAATTACCACGCCGTGAGGCAACAATCCTACGCTCTCCAAAGACGGGCGCTGTCGTCCTCAGAGATGAGCAACCCCAAGTCTACCAAGTGGGTTACCACCGACGCGCCGTCTAATTCCACACGCGGCACAGGCTCCCCCTACTCAATTCAGAACGGCCTTTGTGGCATCTGTACCAATGCGTTAGGAAGAAGCAGAAAGCAGTTGCTGCTGTGAGGATGGCTGCGGCCACAGCCTTTAGGTTTGGTACCAAGTGACAGGAAGGAGAGTCACGTGACACCCAGCGTGCCCTCACATACCGAGGGAGGCAGGCTGCGGGGAGGCCCCGGCAGGACTGCACAGAGTCGAAGCTTCTGCTCCAAAGCTGTCACCAACTCCACCCTAGGAGTCCACGAGCTGTTGGCAACTGAGCAATGAGGGTCAGACGAGCCCAGGGGGGTCCCCTGGTGACCTGTCACCCCAGCTCAGGGGAGGGCCCCTGGTGACCTGTCACCCCAGCTCAGGGGGGGCCCTGGTGACCTGTCACCCCAGCTCAGGGGAGGGCCCCTGGTGACCTGTCACCCCAGCTCAGGGGGGCCCCTGGTGACCTGTCACCCCAGCTCAGGGGAGGGCCCCTGGTGACCTGTCACCCCAGCTCAGGGGGGGCCCTGGTGACCTGTCACCCCAGCTCAGGGGGGCCCCTGGTGACCTGTCACCCCAGCTCAGGGGGGGCCCTGGTGACCTGTCACCCCAGCTCAGGGGAGGGTCTCTGGTGACCTGTCACCCCCTTGGTTCTGTAGCTACTAAAGGATGAGCTCAGAAGCCCGTTTCAGTTGCTGGCCCCTATTTTTCACGTCTATGATCCTAGCCTCAGAGGAGGCTGAGATCTGAGGGTTGCAGTTCAAAGCTCGCCCTGGCAGAAGCGACTGTGAGATCTCAAATCCAACTGATCACCAAAATGCTGGACTGGAGCTAAGGTTCAAATAGTGGAGTGCTGGCCATGAGGGAAAATGCTGAGAGAGCATGCCAGGACCTGAGTTCAGCTCCTAGTACTGGTGCACACTCACACACACACTCACACACACACACACTCATACACACTCACATACACTCATACACACACGTACACACTCATACACACATACACACTCACACGTGTACTCCACACATACACACTCTCACACACACTCACACACACACTCACACACACTCACATACACTCATACACACACATACACACACACACTCATACACACATACACACTCACACACGTATACTCCACACATACACACTCTCACATACTCACATACTCATACACACACACTCATACATACACACTCACACACATACTCACACGCATACACAATCTCACACACACTCATACACACTCACACACTCACACATACACACTCTCACACACACACTCATACACACACTCTCATACATACACCCACACTCATACATACACCCACACTCACACACTCTCACCCACACTCACACACACCCACACTCACACCCACACTCATATACAAACACTCACACTCATACACACACACACACACACACACACACACCCCGCCTTTGTGTTGCAGCAGGTACATGGGAGGGGACATTTCATGCCCTGAGCACATCAGCTGAAGGAGGGCAGCCATTTCCCTCCCTTCCCTCTCAACACACTGGAAAGACAAGGTTTGTACAGCAGTCAGATGAATCACCGGGTTGCGACTGTTGAACAATGGCAAGATGACGCTGGTAGACGTGACCTACCTCTCCACCTGACGCTCACCGGAACAGTCAAGGTTTGGTACATTTGTTAAAAGTCAGACTGCTTAGTTATGATAAATTTGCAAATAGCTCATTGGGGGAGAAGTGAGGAAGAAGCACCGAGTTTTAAAAGCTCCAGGGTCCAGGAAGTGATTCTTATTCCAACAATAACAAAAGCAGCCACAAAGCAATAAACTTAACATGTTCACGGGATATCAGAAACCTTAAAAGATCTACCAGAAGCCCTTCAATTTTCGGCAAATTAACCTGAGACAAAATGTGAGAATTAATACAGAGGAAAAATCTGAAAGGAAGTAATCTGCTTCCTTCAGAGGGAGTCTGAAAGTTATTTTTAAATGACTTATTGATGTTCAGGGAAAATCAGCCACTACTGGAAGTGAGCAAGGTATTTATAATCGTGACGCTGCCTCCACCTGGACAGGAGAGGCCTGGCCTGTGGCAGCCTGGCTGCGGGCTGCCCTCCCAAGCAGGCCGACGGATGACGGGTCAAGAATTCCCTTAACCAGGCTGCAAAACCATGAACTAAATGCAAGTGCTGCGGCCCCTCTGGGGGAGAAGCCCGTCTGGAGCATTCTGATGGAACCCTCAGGAAGCCATTGCCAGCCAGTGTGGCTGCAGGGGGCCCAGGGGTCAGTGGAGGGGGTGGAGGGCCCAGCGGGGTTCTCTGTCTTCAACTCCCCTGGCTCCCTCGTCCCTGCAGAGAAGGCTCCACACATTCCTGCTATTTCCAGAAGCCTCACAGATAGTTATGACGCGTGATTGTTTAAATGCTCCACTACTGAGCACTGATTGACTCGCTGTCCGAAGCCTAGACTTTAATAAGTCCTGTTACTAAATGCTATATCAAAATAAGCCAATGCTGAAGTAAAACAGTGTGGAGCAGGAGGCTCCCTATGCTGGGATAAGTGAATGAATGAGTGCTGGGCCAGGATGAATGAACGAATGCCAGGCCAGGATGAATGAATGAATGAACACTAGGCCAGGATGAATGCAGGAATGAAGCTAGGCCAGGATGAATGAATGAACACTAGGCCAGGATGAATGCAGGAGTGAATGCTAGACCAGGATGAATGAATGAACACTAGGCCAGGATGAATGAATGAACACTAGGCCAGGATGAATGCAGGAGTGAATGCTAGACCAGGATGAATGAATGAACACTAGGCCAGGATGAATGAATGAATGAATGCTAGACCAGGATTAATGAATGAACACTAGGCCAAGATGAATGAATGAACACTAGGCCAGGATGAATGAATTAATGAATGAATGCTAGACCAGGATTAATGAATGAACACTAGGCCAGGATGAATGAATGAATGCTAGACCAGGATGAATGTAGGAGTGACTGCTAAGCCAAGATGAATGAATGAATGAATGCTAGGCCTGGATGAATGAATGAATGCTAGACCAGGATGAATGAATGAACACTAGGCCTGGATGAATGCAGGAATGAAGCTAGGCCAGTTTCAGGCAAGGGCATCTATGTTGGCAGAACAGAAAACAGGGCCACGCTGGCTGTCAGCGGTCAGTCACTCTATGAAGTGTCCCCACAGGTAAAGTAATAACGTGCCCGCATTGTGCAGTGACACTGAGCTTCCTGGCTCACGACAGAAATGCAAAGCTGCTAAATATGGTTTGTGTGAGGGCGACACGGGTTGTGGGATTATGATGATAATGACAACTCACATGCAATACGGGTTTCCTTTGGAATTAAATGCAAACTGCTTAGCATCTGGCCCTTTATGCAGCTCCATGGTCACAGGCAAGCCATGCATACACCTGAAGCTGTCTGAGGGCCTCACCCTGAGGCAGCGGGTTCTGAGACACGAGTGGGTGGGCATGGAAAGACGGCCTGGAGTTGACTGGGAGGAGACAGGGAAGGCTCCCAGGCAACTGTGCAGAACACAACACTGCCTGGCTGCCGAGACAAAAAAACGTTTTGTACTTTAAACATGAGTCCAGTGGCATAGAAAAGATGCCGAGTTCACCTAACACCCACGTGTGACCACGGCGTGTAACTCAGACTTCACACACCTGCGCTACCCAAACCTCAGTGTTCTATAAGATTCACTTACCAAATTATCAAGTCAGGCTTTCAGGTTGAAAACTAAGAAACAAAAACTTGTTTGATATATATTTAAAAATTTATCTCATTCGTAAGTATTTATTCAATAACTCTTCCAAGCTCTTGGGACATATTAAGAGGACTGATGAAAATGCGTGTATTACTTTTCATGATAAAAATTCTTATCTCTATAGATAAAAGTTCAAATCAGTTTTATAAGTCTGCTCCAGAAAAGGTGATTTGATAGATGGTGAAGGATATCTGAACAAATGAAATATTCATTTTATTTCAAAACTATCTAGTGATTTCCTGATGTTTTCATTGAATTTATTTCATCTCAAGATTTTAAGGCTTCCAGAGAGACAGGAGCAAAATAAATCAGAGATTAATAAAAAGCTAACAAGTTTATATGTTTCTCTGGAGTTCTTTAGCACTGTTTGGCCTCTGTTGGGTATGTGTGTGTGTGTGTGTGTGTGTGTGTGTGTGTGTGTGGACAGATATACACACACACACAGAAGGTGTCATGTCTCCTTGGATCAGTTTATAAATTGGAAATTCTGCGTGCAGCCCAGGAGGCGCTGCCCCCTGGGTTTAGGCTAAGTCTTTGACACCTGAGAAGCTGTGTTCAGGTGAGAGAATGAAACCCGGATGTTCACGGAGTGAACACTGCTCACTGCTCACTCAGTGACACATCTGGACGTACAAGCAACTGAGCTGCACAAGTTGTCTGGGACCAGGCGAGCAGAGAGGGAGCCTCGGCCCTCTGCAGGGCCTCTGGCCTCCCCTGGCTTCCCAAGCGGAGGTTTTTGCGTGTTTTCTGGCCCTGTCTGAGCTCTGAACCCCACTCCACAGGCCCTGCCTGTCCTGGCCTTGGGGCCCTGTGTCTCACCTCGGGCCCCCTGGCTGTCCCACTCGTCTCCACTTCACGATCCTTCTTGTCGCCACCCCTGGGCCACAGTGATGGCTCCAGGATGAGAATTCACCCTTTCCTATCTGGCGTGCCCCCGCCTGGGGACTGCACTTTCATTGCTCCCCGTTCCTCTGCAGACCTGAGTTAGCCCACTGCGATGGTGGGGGGATTAGGTATTTGTGTGCACAGTCTCCCTGTTGACACAATTCCTGCCATAAAAATAAACCTCTTGCTATGTGTGGTGGCTCACACCAGTCACCCTAGCTACTCAGAAAGCCGAGGTCTGAGGATCGCAGCCGGGCACCGAAGACCCTGAGACTCTTACCTCCCATTGACCACTAGAGCAGGGGAAGTGGCGCAGCGGCTGACGTGCTGGAGCACTAGCCTTGGGCTGAAGCGCTCAGGGACAGCGCCCAGGCCCCCAGAGTCTGACCGACTCTGGGTCTAACTGACCCCCCACCCCCCCAAAATACACGCACCATCAGCTGATCAACTTTCCTGAGCTCCGTCATAAAAGCCATCCGTTCTCAGCCTTCTCAGCTCCAGAGAGAGGCTCCAGTCCTGCGTCTTCCCCTGTCCCAGGAGAGCTGGTCCCCTGGGTCAGCGGGACGGGCCTGGGTACTCATCTCAGCTTCTCCCGACCTTCTGAGGAGCACCCACTTCTGAGGCGCAAGCTGCCCCATGCACATTTCTGTGCTGCTCCCGAGGGGTGTGGGAGAGCAGAGATTTAGCACACTGCCCACCTGTTTATTTTAAATACCATTTTCTGCTTTACTTCTTGAATAATGTTTTCTCCAAAATATAGATATATGTAAGAGAAAAAAAACAATGCATGCTGCCCTGAATTCAATTAATTTAGTGACCAAAGTTACTTATGTTTAATGACCTAATGGCCTTTTCAGAGCTGTGCAGTGCTGGGAGAGGGGGCAGGGGGAGGCAACTCAGGGGCAGAACAGCTCCGAGGAGACACGGACGGGCAGAGGAGCTCAGAGACGTCACATGGCCCTTGAGGTCCCAGACGGCAGTGCAAACACTGAGTTTCCATCACTAAAACAGGCATTTTCGCACTGTACCTGATAGTTATTACCAAATATATAGCATGCACCACTCCTCATGTTCATGGTCTGTGTAACTAGTAAGGTCTCGCAGGCTTCACTGTGTGCACATGCGCCTGCCACGGGAACTGTAAGTAGAACTCGTGATAAGGCTGTTGTGATACAGTGTTATATCTTGTGCCATAACTCCAGTCATACAGTCTAGCACTGTATATTCTAAAAAGCAAATGACAGGATTGAAACAAATCACTCTTAAACTTCAAAAGCCATCAGAGTTCTCAAGCACACTTCCTAATGGCTCCACAGGTAATTTTTGTTGCACGACAGAGCAGCGGTAATACAGCACTCGAATCTTTTAATGCCGTGCTGAACTGCAAATGTCTCTAAATATAAATGAGGCGTCTCAGTGTAAGATCCCTCAGATGGATGGCATCATTGTATTTGCCCGAATGCCTCTTAAAAGTTCCGACTGTTCCTCCTACTGGAAGGAATAATGACAATTATAATTGTTCCATGCACTAGTAAAAGCTGACTGTTCCACTTGAAGGCAGGTCAAGTGACAATTCAGTGACGGCAGAACCCACACATGCTCCTATCCACGCCCCGGCTACCGAGCGAGGCACAGCAGAGCCGGGCGAGTCCCAGCTCTGTGACAGTAGCATCATGGCGAGGGGTACTCATTCCAGGTTGACGTGTTGTTCAGGTTTTTGGTCTGCACAATCTTGACCAAACCTGGGGAGTTCTGTTCTCTTTCCCTGGGCCTCGCCCGGCGGGGACCGGCCTGGCTGTGTGCCTGGGAGACGCAGGGCCTCCCAGAGAGGCCACTTACCGTCGGCTCGCAGAGTGAGCGGGGTCGGAGGGCTGAGCACGCGGGCGTTCGTCACCGTGTTTTTCACCAGGCAGATGTAGCTGCCGACGTCTGAGCTCTGCGCTTTGGAAATGTACAGGTTGCCTGTCTGCTGGGAGACGAAGCGCCGGCTGTCCTCCACCACGAAGGACGGGAACGCGTTGAACACCCAGCTGTAGATGATCTCTGGAACACAGGAGTCCGGGGTTGAGAGGCTCAGAGCTCTGTGCCAACCGACAAGGCCCAAGCAAAATGTCCCCGAGTTGGGTACACGGCAGGGCCCCAGGGAAGCAACCGCCTTAGCCTTGATTCTGCCCACCCTGCTCCTTCCTACAGTTATTTCCTCCTTCTTTACACTCGGCCCTCCAATTCCATCAAGTGTGTGCTAGACACGCATTCGTGCAGTAAGCGCCTCAGGTATGTGCTGGACACTCAAGGTTAAGTTTTTTGTAACATGAAAACTTAGAAGCGGACCCTCTCTGTTCTCGAAACCCAGCTGATGCACTCTTGCACGCCCACTTCAAGCAGACCCAGTGCGTTCTCTTTCCTGCACGATCATCAATCCACTAGTGCACTTTAAGGTGGAGTTGCATGGCATGAAAAATAACCACCTTGCTTTCACCAGTCCTCAGGATTAATGTACGAAAATGTCTGGCTAATACGTCTTTCTTCCATCGACTTCTATGCTTCCTTAGTAAAATCTGGCCTCAAGCCACCTTTCTAAGCACCAAACTCACTCTATCTCGTGTATAAGCTACGCACGCGCTGCACTGACTTCAGATATTCCTGTAGCAGAAGGTCAAGACTCAGTGGACACTGCGCTAAGCGTGGCTACCGCCAGGCTGTCAACTCCACAGCCATGGCCACGTAAGGCCCTGAGCGCTGGAGCCTCTGCTGTGACACCAAGCCCGGTGGCATGCCAGTCACTGCCCCTGCGTGGACATACGTAGTGGCACTCAAGTGCCTGGACGCTGGCTATTGTGGGAGGGGGCAGCATCATCAAGGCTGGGGTGATGTGCCAAACGCTGGCCTGGAGTTTTCCAACCCTCTCCTCGCCCCTCCCCACGCACACTGAGCGACACCGGGTTTGAGAACTACAAAGACCAGGGTTCCAGAGAGGAGACAGCAACACCACCTAACCGCCGTCACCCCTCAATCCATAAACCGGAGTGAATGGTGGGTAGTCTCCCCGAGAAATGACAAGGCGGCAGCTCCCAGGAGAGGAGGCTGCATTTCCTGAAATCTGCCTCTGGAGAAGGACAGCGCGGAGCCAGTGGGGGCCTGGCCCGGGGGCCCAGGCCCGGGACCCGCTCCCAGGTCATCTCTGCCAATGTGTTCCACTGCCCCAACTCCAATGTTCTGAATCTTGGTTTCCTTACTCAGAAAACAGGATCTTGAGGTTGTGTTTTATGGTGGTGCTGAAGACCATGAAACTACAACATGGCGGTGGAGCAGCTCCAGGAGCTGCTTTGAGCCTCGGCATCAATGACCGCCCGGCTGAACTGGTACGAGGCAAATTCATCCTGTCCCTCCAACAGTGGGATTTAATTCCTCAAAAGCTCCTCGTAGAAAGCACAGCCAGAAGCAAACCATCTCAGACAACCTTAGAGTTACGAAGAGAATAAAGCTGTCTGACTCTCAGGTAAGCCTGAGAGAACCAAGGTATTTTAAAATGTGTCGTGAAGAATGCAATGGAGAACACTTATCATGTGTTTTCAAAACGGAATTACCTCAGTACAAAGCAGGCTGTATTACTACATTAAACTGCAGTCATCTTGGGTGAACAGAACATAGCACTAATTTTTTTTGAGATATATATTTTCATTACATTACCTAAAGTCAGAAGGAGCAGATTTCTGCTTCAGAAATATAATGTCATCAAGACAAAATAGAATTTATGTGCATGTAATTAAAATTACTCTTAATAAAGCAGTAGATAAAAGAATATAATAGACACAGAAGTAAACACATAGTCCCAGGATCTCTAAGTCAATGAGCTACAGACTCCACAGACTCAGGGTTCATGAGTTTTCTCAACCAGGCAGCAGTGGTTATTTTCATTTTCTCTGTGGAATGTTTTATGCCATGGAGGTGTAGATATAAAGGTCATTGGTAATTCTAAAAAAAATACTGCCTGAATTTCTTGCTTTGCTAAGGCAGTTTTAAATTATTTGTATTGAACTGTAAATTCTGTCGGGTCTGGGCGGGCATTTACTTGACATTGTGCAATAATCAGTGCCCCACGTTCAATGCAGGCTTGACCTAGGCATGGAGAAATGCCCGCTCCAGGCATGCTGTACCTCATCAGGAAGCCCACCTCTGCATCAAGGGAGGACATCTCTGTTCTCACACAGAAGGAGGCCTGGAGGGGTGGTGCTTACACCGAAGAGAGATACAGAGGCCTCGGGGCCGCAGGAAAGCTGTTTCATTCATTAGACACAGCCATGCCCGTCGGTCAGTGGGCCCTTCAGTAAATCAAGAGGCTGGCATACGAGCAAGCGGGGAATAAGTGGTGAGTGCTGTGAGGACAGACAGACAAACCACTGGTGCCCACTGCTCAGGTCAGTCACCGGCTCCTGGCTGGGAAGACTGGGGTGCAGTGAGATCAAGGTCCAGGGTTCTTCCGGTGAGGATATTTTGGGGGGTTGGAGAGGAGGCATCAGTCAACATGAGTGCTGGGTGGGTGCGGGGGCCGGGGGAGAGATGGGGGAACCAGGAAGGCTCAGCTTTTCCATGTCCCTGGCTCTCTGTTCTTACGAGTGAACCCCACAGGCCAGGAAACTTCTCTGCGTCCACAGACAGGTGCAGTATAGAAGGAGAAGGATGAGCAGGCACAGACCCTTGTTGGAGGAAAGAGTGACCATCGACCTTGCGCGTACCGATCGATTGGCAATTAAAGCAGGCCTCTCAGGGCTACTGCGAGCCTCTAGTCACCCTGTCACTAACCACGTTCCCCGGACTGCAGAAAGGTGGACGTCTGCCACGGCAAACTCGCATACCTTCCTGCTGCCTTCTGTGGCACTAGAAATACACTTTGATGGTAGATAGTAACGTAAGTTATAAATGAATCCAGCCAGCCTGAACTTTCTAGAACGGAATGGGAGTGTTTGCTGAGTAGGAAGGATTAATCTGGGGTAGCATTCAAAACACAAGAAAATGGGGACCAGGGCTAGAAAGTCAAGTCTTTCTCAGTTTCCCATATGTACTCAAATGTGACCTTTTAGCCAAAAGATATTTGTCATTTATATACAACCTGGAAAATTACATTTTCATGTTGCTCTATGTATGAAAGCAAGAGAATACACACCTGGTAAAATATTCAAAACACTCAACATTTTTACTGATGAGACTTAGTCCTTTCCATTTTTGTGCTATGTAAGTTTTACGGTGTAAAGTATTTATATTTGATGCAGTACAAACATGTGTTTTATAATGTAGCTCTGTCTGGACAGGGGAGTGCAAGACCCTTCCCGGGAGTTGCTCTGCCTCACTCTGGACGGTGAGTGTGGTCTCGGCCCTCTGGGGCTGCTTCCATGCTGGTGTAGTGGAGGAGATGAGGGTGGAGATGAGTTATGCTAACAAGATTGTCTCTCAGCTTCTTCTCACATTACAAGTTAGCTTTGTACACACTTTTATAGCCTAACGAATGCGCATTAATCTTTCATGAAAGCCTTTAATGATTTTATTAAAAATAATTTACTTGTCCCATTTCCACCTGTTACCTAGGAATACTGGATATTGTCTATTTATCAAACTATGCTGGAATGGCTGATTTTCTGTTCTGGAGAGTATGTCCCCATGGCTCACTTTCTTCAGGAAAAAAATCCTAGTCAAGGAACATGCATCCATCACTGGTGATGTCTAATCACCGTAATACATCTTCAAATCTCTACTCACATTCACGTAGCATGAAATCTTTGGCTAGATATTTTTAGGTGAGTTCTTTGAAAAGTTAGAAAAGATGATGTGAATCATGCTCATTATCTGAACAGCACAAATACTAAAAAGTATTTTTTTGTCTTTTAAGGTATTTTTAGGTGAAGTCAGATGGTTTAAAACATTAATAATCCTGATAATTAACAGCCTCCAAATAGTTCATTTCATCAAATTATTAACATGTGTTTGTGAAGTAGACTTGTGATTCTGTCTGATTTTGAATGATCAGGGATTCTGAACAATTAGAGAACACAAAGAAAGGGGAATGGTCTTGAAAAAGTGGTGTATTAAAATAGCCAAGGCTGGCCTGCAGCCCGTCTGGTTGTCCCAGCTAATCAGGGGCTGATAAATGTGCTTCAATCATTTTGAGGTTAACCATTTTTCTCAACTTAAAGTGAAATATGTATTACTATAAAATTCAATATCTAAGGGCTGGGAGTGTGGCCTAGTGGTTAAAGTGCTTGCCTAGCATGCACGAAGACCTGGGTTCAATTCCTTGGTACCACATACATAGAAAAAAGCTGGAAGTGGTGCTGAGGCTCAAGTGGTAGAGCTGTAGCCTTGAGAAAGTCCAAGGACAGTGCTCAGGCCCTGAGCTAAAGCCCAGGACTGGCAAAAAAAATTAATATCTAAATGCAAGATGATGGAAAGCGATGAAAACTGAGAGTACCTGGTACAGGAGAAAGGAGACAGTGCTAGAACTGGTGCCGGGCTGACCCACTCCCCAGACGGGGACCGGGCGCCGGGTCACGTTCAGAATCTCTCATTGCATGGCGACTCGGCCTGATTCAGCTCCAGAGCTGCGCATTTTGCTTAGAGCACAGAAAACAAAATGGCTGAGCATTGCTTCAGAAAAGCTGGCGCCTCTCACGCTTGGTTTCCTCTTTCAGATACAGAGAAATAATTCCCTTCATTTCAGTGTGTAACTTGCATGGACATTGGCTTAGGTTTGCAGCTTTGCCTGGGTGTATAGCAAGTATTCCCGTATCAGGCGTAGGAAGGCAGTGAACGGAACACGCTACCGACGCTCTTTCAGGTAGACGGGTCTACAGAGCACAGCATTGCCAGGCCGCACCGCGCTGGCGCTGCAGGAGCTCCTGCGTCCTCTGCTCAGCGTGAACGCGTCTCACCGAGCTGCACTGCCGGGCATCCAGTTTGGAAACCTGGTTCTTGGAGCTTTGCACCTTCCCTCCTTCGGACCAATTAGGGATCAAAACGCTGGCTGCCTGTGTTGGATCCCAGTCTTAGAAGAAAAATGGCGGTGTCTACGTGAGGCGCCTTAGGGCCCGGCTGCGCGAGGGCACGCCTGCCCGCACCGGAAAGCCGCCCTCCGTCTTTACTAGCAGGTTGTGGTGGGGTTTCCTCTCTTCCACCACTCACAGGGAAGACGCCGGGTGCCATGGCCTGTCTCCAGGGCAGCTCGGCCTTCTGCCGCTCTGCACGGCCGCCCGGGAGAGGTGGAGGTGAACTGCGGGGCAAAGGCCTTGACGTGGTGTCCAGGGAGAAGCAGAGGTGCGGCTCGAGGCCCGTCCTGTGCGCCATCGTCTGCCCTGCGTGTGAGTCAAGCTTCGGCTATGGTGCACACAGGCTGTGAAGGAGCTCGTGTCCTAGGGGAACAGCAAAGCACTCAACTACATTAAAAAAAACACCCAGTCTCCTCTCATCTCTTCTTCGGCTGCTGTCTTTCTCGGAAACGGTGCTCTGGGTGTGTGCTGCCATGACCTGGGCCGTGGCCTGGGCCTGCACGGCCGGCCGCCTGCTGCTGACCGGGGACTGTGCTAATGGGGCCAGGTCAAGCAGGTCCCCGGCTGCGGACTTCCTCGCTCCCGCAGGGGGAGAAGGGTTCCAGTGAGTGAGCTGCCATGTCTAAGGGCACTCACGGTCAATGCTTGTTAGCTTACTTCCTCCTGGCAGTCCCTAAGAGTGGAGTGAGAGAACACATTCCTGTCGCTGACTCCAGAGCTGGCTGACCCCGCCAGCCACGGCTCAGTGCCACCAGGCAGAGCTGCGTCCCCTTTCTCCCTGGCCACAAGCCACACTGCAGGAGTCCGCAGGAATCCCACTTAACACTGTGCAGAAAAAGCGCACTGGGAACGCTAGCACATTGGCTGAGAAAGGCCCTTGTGAAAAGACCCTTTGCCCGTTTCTTTTTGGATGAAGACCTGCACTAATCAGCTGACCGTGCCTGTGTCAGTGCTCTCGCCCGCTCAGGCCTAGGCAGGCCTTTAAGACCCTAGGGCTTTCCCCCCAGCAGTCACATTCGGTGCAGTGCTGTGATGGAGAGTGACAGCGCTCTGTGGAGTTACTTCCTTCCCGCGCTGCCCTGCCCCAGACGCTGGCTGGCCAGCGAGCAGGGGAGACAGGGCCTGTGCCAGTTCCCAACCTTGGGGCTTTTTCTTAAGGTCACATGTAACCCCTCTTACGGCCACAGAAGAGTCTGGATTCCTTCTCACCAAGGCAATGTTATCTGTAGCTCTGTGGGCAGGAAAAGAAAAAGAGCGAGGTACGTCTCCAGAGGCTGAGTGGACAAAGCTTGCCTGGATTCTCATCGCATCCTGAAGAATTAAAGAACACAAGCTAACTGCAAACCTGTCTTAGAACTTTGCTCAAACAAAACACCGGACAGAGCCCTGAGCACTCTGCTGCCTGGAAGAGCGGCCGGGGCCTTCAGAGTCGGCTGTGGAGTGGACTGGCCGGCCTGCACCTGCTCAGCATGCTTGCTCTTTCCCAGTCTTCTGTTTCTTGTGAACTACAGCAAATGTCTTCAGCAGGAGGTAAGAATAATGGCTGCCTTCTCAAGCTGGCCAGAGTTGTGACATTAGTCTTACTTTGCAAAGAATCCTTCTGAAACAGGTCTGGGAGCAGGGGGGTTTCCGGTTCCCCGTGGAGGGAAAGGTGAGGCTCAGGGTCAGAGGGTGAATTCCCTCCACAAAGTCGCATTCCCGGAGGCAGCAGAGAGGGCCAGGAAGGTCCACAACCCCCCTGTTCCCCCAGGGCTGGCCGGCACCCCACAACTCCAAGCCAGGGCCCAGAACAAACCAAAGACTCACCGAGGGCTGGGACTAAGAATAAAGCTCCTGAACCCACGCATTGCTGATGTGACCCTTTCAGGTGTGAGGTGTGGGGCCTGAACTCGGGCCTGGGCACTGTCCCTGAGCTCCTTTGCTCTAGGCCAGCGTGCTACCACTTTGAGCCACAGAGCCACTTTGGGAGGTAAGAGTCTCCTGGGAACTTTTCTGCCCAGGCTGGCTTTGAACCACGATCCTACAGGTGTGAGCCACCAGTGCCTGGCTTTGTAACAACATTAATAACTATTCTTTCAGAAGAAGATCTCGCTACCAGGAATACAGAAACCTTTAAAAGGTAACGGAAATCTAACAGAGTGGGGTGGAGGACACTATGCCCTCTCTCTGGAGAACCATGTGGATGTTTTCAGTTGGAGACTGAAGTATCTGCGCTCTCTTTCTGACACAGCCTCTTCCCAAGGTAATATTCTGCTGCTTGAGGCAAAATAAATCTGAAACTTAGTGCCACTGGCCTGTGCTGGCTGTGATGAATTAGTGTCTCTTCTGTGGTTCAGGGGTGGCCAGGTACCACCAGTGGCAGAGCTGGGGCATGGACTCGGGGCTGGCTCTGCAGTGAGACCCCCACCATGCTTAATAAAGTTAACAGCATGTGGACGAATGAAGCTGCTGCCATTTACTTCTTATACATTAGAACACATAAGAATGCAAATATGGATACAAACACTCACATACACAGATATGAGAATAGACTGGAGATTCATTTCTTCCCCTGTCACTGTAAACATTTATATTTTTAGGATTAATTTCATCACAGATTATTTTCATTTTAAAAAACTTTCACATTTTTAAAAGAGGATGACGGGGAGTAGGAAGGATAATTTAGAGAGTGTTTATGTGGACTAAATATAAAAGTTATACTTTGATTTTTTAGGTCATGTATATATAACCCTATATCATAGATTAATGCCTTTATAATTGTGGATTTTTATTTAAATCTAAACATATGCCTCATTAGTATAAAGACTTGATTGCAACTCTGAACTTTATATCTGTGTAGACATTGGTAAATACTCTGAGTCAAGGAAACCACTGTTCTAGTAAGAGACAAAAGAGAAAGGAAAAATAACCTCTGGATTTTTGCCATCCCTGCTATGTGTGGTTTTAAAACAGAAATTGACTGGATCTTAATTATGAAAAGAATAAAGCAACTGTTATAAAGTTCTCATATTTGTGGAAAAGACAATATCCATGTCATTCCAAAATGAAGCAAACAATACTTATTCTCATTAAAATTATGCACTAACTTTCAAGCAGACAGACAGGGAGACAAAAACCAGCCAGGGGACACAGTCTCTGAAAGCTTCACCGATAAAAGGGCTGAGGACGAGTTGCACTGTAGAGAATTCGGAACAGGTGTATACCTGACGTGGATGAATCATAAAGACAAGACGCTAAAGAGAGGACGCCGGGCTGGAGTCTGTTACCAAAGGAACTGTTGGAGAAGACAGAGTTTAGAGACAGGGAGAAGGCGGAGGCCGGCGGGCCGGCGGGGTGGCCATCTCCACCGAGTCCACGCGACTCGGCTCTTGGAATTCAGTGAATCACACACTGAAACGAGCCCATCCTCAGCGCGCTAACCGTGCCTCACCACAGGGAAGTACGGCCAGTGAGACCATGGCTCACTGTTCATGAAGACCCTGGCTGCGGACGGCTCTTCACGGCTGGGTCTGTCTCTCCACGGGAAGGTTCATAGCACACGTGACGAAACAAGTCCAGCCCCACATTTAATCTCTTGGGTAGAAGTAGTAATAAAGAGTGATAACATTACCTGGTTATAGACAAGGGTTCGTGTGAGGGGTTTCTGACCTTCTCGTTTGGTTTCAAAAGAGGAGCTCTTCTTGAGCATCAAGACTCATCCGCTGATGGCGACGTTGCAAAGACGGCCTGGGTCAGCCTTGGCCCCAGCGGGCCACTGTGTGGGCCTGGGTGTCGGGGGTGGGGAGGGGGGTGAGGGGTGTGAAGAGTAGGGGTGGGGTGTGAGGGGTAGGGGAGGGGGGTGAGGGGTATGGGGAGGGGTGGGGAGGGGTGTGAGGGGTGGGGAGGGGTGGGAGAGGTGTAAGGGGTAGGGGAGGGGTGTGAGGGGTATGGGGAGAGGTGTAAGGGGTAGGGGAGGGGTGTGAGGGGTATGGGGAGGGGTGTGAGGGGTATGAGGGGTAGGGGCGGGGTGTGAGGGGTGGGGAGGGGTGTGAGGGGGTATGGGGAGGGGTGTGAGGGGTAGGGGAAGGGTGAGTATGGGTAGGGGAGGGGTGGGCAGAGGTGGTCAGGGTGCCCACAGGGAAGGCCAGGTGATGGGGGTGGGACTTCTGGAGAAAGTATGAAAACAGCCCAGTCTCAATCAGCGCCAACACGACACAGTCGCCGGCTGGTGGAGCTTCTACCAAGCCATGGTTGCCATGCACACAAACTGCCTGTGCAAGCTCATTAAATCTGGTTTGGAGCCAGACCAGGGAGAAACATCTGTGAGTCACTTGTCTCCAAATACCCAACAAAAAGCCAGGGCAGAGCTGTGGCTCAAATGGCAGGGCACCAGTCTTGAGCTGCTGGCCCAAAGCCAAGAGAGAGGCCCAGAAGGTAGTCTAGTACTGGCACCAAGAGAAAAGTTTAAAAAGTTAGCATATTTGCCAATTAAAATCATGTAGACTCTATTTTCCGTAATTCAGATGCCAGATAAGATAGCAGGAGAATATGGAGGAAATGGAAATAAATGAAAGAGAATATAGGAAGAACTTTTTGCTAGTTATGCTTTTCTGCAGGAGTAAAAACTAAAATACTTTATACCCTCAACGTACCCAGAAAAGTACTGCTTCAAATAAAATTGCCCTGTCTGCTGAAGCATCTGCAACAAGAGATTTAAATAGCTGTTTACCAGCAGTGGGCATCAAACGGTGCATTTTTGACATTCTCTTAAAACCTTCACGGGTCAGTTTTTAAATAGATGTCTTTATTCTCTTTGCATTGTGTTCTACTTTGCTGTAATATATTCTTTAGCTGTCACTGGAAAGGAAAACTAAATGTGTTTTCAACTGTGTATCTGACAAAATTTGATCACAAAGCAAATACACAGAGTCTAGGTGAGAATATTTAGGCTGGGCGGAAGGGAAAAAACCTTAGAGCATCCAGTGGAGTGAAAAAAGTCAAGTTAGAATGAACTACTACTGACTACACACATTTTCTAAAAAACGTTCTGCTGTGGTGGGAGGTGCTGAGGAGATGGCTTCTGTGCTGCTGTCGGGTTTTGTGGGTGACTCTGACATGAAGAGGGGACATGCTGAAAGGAAGCTCCCACCACGAGAGGGCACATAGTGAGAATTTAGATTACACTGTTTAGAGAGAAAGTATGAAAACAGCCCAAGTCTCTGCTCCAGAAAAAGGAAACTCAAGTCTCCCTGTTACAGGATGTTTTTAGAAAGCAAAAATTCTAATTACATGATAACGACATATTAACCGATCACTTAAAAAGTTCCAATGCGAACACACTTCCGAGAGTCTGCTCCTATTTCCAGTCTCACGTGGCCCGGTTATTTGTAAAAGGGCGAGTGCAACCTGAAACCATTCGCGAAGTGGATGAAGGCACATTTGGAAACCAGGGAAGTTACTCGAGGAGAGCGGTCACTCGCACACACCTGCTCGGAAGCATCTGCTAGGAGGGGGGCATTGCCTGGCTCAGCGATTTGAAGTGAGAGAGACCTAGGAGACACTGCTAAGCTCAGACATTTTAGGGGCAGATGCTTTAAATTTTATGTTACAAACCCAGGAAACACAGCCTGGAGAGAGAACACGCTAACTTCCTATCTTGTGCACCAGAGAAGGGAAAGGAATCCTGACTGCTTTGTCATGGTGGTAATTGCATCACGCAAAGTCATGAGACGTCTATTTCTCTGTTTTGTGCCTGCACTGGGGCTTCCAGTTGGGGTTCTCCCCGTTGACCCGTGACTCCAGTTTCATTAATTTGCAAGTATTTTGCATAAATTCAGCCAATCGCTATTTTGTGAGCTTCCACGCCGTGCCATGTCCTGTCCTGGTGTCCTGCATCACACGTGAACAGAACCATTTCTGGCCTGACCGAGCTCGCCTTCTAACCCAGGGTGAGGGAAACCAAGCAGGTGTGTCATTCACACCCGTCTGCAGGGATGCAGGCTCTTGGGGAAGAGGAAGGAACTGAGAAGCGCAAATCAGGAAGAAGGTCGGATTGGAAGTTCAGGTGGGATCTGAAAGCTGGGCCTGGGTGTGAATGCCCAGGCAAGCAGGGCAGGGCAGGGAGTCAGGCGAAGCCCTCCCCCTCCGTGGCTTAGCAGAAGAAGGCACGGCCGAGGGTTGTGCTGCTTAAGAACCAGAGCCCACACCATCCCAGTCCACCGCAGATGTGCATGCGGGCGCTCTCAGTGAGGGGCCTAGAAGGTCCTAGGAGACCAAGGGTCAGAAATGGAGTTGGCGTTAATGCAAGTGGACGGAACGGAAGCTGGTGATGGTCCGTGAGGCCGTCACTGGGAATTGAACTTGAGGTCTGGCGCGGCCACAAGAAACCCCAGTGATCTGAGCAGGGAGCAGGCCAGCTGGACAAATCCATCTGTCCACCTCTGAAGCTTTAGTGAGCAAAGGCGTGAGGAAAACCAGGAACGTGGAATCCTGCCAGTCAAATGAAGAAAAGGAGGCGAGAACTAAAAATAATCCAAATATTCATTCATTGAGGGCGGGACAACAGAATCCGGGGTATTATCCAACAGAATAGCACTCACCGACATGGAGGTTTGCACTTTTGATGAATACTACGATATTAGTGAGCTGCGCTGTGTAAAACAAGCCTAAGACCTACAAACAGACAGACACACCATAGAGACTGTAGGTTCTGTTATTTCATTAAAATGGAAAGTCTTTTCAAAAGCAAAGGTTTAGATACAGTAGGTAGATAACTGCCTGGAGGCACAGAGGGATGGTGGTATTCTAACAATAGTGTCAGTGAGGGTGGAACAGCTGTGTAAACTCAACGGAACTCGCCGATCTACACACTTAAAACCGGTGAATTCACTGAAACAAATATGGCTGCCACATTAAATACAGAAAATTAGAATGGGATAACTGGACACAAAGTTCCTCTTTCCAGTACAGCAGATAAATAGTCTGAAAGAGCTGTGTGCCGGCCTCTCTCCCTCTCCCTCCCTGTCCTCCTCTCTCTCCCTCCCCTCGTCTATTAATTAATGGTGACTTCTCTCACACTGTATTATAGAAGCACTAAGTTAAGTGCAAAGAGGAATTTGTCTTAAATTACAGAACTAAAGCAAAATGAATATAATTAGCTTTCGAGTTTCCAAAACAATACAAAATAATAAGTACAGTTTATTGTTTCTCTAAATCTATAAAATACTTACCTATTTTCTTGACTTTTACAAGCAAGACCCCAGGTAGCCCAAATCGGGGGGGGGGCAGTTAGTAAGTGAGTTATAAACGCAAGCAGCCTTGGCCAGCAGCAGGAAGCAGGCGGCTCATCCTCTGAAACAAGTCGCTCACGGCTCTGCTGTTGGCTCCAAGCTGACACTTTAAACACTTCTGAAGGTTCTACTCCACTTGTCACTTTCCTTACACGACCGGCTGTGTCCTGGCTGCTGGCAGCGGAGACTCAGCACTGCCGTCGACCTCGTCCGGGCAGCGGGTCTCCTGCCAGGACACGGCCCCTGTGCCCACGGCCACGCACCTCCCAGCCCGGCCACGCACCTCCCAGCCCGCCCGCAGCCCCCGCGGACGTGCGCGCACACAGAGGGCGGGGAAGGGGCCAGCGTACCTGGAGAGTGAGGCGGAGGGGAGCAGAGCAGCACCACGCCCTGGCCGTCCCTCACGGACACCGCGCTCCGCGTCCGGCCGCTGAAGTTCCCCAGATCTGTGAACACAATGCAGCGTGTAAATGCAAGGCAAGCGCTCTCCGGGTCCACTGTCCCATCCTGCACTGCTCTTCCAACATGGCCCCCCCCACCTTTCCTGGTGCTCGGCTCACCCACAGATCTGCCTTGTCCACTTCCAACACCGCGATCGGAGAAAACCTACACAACTCGCAGACACGCTGCATCCCTCAGATCCAGTTACACCACACGCCACCACCATACAGCGTCTTCGCCCCCTCTGGATTATTCGGGTCCACACATTGGGACAGCGTGTGGACATGGAGAGCTCTTCTCCTGGAAGGCACGCTGCTTCGGGTAAGCCAGCCAGCTTGGACGCCGCCCAGGCCCGTTACTCACACTGCACCCCGGTCTGGACCAGTGCAGCGGAGAAGACACCAGGAAGGGAGGTGCTAGCTTTGGAAACCAGCTCAAACCTGAAAGGAGGGCGCTCCAGAAGGCAGGCATGCAACTTCATCTGATCTGAACCGCTCACCTCATCTCCACTGCAATCTGGCCCTCACATGGCACCCATGCCCCTTTCCTCGTCTTGAGCTAGCTGGTGACACAGTCTTAGCATTGCTTCTTGAAAATAAACACGGTTCCACACTTCTGTGCCAGTCAAATCATGTTTCCATGGTGAGAAGGGCCATTCCTTCTCTAACAGCAAGGGATGCTCACATTTTCAAATTCTTTGTCCTAAAATGAACGTTTTTGTAGGAATACAAGGACGAGCCCCTAATTTGATGTTGTTAGCCTGAGGGGAAGCCTTTGCGTCCAGCAGGGGTCTCCACGGGGACTCCCTCTTAGGGGGAGAGACGCAGGCGAGTGAGTTGCAGGAAGTGAGTTCCTACAGTGCTCATCACACTCCCCCAACGCCCAGAAACACGGCTGTATGTCAGAGCAACTGCCCAGAAATACCTCAGTCCCTAACGGATGAGAGCTCACACCCGAGAGGAAACCCGGAGACCACACGAGAGTGTGAGCTAACGTGCTCTTGTGCAATTAACACCTCTTCACTTATGGAACCTTCTAGCACTGCGTCTCTTAGACCCCCAGGCCCCCGCTGCCTAGGCTTCACCGTGGTACTCGGCTCCCCCACAGGCATGAGCTGGAGCCCGCACTGCACGGCGAGCCAGGGCCAGCAGACACCCTTGCCACAAATCACAGTACTGGGCAAACACCGGCCAGGCACCTGGGTGCCAGCGAGAGCCAGAAAACAGGGAGAGCGACGGGAAGGGCCCATCTCCAGACAGCACCACGCCAGCTTCTCCTTTTCTTAAGTAGTGCTAAATCCCCTTTGACCCTTACACACTGTTGGTGTGAAATTAACGACGCAGACATCCACAAGCATGGATTTCTATGGATTTTAAGAAAGCATAACCAGCATGGAACCAAGGGGATCTCCTCCGGGGCCAGACGGCGTGAGAAATCAGAAGCACAGAAGTCACTTCCGGAGGCCCGAACATCCTCCTTTCTGGCTGTAATTTTACAAGTTTGGAGCAGGAATTTTATGGCGCATTATCCTCTTAATTGCACCGGTGAAGTGGAGAGTGACAGTTGGTTTCCTGGGCTGTGCTCTGTTTCCAGGCCGCCGTGTGGCTCCATCTCCATGGAGCGCATGGCTCTTGGCTGCTGCAGGTGGCCTGGGCCCAGAGCAACACCTCCACGGCCCCACCAGCCCCACCGCCGGCCCAGCCCAACCCAGCCCGGCTGCTGTGCAAGCTGCCGCAGCTCCAGACAAATCACAGCTGCCTGCTAAATAATTGCTGCCGCGTTTAATTAAAGCTAGCTTGCATCTCACCGTCGATTAATACCTTCTTCGCTGGCTCTGGTTCTCTCCCTGAATGATGGCATCTAATGAGGCATGACACGTTTTAGACATTCTTTATAAGTTCTGCTTCCAAAAGTGACTCTTGTTCTCTCTTTGTCTAGCAAGCCCATACTTGCTCTCTCTCTCTCTCTCTCTCTCTCTCTCTCTCTCTCTCTCTCTCTCTCTCTCTCTCTCTCTCTCACACACACACACACACACACACACTCTCACTCACACACGAGGCTGGGGGGGCAGTGGCTGTGAGTTTTCTATCTCAAAAGCATTTTTCTAATTTAAACTCTTGTCAGTGCCCTCAGCGGTAACACTGAGCTATCAGTAAACAACGTTCTGTGGGTCTATGCAGTGTGTCACATCCGCAACTCTTCATCTGGGACTGAAATCTAATTGCATACCTGCAGAGGCTGTGTATGGGGGGCGCTCATATAATCTCAACATCTGGAGGCTGAAGCAGAACTCTGACTTCTTCCCCTGGGCAGGGGAAAGAAGGAGGGAAAGAACACCGTGCAGGGGCTGCGGGGCGCACACCACGTTCAGGGAAGTTCTCACGTGGGATTCTGTTTTCTTTCCATTCTTAAGGAGCCAAAACAGTTCTGAAGTAAACACTGCTTCTGAAAGCCGACGGCCGGGTCCCCGTCAGGACCATTCTCCCGGAGAGTCGCTTGCAGAGCTGCAGGATGCACACCTGGATATCGTGTAGCACGCATCTCTACAGTTCACACATCTGTGTAATGTTGCTGCCTATGTAGTATCTCTGAGCTCATGTGAAGATGTCATGAAAGCTAGGTGGCATAATGTGTTTATACTATTTGACACAGCTACGAACAAACACAAGTGTAGTAAGCAAACTCAGTTAATCATGGCTAGAAAGATTTTTTTAAATTAAGGACACAGTGTCTAGAGGAAAAAAAAATAAGAGCAATCACAAGCAGTGTGTCCTGCCTGCGATCGTAGCTCCTTAGAGACTGAGAGGGCCAGCCCGGCGCAGAGCACCCGAGACCCCACCTGCCTGACGAAGAGGGAGAGGAGCGCCCAGCATCTCAGCTACGTGCAGAACTGCGTCAAAAGTGAGGCTTGTCAGAAAGATACACATAACATCAACTAGTTCTTCACCGTCCATCAAAAGTCAAACACAAAGTTACTGTGCTTCTGTGATTCCCAGATGCCCCGGAAGTCAGGAAGAGCCCATCCTGGGGTTCTGGTAAGTTCCACAGGCAGAAGGGTGTGGGGATGTGCAGTGCGGTGGTGAAATGCCCAGTGCCTGCCTGGGTCTCCAGAAGAGTTCAGCTGGAGACAGGCTCACCTGGGGGCAGGCGTGTTTTCAAACCACTGCCTCTTCTCTTGACTTTCATGAAACTTGAGAAAGAACTTCAGAGTTGAGTATAAAGTTCCTCTTTGTATTCTAAAAGAAGGAATGCACTTTTCAGGTTAACTTCCAGTGGGTATTAAAAATCCATATTAATGGAAATATGGAGAGGATTTCATTCCATGAACCTTTCAACTCCATTTAAAAACATCGATAATACCAAGGCATCTAATTACCACTCCTACAGTTCTATTTTTTTACCCCAGGAGTTCAGAGCAATTTACATAGTTAACACAGTCTGACAGAGAAAATCATTTGGCAGGCTCAAAGGAACTGAGGCACAGTCAGGGAAGGGCATGCGGCCACCACGGCCATGTGGAGTCTGCACGGGAACCGAGGGGGGGGTTCAGGGTTATCCGAAGGCCTGGTGACATGGAAGAAACATACGTAGGAAATTTTGGTGTTACGTGGGGCGGGGGCAGGGGTGCCACCTGGAATCCCCTAAAAATGTAAATATTAAAAATGTTAAGCTTTGGGCTTGTTTTTCTGAGCTGAGAAATCTTCACAAATGCCCGCTGCTCTGGTTTAGATTTGCATGCTTGTTGAATGCCAGTGGACGGCTCAGTTCCCTCCAGGGGCGCTGGGTGGGCAGTCAGGGCCTGCACATGCCAGGCGGCTGGCAGAGCCCAGACTCTTCGCTGTCCCCCTTAGTTCTGAGATGCTTGGTATCTTTTAATGACTGAACCCTGTTATTCAGAAACCAGCTCCTTTGTGGGATAAAGGATTTGCACAGGTGGGGTGGCCAAGTGTATCGGAACTAGAAACATTTAGAAGCAGGGTTCTTATTCTTAGAAGAGTTGGTATACAAGTCACCTGGAGAAAATAGGCAGTCCAGAGCCCTCCTTCTGGTCCTGGGTGCCGAGGAAGGCACCGGGGCAGGCCGAGGAAGGTGGTGGGCTGGAGGCAGGTCTTGGGACTCGGGGGAGGGGGTACTTTGGCAATGTGGCTCTGGCCCTCCTGCTTCAGCCCTGAACTGCTTTCCTGAGAAATTCTCAACACCTAAGCCTGTTCAGTAGGTAAGAAATTTCCCCTAAATAGATGTTTAATACCTGAATACTCCAGCCATGGGTTTGTTTTATGTATTTCCATTAAAGGGTGTGCCGCTGGAATCAGAAGAGAACACCACAAATCCAACACTCACAGCAGTGGTTTTGCTGGAAGGGAGAAAGACTGCAGATGGATCAAGTCTGCACGAACATAGCAGAACCAGGGGGAACGATCAACTTCCCCTCCCACTTCACGGGGTGCTGTGTGTCACTTCACAAGCATCACTTGTAAGGATAGGTCAAGGCTTTTAATAGCTCTGACTGATCTATCTCAAAAGTATTGCTAAGGGACTGTGCAGATAATGGTAAGCTACATAAAGCAAAAGAGCATCACACTCATAAGCATGCCCTTTAAAAAGTCTGCCTTACGCTTGATGCGTACGTAAACGCTCTGTGACGTCATACCTATGCATCTATGTATACACATACAAATGCATGAATGCATGCGTGTGTATGGAGAAGGAGCCCTAGGATATATTGTAGCAATATTAATGATTCATTTATCAGGAACTAATAAGAACTTCAACCACTAGATTTAATCAGGAGGAGACAATTCTACCTTCAGGTCTCTACACACACATCTCTGATAGAAAGTCAACTACGACGCTCGGCACTTAGGAAACTGAGTCTGAGGACCAGTGGGCAGGAAAGACTGAGAGCTGTGGTGGCAGAGTGACGGCCCTGCACAGTGGCGGCCCTCACGCCCTGAGCGCTAGCTCCGGCGTGGGCACAAAATTACATTTTAAACAGCATTGTTTCAGCTTTATCATTTCCTTTTTCAGTTCATAGACTGAGAGAGAGTGAAATCAGAAGAGGCGCCATGATGACCTCCTTTCAGCCTCATGCTGGTGTGTCTTGGATGGAGCACACCCTCCTCCTCTGACTTGACACACGGGTGGAGCGCGGGGGCCCCGAGGGGAGGGGGACTCTCCTCCCTCCACACCCCCATGGGATGCTCGGGGCGTCGGGCCACAGTCAACGTCTGGCTATGTAGGCCGCAGGCCACCCCAGCAGTTATCTGCAGCTGCAGCACTCTGGGGGCCTGGTGGATTCTGGTTCACTGAAGGATGCTCATTTTAAGAGGACCATGCTAACCGACCTCTGCTGCCCACTAAACCTAGAGGGCCCGATGGGTACGTCACCATGGGCTGTGAACCCGGCCAGCGGAGCACTGAGCTCCGTGCACGCAGGTAGGCCTGGTGGCACCGCCTGCCACCGCAAGGAGGACAAAACGCCAAACAGTGACGGTCACGGAACCCGAGGTGGTGCTTGTAGGGCTTAGAGACTGTATTCTACCTCAAGGAGTCAAGACAGAAGCAGTGTCCTGTTATTAAATTATTTGGCAGCTGCATAAAACTTATTAACTTTAACTTTGATCTAGTAACTCCCCCCGCTCCTCCCGCCTCCTGTGGTGGGTTCATAGCCCACCTCCCCCAGGTCTGTCTGTACCCTCTCATCCACACAGAAAACAACGGGGCCTCCCCTCCTGCCGGGTCTCTGTCACTCAGCCACCGGTGGAGCACATTCCCGGCTCCAGGGGCAGGAGCAGGCCGTGGGCCGGCCCTGCAGGCCTTCCACCACAGACAGCAACTTACACTAACAGCGCCACGCAGTCCACCACGCAGCCAGACTGCAGCCAGACTTCCAACCTTCCAGAAGACGTTAGCTGTGACATTTTAAAACAGATCCCGGAGGGCGGAGACGCCCTTTCCTAATCATCTGTGCCACAGAAATCTGAGTTCATGTGCAGAAGCCGGCTGAACGAGGCCCATCAGACCAGGACCCTGGGCTGCAGCCTTCCCTCCGATCCCAGCCCCACTGGCAGGTCCGCCAGCTTGGGGAAGGTGGAGACTGCAGCTTGTTCTCGTTGTTCTCGGGGTGAAGGAAGGATTTGGGGGAGTAGAGAGGCCCTGGAAGCCACATTACATGGCTTTGCAGTTCTTGCCTTTGCTTCTTTGCTCTCTCTCTTTAAAGAAGGCTGTGCAGGGGACACCTTGGTCGAGTCAGGCAGAGGAAGCCTGGAGTCCGGCTTCGCCTCTGAGCCCTGCCCGAAGCTCCACGAGTGGACAGCCGCTCTGCATTTTCCGAGACAACTACGTCACTAAACACAGTTTCCACCCACCTGAACTTTCCAGAATCCCCTGGCTAGCTGCCAAGCCACCATGCATTCTTCTATTCGAGCAACCATGCTTTGCATGGATGTGCAGAGGCAGCAGAGAGGAGTGCGTGTGTGTGGGAGGGGTGGACACCAAACATCCACTGTCCACAGACTCTGAGGGGGCCACTCCCTCACAGGGCCTCAGGCACCACCAGACACAGCAGCGGCAGCCAGCCCCCTCCCCAAGAAAGGCTTTTCTGGGGCTCACATGTTCAGAAATGCCAGGTACCAAGCTCCAGGCAGGTCACTGGTACAGAGAAAACACTTGGTGAAGTGGAATAAGAGATCAACGCAATTCACCTAGGTGGATACCCAGTGTACCTGAGCAAACCCTGCTGACAGGAATTTGGTCCTCAGAACAGTTACCCCACTCCATCGAGCTCAGCATGGAGCGTCCTTGCCAACCCCCACCCCATCTTAGCCCAGGCCTCTGTATCCTCATCCTCGTGAGAACTAAGACAGGCCCTGTAGCACACAGGCAGTACGTAGCAAATTCCCCAGCAGATGACGTGTGAATGAAATCCATAGCAGCACTGTTGCACGGGCAGGAGAAATAAACCAAGAAAAACAGAACTTGCGTCCATATGGCTAGTGTCGAATCATCAAAAAATAATTAAAACAAGTGAAGCCAAAGCTGGCTGCAGTCCACAATCCCAGATTTAATGAGATGAAGAAAATGAATAAACTAATCACTTTCCACTAATAATGGGATGTAAAACACTTCCAGGTAGCTTAGTCATATAGTTTGTTTTATAGCTTAGTAAGTTTTTGGTGATTTTGAGATACATTTAATTTACTGTAGCTAATGTACACAATAATTTGACCCTTTTGCTTCAGTGTGAATTATATAAAATAGATATGTCTCCATTATTTATGTCAAATTACCTTTGACATATTTATTCTGTTAGGTAAGACGGCGCTCACGGGAGCACAGAACCCAGTGGCCGGGTGAGGACAGCGGACAGCTCCAGACGCAGGGCTGGGCCCGGGGGGACGGCGGGGTGAGGGCCTCGCCCACTGCGGTGGCAGCGCTGACCTGACCTGACGGGTGGCGGGGACTCAGGCTGACCCACGCCAGGCAGCCACGCTGGACCACGGGACGTCCTGTGTGAGCCAATCCTATCCCTGTTTGGCAGATGATGTTTTGTGCTGCACGTCTGGATCTGGCCTGGATTTCTGGCTCCACAGAGGCTTGCCGAGGGTGTGGAGGTTTCTCACGACGCCACGGGAGGCGAGGGCAGGAGTGGCTGGGTGTGCTGAGCGATGAATGCCTGGTCGCTCAGGCTGCCACTCGGCAGGCTGCGTGGTTTTCCTGAGTGCAGAGTGGAGTGACTAAACCACTGAGGAAGGGGCCGGGGAAGGCTTCGCCTGGCATCCACGAGGAAAGCGCTGTGTGGACCGGACTCTCCAGGAAGCGAAACGGCGGGGAAGGGGGCAATCAGAGATGAACTCCACACCTGCTCGTGCATCATGTGGGGTCTGATTTACAAACATGATTTAGAAGTCAGGGTGCTTTATGGAGAGAGGAGGCATTGGACTTGCAGGGTTGAGGCAGAAACTCAAGAAGAAATACGACACTGAAGATTAGATGTAAAGTTATACAGTCATGAAATATGGATTTATCATCCAGAAAGGTAATACTGAAAAAATGCGACAGTGCATACACATTTACCCAGAAGACCAAGAGACGGAGAGAAGGAAGGGGCGAGGGGGAGAGGGGCAGATACAACTGGGAGAATAGTGGAATCCCTCCAATTCCATGTATCTATTTCCCT
This sequence comes from Megascapheus bottae, assembly GCF_031878675.1. NCBI lineage: Eukaryota > Metazoa > Chordata > Mammalia > Rodentia > Geomyidae > Megascapheus > Megascapheus bottae. Next base: position 1,403,864 of record NC_143535.1, on the reverse strand, counting down.
AGTAGAAAACACAGATAAGAAAAGAAGGGGCTTCTGGGTGTCACTGTCACAGACAGATGACTACAGTACAGAAAGGTCTATACTCCGTAGAAGGCTGGACTAGAAACCTATTTCTTCGGCAATAGCTGCTCCATTTTGACATAGGCAGAGACTCTGCTAAGGTTACAGTTAATTATAAGAAGAAAATCCAGGTGCCAACGATTCATACCTGTAATCCTGAGACCTGAGGATCATGGTTCACAGTTAGCCCAGGCAGAAAATCCCATGAGACACTTATCTCCAATTAATCAACCAAAATTCTCGAAGTGAAGCTGTGGCTCAAGTAGTAGAACGCCATCTTTGAGCACAAAAGCTAAGGTCCTGAGTTCAGACCCTAGTACAAAAAAGTACCCCAAATATTCCTGAACTAAATAATTAAATAAGTAACTGAATGCTTGAAAAGAGGAAAGAGTGAGTGAGATTACTTAGCACGGGGTTATAATGTGCATGGACTTCTGTAGTATTCCCCCTGTCTGTACAGAAAGGAGTTTGTGGACAGAGGAAACAAGTCTACAGTCTGCATAAACTATGACCTACGTCCAGCAGCTCTCCTTCGTGGTCCTCTCCCGTCAAGAAGCAGGGTCGGGCCCCCCTCTGTGCTCAGCGCACAGGCCTGGGTCAGGGCTTTCCCTCACTTTCCTTGTCCCTAGCTAGCTGGCATGCTGGCATGTCTCTGATTTGACCTTGTCATGCCATGGGCGTGTCTCTGATTTGACCTTGTCATGCCGTGGGCATGTCTCTGATTTGACCTTGTCGTGCCGTGGGCCTGTCTCTGATTTGACCTTGTCATGCCGTGGGCCTGTCTCTAATTTGACCTTGTCATGCCGTGGGCATGTCTCTGATTTGACCTTGTCATGCCGTGGGCATGTCTCTGATTTCACCTTGTCTTGCCGTGGGCCTGTCTCTGGCCTCTCCTTGCTGGGGGTCTGGCTCTGGGCACTCATCTTGGGATGACAAGCTCATGTACACCTTTTTCAGGGACTGAAGAGCAAAACTGTGACTTGGTTTGCTCAGTGCTGTCCCTATGCCCTGACCCAAGGAAGCCATGCAAGGGACAGGGCACGTCCCTGTCTCGCGGTCAGTGGAGGGCCAGTGCTGGATGTCTAGAATCCACTTTGGTCTCTTTTCTCTCAGGCCAGATGCAGCTGAAGTCACTGAGAGACAGGTAAGGACTCCCCACCTCTCTGTGACATCTTAGCTTTCCCTAGACTTGCTGCTAAGAGCATGCAGAACAACTACATTTATGTTAATCACATTCATGAATACTATCAGAACTGTTGAGATACTTCTGAAATATAGAAATATGATGCCCATCTATTTAGGGTTAAATAATGTATACATCAAGATTAATTGCCTTCATGAATACTATTTTAGCTATTAATATTCAAATTAAATATGGTAATAAGATCCCTCGCAACTCTGGACATCATCATTGGTAAGATTTTTCTGTCTGAATTGTTTGACTTACTCTCACTTTCTATGATTGTTTTAAGGGTGGTTTTGTGTGTTTTCCCTAGGGACAATTCAGACCACTCAGAAAGTTAGTGCTTCCAGTGACCACAGGCTGGCAAACTTAAACTGATAAAGTCGGTGGAGTCAACTCCACTTTCAAATCTCATGTACTAAAAACCTGATGCTCTAGGGGGCGGGGACTCGGCCTCTAACTTGCCTTTCTTACTTATTTGCTCTTCCTTGGCTTTTTCACTCAAGGCAAGTACTCTACCACTTGTGCTACAACTCCACTTCCAGCTTCTTGATGGTTAACCAGAGCTAAAAGTTTCATAAAGTTTGCTACATGGATTGGCTTCAGACTGCAATCCTCTGATCTCGGCCTCCTGAGCGGCTAGGATTATAGGTGTGAGTTATTAATGCTTGGCTTTAAGAACTTTTGTTTTTAACTACAACCACAAACACTACATTGATTATGATTGTAATAACTGTTTTCTGAAAGGCATGTTTAAACTGTGTCCTCCTGCTTGTAGTCAATTTTATTTAAAAAGATCAGTTGGTTATGTGTGTAAGAAAGATAAACATTTATTTTATAGGCAGCTTTACAGCTGATGACCTCATGTCTTGCAGTGTGATCCCTTCACTCTGATTAATATTCAGATGATTTAATGAAGTTATTATGGACAAAGCCTCAGAGACTAATGAAATAAAGCTTTAGATATACTGTGAAGTTAACAATTATCCAAATAATTTCATTACCTGTTAAACATTAGCAAAATGTGGTTTTAAAGTCTAAGGTCAATTTTATTTTAGGAGGAAAAGTTAGGGAAAAGCCTGAGAAGTAATTTTTTAGCTTTTTATGAAAATGAAAGGTTAAATTAAAGGGCTAAAATACAAAGTCTATGAGTCACATAATCTCTCAAAAGTTAAGGAGGTTATTTTAATCAACTGCTACAGGAACACTAACGGAATATTCTGGATCTAAATCATCTACATACTCTGAAAAGCACTATGTTCGACTTGAGATATGAACTATTAATTTACTAAGGATTGCATATAAAGATATTTTTGAAGCAAGAGACCGTGTGAGGAGATTTTCTTCTTGATTCATCTCATGTTTGACTCGCTGACATGAATTATTTCTCAAACTCCCAACTTTGGAGAAATTTCTATGAGCTATGAGTTTCTGAAGCATAAAAAGTGAGCGGTGTCACATTACCAATTCCACATTCTGGTCAGCATGGCAGTGAGCTAATAGATGACAGCGTGTTCCCCGGGTCTGCCTGCTTGTCACCAGGCGAGCTGGAGGAGTTACACGCACGATAAACATGCGTTCCAGGAATAAAATATGAGGTGTCAACAGCAATCTTACTGATAACCAGTAACAACCACCACTCGCAAGAACATGCCAGCTCCGTGTGCATTCCTATCTTCCTTTCCCTACTAGAAAACAAGGTTGCCAACGTAACTTCTTCTCATTAACTTTCATGGTGCCCTTGTGAGGTATTTATTCATGCTAAACTACAGCATTAACAGTACCGCACCGGAGCCACCTTGGTAAGTGCTCATGTGGAGGCCCCGTGGTGGACAGGTTACCTGTGGGTGAGGGTGGACTCCCGCTGTTCACACTGGTGGGCTGCTCCAATCAGAACTAGATTTAAAAACCGTCAGTGAAGTAAGTGGACAACTTCTGATTAAATCCTAGTTACAGTTAAAGAGACCTGGCGTTCTCTAGGATAATTAACCTGGCTGCTGACTTCCTCAGGGGTGGTGCCAGGAGAGGCTCCAGAGGAAGACTGGAGAGAAACTCTCCCCGTTGCTCGCATTCCTTCTGGGAGCCCCACCTCCGCTGCCCGCCAGTCCTCTGCCCAGGCTTCTGCCCCGACTCTGCAGCACCCACACGTCTACATCTGCCTCCAAATCCACAGACCCGGGTAGGTCAGAGCGGAAGGGCTGGAGTGTTCCTCCATACACATAAAGAATCAGTTTCAAGGTGGGAGCCAGGTGACAGAGCTTCGACCTGGCCAGGCAGATCAGAATCTCACCACAGGCCGAGGGAGGTCTCAGAGCCTCGAGGCTTCCTGAGAAGAAGCCAAACGTGATGCCCATGCAGGCCTCCCTCCACAGGTAACCGAAGGTAAGTGGGCACGGCTCTCCTGAGGCCAGGCGACCTCCTGCGCTGCTCGCTGGGTGTGCGTGCTGGGGCCTGGCCCTTGGCCCAGCGGTGGAGGAAGGCAGCACAGCAGGGAGGTACAGGTCTGAGGACAGGAAGGCCCTCAGAAATGAATTCCCTCAGCAAGTTATGCAGAAAAAACCAGGATAATCCATTTCTACCATAGGAAGAAAAACAATGTAGGTATGTGAATGCCTTTGTGTATGTGTGTACGTGTGTGTGCACTTACACATACAGGGTATTAGTAAGTATAGTTGTGCAGTACAAGTAAGTATTAGGTAATATAGATCCTTATTGTTTGTGTATCTCGGTTTATGGTTTTGCTGTGTCTGTCTTGAGAAGATTCCTCTAGAGAGGAGTGAAAAGTGCATGAGGAGAAGGGTTAGGCCCTCTGAAGTCTCACACATAACCTCTAAAAATAAAAGCAGTATATTCAAGCTACTATCTTGACACTTTTTACATCGATAAATGTATCTATCTGAAGACCTAAGGCACTTTCACTTTAGAAGATAGCATTCAGATTTTTCTGGAACCTGGCTCAGTGCTATACAAACTGGATCCATTATCAACCCATAATTCATTCATTTTGTCCTTTACACTGCTATAATACAGTATCTGGATTCAAGGTTAATTAGAAATGTATGTGAGAAAGATTATGTGGAGAAAAATCAATGGTTTCACTCTTCAGATTATAATTTTAGCTTAAACCTCATTAAATGATAACTTACTTAGCCGATACAGTCAGATATCTTCTTATAAGTATTCCTGGCCCAGAGATTGTAATCCGAGACAATTTCAATTCAAGTACGATTACTTACTCTGAAACAGTATTAAAGATTTTCACATGGTAGCCTCTATCCGTAAGTGAAATAATCTCAAGCATTTGTAGAGACTTGGGTTTCTTGAGAATTATTGAGTTCATCAAATTTATACTCTCTAGAAAACACATTTTTGTGCAGTCACCCACCACGCACCATTTCTAGGCAATGGAACCCGACCAGAGGCTGTCACAGCCAACTGGCCATCACACAGCCACGCAGCACACAAATGCACGTCTGTGCGACGCCTTTGTGCTCCAATACAAGAGAACCGTATCGAGTCTGAAACGCGAGAAGCACTGCGTCAGTGGTCTATAAATGGAGTTTCTAGGGATGCTATTTGATGCTGCGAACGATGCATAGAAACAGTTACTCCAACAGACAAGCAAAGAACCAAAAGCAGACACGCAGCGGTGCTGAAATTTCATCTGCTCTCATGAATAGGGGTTTTTAACCTCCAGACCAGCACATCGGCCTCATCTAGAAGGTAACAAATACGTCAAGAAATGTCAAAAATATCCAGAGAAGCAAAGCATTGTCTGTGGACTCTGCGCTCTGACCACGCCGCCCCGCGGTTTTAAGGAGTCTGTATGGGATCTGTGGGGAAACGGCGCGTGTACTCACAGGCAAACTGCAGGGTTGCCTCTCGGCTGAGGACACTTCCGAAGGTGTTGCTGGCCAGACACTGGTAGCGGCCGGCGTCCTTGGCCTCGCTTGGACTGCTGATGACCAGGGTGCTGTCGAGCAGACTGTAGCGGTAGTCCCCTTCCCAGTCCACTTCCACTCCGTTCCGGAGCCATCTGAGGGGTGAGGAGCGCGGGGTGAGAGCAAGGAGGGCGTGGAGGGGCGAGGAGGGCTGGCTGGGCCACCGGGGACGGGTGACGTGCGTGGGCTGGCGGGGAACCAGCCTACCTGTAGGTGGGGGCCGGGTCTCCGTGAGCTTCACAACTCAGGGCTACCTTCTTCTCTTCAGAATCGGTTGGGAAAATGACATCCTCCGGCTCCTGCACGAACACTGGGCCGTAGTCCACGCTTTCTGTGGGACACAGCACGTCAAAGGCCAGGCCTCAAGACCCCTCACAACAGCGAGCCCGCCCCAGCCCTTGACTGATCTGAGAGAGCTGGGCCTCTCTTTGCAGTGAACAGGTAACCTCCAAACGCAGGCACAGGCAACAAATGACAGGTTTAAGTAAATGGCAGCAGCTTAAATAACAGAAGACAGACATCTAGAATATGTATGCACCACACACACACACACACACACACACACACACACACACACACACACACACACACACTGCCTTCATACTTCATATTCTACAGCAGCCCTGAGGAAGAGAATACTACAAGTAAACGCTGTCTAACCACCTATTTGGCTACTGATGGAGTGTGTGGCACACTCTAGAGACCACCCAAGGAGTGACAGAAGCGGCAGGTGACAGAGGCAGAGCATGGGGGGAGGGGCTGGCTTTCGGAACCGACTGCAGCTCACACCAGCCCTCTGCACGGGAGAAGGTTGGGAGCCGGGCCAGAGGTGGCTCACGGCGGCTTCAGGACAAGGCTGTCAGCAGGATGGACGGTGATCCAAGGAGGGCAGGTTGGGAGTAGACCCGGCCACGGGAGAGAAGTCCCGGCCATGGGAGAGAAGTCCCGTTCCACTGGGCGCTGCTCCGCCAGGCGGCGGGGGGAGGGGGTGGAGGACTCAGCTCCTCCCAGAGAAGCCTTCGCAGGCTGAGGTCCTCTGTGTGCTTCTGCCCCTTTCCTCACCCTCGCTCTCCCTGCACAGAGCCACTCGGAACCTCCCCTCAGCACGGTGGTCTGAGCTGTGGACACGTGGCGTCATCAACTTCTTCACTGCTTTAATGGCTGACGAGACGCCGCCAGTGTACGTGTGTTGGGATGGCCGTCTGGGTTTCCTGGTTCGCAGCGAGCGGTGGGAACCTCACCGTATGGGAGTCGGGAGAGATTCACCCCCCGAGGTGGACCGGCTTCCCTACTTCCCATGGGGGCCTCTTCCTCAACTTCCTGCAATATTTCCCGTGGCGCTTCTTCCCGTGGCTCTTGGTGGCTTAACTCTGAGCAGGAGACAGATGACTTTTGTTCATGCTCTATTAGTTTTCTCATTTCTCACAAGAGCATGTCAACCTCAGGTTTGCTCTCTATCAAAGCTAAAGGGAATTGCCTGACAAAAGCCATATGTCAGACTCCTGACAGAGAAAGAATTCAAAGTCACAGCTGGCCAAGATTTAGCAAATGCTTTAGGTAAGAAGGCAATAGGGAAGATTATTTATTTGGAAAACAAAGGATCCATTGTTCCAGAGAGTCTAAAGTATAGCTTACACTGTATCAGCAGAGAGCTTAGATTCTATTAAATTCCCTCCAGACTAGTTAGTGCCTGGAAATCCAAGCAGGAGCCAGGACGGGGGGGGGGGGGGGGACTGTCCTTAAGTGTGACTCAGTCCCACACTGAAGTCTTTGAGAGGATATCTGTTTTACCAAGATTAGATTCCCAAGTTGATTTGGACATGTCAGATCGGAGTGCAGACACAGAAAATGACTTTATTTTTTTTAACCAGTCTTGGGGCTTTAACTCAGGGTGTAGACACTGTCCTTGAGCTTTTTTCTCAAGGCTACCATTCTACCACATATGTGGCTTATGCCACAATGCCACTTCTGGCCTTTTTTCCTTATGCGGAATGAAACCTAGGGCTTCATGCATGGTAAGCAAGCACTCTACCACCAACCAAGCCACAGTCCCAGCCCCCAGAAAATGACTTCCTTTTGTAGGTGCTATTTGGGGTTCATTTGCCTATACTAAAAGATTAAACTATTTTTGTAGTAAAAATAATATTGCCTTTAGAGTTAGCAGTCGTTTTGGTCTAATGAATTACTGTTCCATTTTAAAGTCTAGGTACTGTGACACGAGTACCGGATGGTCCACCTCCAGGAAGAGCGCAGACAGGAGTCTCTCAGGCTACACCGCCGGCCCATCTCACACCCCAGCTCCGTGTTCATAAGCTCGGTTCACACTTCCTAGCGCTGCTTCTTCTACCACCATGATATGCAGTGGAAACAAATGAGAAAACTACTAGTCGGTGGTCAATAAAGACAACTCTGAGTAGCTCAGAGTTCCACACACACGACTTTTCCACATCAGCCACGAGCGACGTTCCCAGAGCCTGAGTCCAGACAGAATGACAGTGTCCACAAAATGCACGTGTCTGCAGAACACATGACCAGACACAAAGTGACAGGCACGTTCCTTCCCGAGTGGATAAACACAGATTCAATGTACTGAAGGGTTAACGCTATCTTGACAATATCTTGAAATATCGTGAAAAAGTAAAACATTTTCGGCTGTGAAATCTGAGTACCAACAGAACGTCACTTCAGTGCAGGGGACGGTGGTTCGCTGGCAATGATGTGACCCAGGACACTGCCTGGCACGGCTCCTGCACTGGCGTTTGATTCTTCCCAAGCAGTTTAACTTTCTTACTCCAGTGTGTCTGTGAACGTCTGTCCCCTCCCTCAGGACTGCGGGTGGCCCCAGGGTGAAGGCCACCAGGTGAACAGCTCCATCCCCATCCCTGTCCCCTGCCACAGCCATTTCTACACACCAGCAAGTCCTGTCACAGGAGGCATTACTCCTTTGAAATGAACTCGGGAGACTCAAGCCCCGCCCCTCGGCCCGGGTGGGCCAGGCCCCCGCCCCGTCCATGAACACTAAACTCCTCCAGATTCCCACAGAAACGCTCCCAGGCCCGCTGCAGCAGGCCACCCCGCCGCGAGGTTTTGAACGAGACTTGCTTAAGGATCTGTCACTTACCATCTGGTTTGAAGGCATCTGGGGAGTGGTAGAGGCTGACAGGCAAATAGGGAGGCTGTGCAGAGCCCGGCCAGCTCGGTGTGCCCAGAGCGGGGCTGCTGAATCGTGGCCTGGGCTTTGAACCAAAGAGCGGTGAGGATGACCGCTTCCTAATTCTTAACAAAGCAGCATAGGACGGAGGGGGGCCAGGAAGGGCTCCGGCGAGGTCTGCAGAAGAACACAGCGAAACACAAAACAGAACCATGGCTTCTGAAGACTATGTTTCTTTTCAAGGGACATCAGTGGTTTGATGACACTGTAGGAGTTGCAGTCTGAGTCACAGTACAATCAGAGGGGAAGGAAAATGGTTTTGTATTTGTAAATATGCTACTAAAAATTGACTGGCTATATAAAAACAGTAAGTCAAGCCTGGAGTACTTGGGAATCAACTTTTGAGTCCGTCTTAAAAGTACTACATCCATTCGACATACATTAACTCAGTGCATTTTTAGTCATTGAATGAGAAAATTGAACCCCCCTCGCAATGTAGATGGAGCCCTGTGAGCTGCCGAAGGTCATTTAGTGGGATGTGCAGGCTGCCACCGGCCGTCCCCGCAAGCCACGCAGCGTGAAGGATTTCCCATGCACTGGGTCTGCGTGCTGTTACGTGGTCACAACACCCCAGTTCAGAAATCACTGACAAGTATCCTTCCCGGGATACCCGCCTCGCAAGCACGGCAGGGCCTAAAGGACTCGCAGAGCACCCCCGGCACCCCGTGTTCACAGGGCAGGGTATGGAACCCAGACCCGATTCCACAGACAGAACTTGTTCCCACAGCCCTGACGGTGTTTTCCCACGTCTAGTTTCAAACCAGGTGGACAACTTGCTAATCCTGGAAACACTTCTGAGAAGCAGGCATTTTTGCTCAGGGTTACTGACATTTGAACGAATGCCTGGTAATGTAAGGTCAACATCTCACCTTCGTCAGTAAACCTTCTCCTAATAAAGATTTCTCACAACGCCGCCCTGCTTCCTCATGGACCGTCTGAGACTCAGGATGACACCTGGGAGTGGAGCGTCAAATGAAGTTGAACATGTCTTGTCCTGTGAAACTAACTACGATTTCTCTGAAGCTCAGAAGAAGCGAACGTTGGATGGCAGTAGTGGAGGTGAGGTGGAGAGCAGGCCTGGCACAGCCGTGCAGACGCGCGTCCTTCACGCCCTCCCGCTCAGGTACAAGGCTGGTGAGGGCGCATCAGCTTCACCTGAAATGACTAACCTCTCTACAAGGCTGGGGAGGGCGTGTCAACTCCACCCGAAATGACTAACTTCTCCTGCGCAAACTACAAGAAAACATGGGTGCATAATTCCTCAAAGCTCTGTTAGAATAATCAGTGAAAGGCTAGAAAACTATAATGAAGTTTTAAAAAGCTAGGGTGCTCATATAGGCACAGGTTCAGAGGTGGTTTGCATCACTCACTAAAGGATCCACTCCACAGGAACCATCAGACTCCGTGAAATCTACAACACGGCCCACTCCACAGGAACCATCAGACTCTGTGAAATCTACACCACGGCCCACTCCACAGGAACCATCAGACTCCGTGAAATCTACACCACGGCCCACACCACAGGAACCATCAGACCCCTGTGAAATCTACACCACAGCCCACTCCACAGGAACCATCAGACTCCGTGAAATCTATACCACGGCCCACTCCACAGGAACCATCAGACTCGGTGAAATCTACACCACGGCCCACTCCACAGGAACCATCAGACCCCTGTGAAATCTACACCAAAGCCCACTCCACAGGAACCATCAGACTCCGTGAAATCTATACCACGGCCCACTCCACAGGAACCATCAGACTCGGTGAAATCTACACCACGGCCCACTCCGCAGGAACCATCAGACTCCGTGAAATCTACACCACAGCCCACTCCACAGGAACCATCAGACCCCTGTGAAATCTACACCACAACCCACTCCACAGGAACCATCAGACCCCTGTGAAATCTAGAACACGGCCCACTCCACAGGAACCATCAGACTCCGTGAAATCTACAACACGGCCCACTCCACAGGAACCATCAGACTCCGTGAAATCTACACCACGGCCCACTCCACAGGAACCATCAGACCCCTGTGAAATCTACACCACAGCCCACTCCACAGGAACCATCAGACTCCGTGAAATCTATACCACGGCCCACTCCACAGGAACCATCAGACTCCGTGAAATCTACAACACGGCCCACTCCACAGGAACCATCAGACTCCGTGAAATCTCACTCCACAGGAACCATCAGACTCCGTGAAATCTACACCACAGCCCACTCCGCAGGAACCATCAGACCTCTGTGAAATCTACACCACGGCCCACTCCGCAGGAACCATCAGACCTCTGTGAAATCTATACCACGGCCCACTCCACAGGAACCATCAGACTCCGTGAAATCTACACCACGGCCCACTCCGCAGGAACCATCAGACCTCTGTGAAATCTACACCACGGCCCACTCCGCAGGAACCATCAGACCTCTGTGAAATCTATACCACGGCCCACTCCACAGGAACCATCAGACTCCGTGAAATCTACACCACGGCCCACTCCACAGGAACCATCAGACCCCTGTGAAATCTACAACACGGCCCACTCCACAGGAACCATCAGACTCCGTGAAATCTACAACACGGCCCACTCCACAGGAACCATCAGACTCCGTGAAATCTACACCACGGCCCACTCCACAGGAACCATCAGACCCCTGTGAAATCTACACCACGGCCCACTCCACAGGAACCATCAGACTCGGTGAAATCTACACCACGGCCCACTCCACAGGAACCATCAGACCCCTGTGAAATCTACACCACAGCCCACTCCACAGGAACCATCAGACTCCGTGAAATCTATACCACGGCCCACTCCACAGGAACCATCAGACTCGGTGAAATCTACACCACGGCCCACTCCGCAGGAACCATCAGACTCCGTGAAATCTACACCACAGCCCACTCCACAGGAACCATCAGACCCCTGTGAAATCTACACCACAACCCACTCCACAGGAACCATCAGACCCCTGTGAAATCTAGAACACAGCCCACTCCACAGGAACCATCAGACTCCGTGAAATCTACAACACGGCCCACTCCACAGGAACCATCAGACTCCGTGAAATCTACACCACGGCCCACTCCACAGGAACCATCAGACCCCTGTGAAATCTACACCACAGCCCACTCCACAGGAACCATCAGACTCCGTGAAATCTATACCACGGCCCACTCCACAGGAACCATCAGACTCCGTGAAATCTACAACACGGCCCACTCCACAGGAACCATCAGACTCCGTGAAATCTCACTCCACAGGAACCATCAGACTCCGTGAAATCTACACCACAGCCCACTCTGCAGGAACCATCAGACCTCTGTGAAATCTACACCACGGCCCACTCCGCAGGAACCATCAGACCTCTGTGAAATCTATACCACGGCCCACTCCACAGGAACCATCAGACTCCGTGAAATCTACACCACGGCCCACTCCGCAGGAACCATCAGACCTCTGTGAAATCTACACCACGGCCCACTCCGCAGGAACCATCAGACCTCTGTGAAATCTATACCACGGCCCACTCCACAGGAACCATCAGACTCCGTGAAATCTACACCACAGCCCACTCCACAGGAACCATCAGACCCCTGTGAAATCTACAACACGGCCCACTCCACAGGAACCATCAGACTCCGTGAAATCTACAACACGGCCCACTCCACAGGAACCATCAGACTCCGTGAAATCTACACCACGGCCCACTCCACAGGAACCATCAGACCCCTGTGAAATCTACACCACGGCCCACTCCACAGGAACCATCAGACTCCGTGAAATCTATACCACGGCCCACTCCGCAGGAACCATCAGACTTGGTGAAATCTACACCACGGCCCACTCCACAGGAACCATCAGACTCCGTGAAATCTCACTCCACAGGAACCATCAGACTCCGTGAAATCTACACCACAGCCCACTCCGCAGGAACCATCAGACCTCTGTGAAATCTACACCACGGCCCACTCCGCAGGAACCATCAGACCTCTGTGAAATCTATACCACGGCCCACTCCACAGGAACCATCAGACTCCGTGAAATCTAAACCACAGCCCACTCCACAGGAACCATCAGACCTCTGTGAAATCTACACCACGGCCCACTCCACAGGAACCATCAGACCTCTGTGAAATCTACACCACGGCCCACTCCACAGGAACCATCAGACCCCTGTGAAATCTAGAACACAGCCCACTCCACAGGAACCATCAGACTCCGTGAAATCTATACCACGGCCCACTCCACAGGAACCATCAGACCCCTGTGAAATCTACACCACAGCCCACTCCACAGGAACCATCAGACTCCGTGAAATCTATACCACGGCCCACTCCACAGGAACCATCAGACTCCGTGAAATCTACAACACGGCCCACTCCACAGGAACCATCAGACTCCGTGAAATCTCACTCCCCAGGAACCATCAGACTCCGTGAAATCTACACCACAGCCCACTCCGCAGGAACCATCAGACCTCTGTGAAATCTACACCACGGCCCACTCCGCAGGAACCATCAGACCTCTGTGAAATCTATACCACGGCCCACTCCACAGGAACCATCAGACTCCGTGAAATCTACACCACGGCCCACTCCGCAGGAACCATCAGACCTCTGTGAAATCTACACCACGGCCCACTCCGCAGGAACCATCAGACCTCTGTGAAATCTATACCACGGCCCACTCCACAGGAACCATCAGACTCCGTGAAATCTACACCACAGCCCACTCCACAGGAACCATCAGACCCCTGTGAAATCTACAACACGGCCCACTCCACAGGAACCATCAGACTCCGTGAAATCTACAACACGGCCCACTCCACAGGAACCATCAGACTCCGTGAAATCTACACCACGGCCCACTCCACAGGAACCATCAGACCCCTGTGAAATCTACACCACGGCCCACTCCACAGGAACCATCAGACTCCGTGAAATCTATACCACGGCCCACTCCGCAGGAACCATCAGACTTGGTGAAATCTACACCACGGCCCACTCCACAGGAACCATCAGACTCCGTGAAATCTCACTCCACAGGAACCATCAGACTCCGTGAAATCTACACCACAGCCCACTCCGCAGGAACCATCAGACCTCTGTGAAATCTACACCACGGCCCACTCCGCAGGAACCATCAGACCTCTGTGAAATCTATACCACGGCCCACTCCACAGGAACCATCAGACTCCGTGAAATCTAAACCACAGCCCACTCCACAGGAACCATCAGACCTCTGTGAAATCTACACCACGGCCCACTCCACAGGAACCATCAGACTCCGTGAAATCTACAACACGGCCCACTCCACAGGAACCATCAGACCCCTGTGAAATCTACACCACGGCCCACACCACAGGAACCATCAGACCTCTGTGAAATCTACACCATGGCCCACTCCACAGGAACCATCAGACTCCGTGAAATCTACACCACGGCCCACTCCACAGGAACCATCAGACTCCGTGAAATCTACACCACGGCCCACTCCACAGGAACCATCAGACTCCCTGAAATCTACAACACGGCCCACTCCACAGGAACCATCAGACTCCGTGAAATCTACACCACGGCCCACTCCACAGGAACCATCAGACCCCTGTGAAATCTACACCACAACCCACTCCACAGGAACCATCAGACCCCTGTGAAATCTACACCACGGCCCACTCCACAGGAACCATCAGACTCCGTGAAATCTACACCACGGCCCACTCCACAGGAAGCATCAGACTTGGTGAAATCTACACCACGGCCCACTCCACAGGAACCATCAGACTCCGTGAAATCTACACCACGGCCCACTCCACAGGAACCATCAGACCCCTGTGAAATCTACACCACAGCCCACTCCACAGGAACCATCAGACTCTGTGAAATCTATACCACGGCCCACTCCACAGGAACCATCAGACTCCGTGAAATCTATACCACGGCCCACTCCACAGGAACCATCAGACTCCGTGAAATCTATACCACGGCCCACTCCATAGGAACCATCAGACTCGGTGAAATCTACACCACGGCCCACTCCACAGGAACCATCAGACTCCGTGAAATCTACAACACGGCCCACTCCACAGGAACCATCAGACCCCTGTGAAATCTATACCACGGCCCACTCCACAGGAACCATCAGACTCCGTGAAATCTATACCACGGCCCACTCCATAGGAACCATCAGACTCGGTGAAATCTACACCACGGCCCACTCCACAGGAACCATCAGACCTCTGTGAAATCTACACCACAGCCCACTCCACAGGAACCATCAGACCTCTGTGAAATCTACACCACGGCCCACTCCACAGGAACCATCAGACCCCTGTGAAATCTACACCACAGCCCACTCCACAGGAACCATCAGACTCCGTGAAATCTACACCACGGCCCACTCCACAGGAACCATCAGACTCCGTGAAATCTACACCACGGCCCACTCCACAGGAACCATCAGACTCCGTGAAATCTACACCACGGCCCACTCCACAGGAACCATCAGACTCCGTGAAATCTACACCACGGCCCACTCCACAGGAACCATCAGACCCCTGTGAAATCTACACCACGGCCCACTCCACAGGAACCATCAGACTCTGTGAAATCTATACCACGGCCCACTCCACAGGAACCATCAGACTCCGTGAAATCTATACCACGGCCCACTCCACAGGAACCATCAGACTCCGTGAAATCTATACCACGGCCCACTCCATAGGAACCATCAGACTCGGTGAAATCTACACCACGGCCCACTCCACAGGAACCATCAGACTCCGTGAAATCTACAACACGGCCCACTCCACAGGAACCATCAGACCCCTGTGAAATCTATACCACGGCCCACTCCACAGGAACCATCAGACTCCGTGAAATCTATACCACGGCCCACTGCATAGGAACCATCAGACTCGGTGAAATCTACACCACGGCCCACTCCACAGGAACCATCAGACTCCGTGAAATCTACACCACGGCCCACTCCGCAGGAACCATCAGACAGCGGCGGAAAGCCCAGTGCCTGGGTGTCCTCCTCACAACAGCGGCGCCCGGAAGAAGCCTCTGAGGCAGCTGCTGGGCCCTGAGTGCGAGGAACCTTTCTTCATGGGAGCTGTGCTGAGCCGCCCCTGCGCGGAGCACCTCGCTCACCCCATCTGTGATTTGGTCACAAAATGAGACCATAAGCCTCAAAGCTCAATGCACAACTCACCCTGCTGAGTTAGAAGAGGGGGCAGTAGAACTCACGGGCACTACAATTTCCCGGTAGGCAGACTTCCACAAGTAAAATTAGGCAAAAAACATTAGCTAGTCATAGAAGCTATCCATATCTGTCTACAGCACCACACTGCTGTGCAAGGCCCCGTCCTCTGCCTGCCTGAGGCCCTGCCCTGTCCCCTGCATACCCGAGGTCCACCCTGTCCTCTCCATACCCGAGGTCCACCCCGTCCTCTGCCTGCCTGAGGCCCTTCCCTGTCCCCTGCATACCCGAGGTCCACCCCGTCCTCTCCATACCTGAGGTCCACCCTGTCCTCTGCATACCCGAGGTCCACCCCGTCCTCTCCATACCCGAGGTCCACCCCGTCCTCTGCCTGCCTGAGGCCCTTCCCTGCCCCTGCATACCCGAGGTCCACCCTGTCCTCTCCATACCCGAGGTCCACCCCGTCCTCTGCCTGCCTGAGGCCCTTCCCTGTCCCCTGCATACCCGAGGTCCACCCCGTCCTCTCCATACCTGAGGTCCACCCTGTCCTCTGCATACCCGAGGTCCACCCCGTCCTCTCCATACCCGAGGTCCACCCCGTCCTCTGCCTGCCTGAGGCCCTTCCCTGCCCCTGCATACCCGAGGTCCACCCTGTCCTCTCCATACCCGAGGTCCACCCCGTCCTCTGCCTGCCTGAGGCCCTTCCCTGTCCCCTGCATACCCGAGGTCCACCCCGTCCTCTCCATACCTGAGGTCCACCCTGTCCTCTGCATACCCGAGGTCCACCCCGTCCTCTCCATACCCGAGGTCCACCCCGTCCTCTGCCTGCCTGAGGCCCTTCCCTGTCCCCTGCATACCCGAGGTCCACCCTGTCCTCTCCATACCCGAGGTCCACCCTGTCGTCTCCATACCCGAGGTCCACCCCGTCCTCTGCATACCCGAGGTCCACCCTGTCCTCTGCCTACCCGAGGTCCCCCCGTCCTCTGCCTACCCGAGGTTCCCCCGTCCTCTGCATACCTGAGGTCCACCCCGTCCTCTGCCTGCCCGAGGCCCCCTGGAGAGGAGAGGAGAGGAGCTCTACTTTCAGAGAGGGTTATTCCTCAGTTGCTGCACCTTTAATAAAAACCTGCACTGACAATGTCAGCCCATTCTCATGTCCATTCCTCACTCCTTCCTCTGTTTTCTCCCTCTCCAGAGAGGAGACCTCAGGGAATGTGCCAAACAGGTATTTGTAAACCGGCCCAGAGATTCTGTGATAAAACTCAATTAACCTCATGCTCTCCCACAAGGAAATGCCAGCTCCAAGATGGGCAGGAGTAAATATTAATGCCTTCATTAAGTATTTTCTGATCAAACGACCCCAGGCCCACTCTTGTGTTAGGTTAGTTAATAAGACTGTTACCCACTAAGTCAAAACGACCCTGCCGCCACGTGCAGGCGTGGAGCTAATGACATCACTTCTCATCACTTAAAAGGTCATTTCATAGGTAAGAACATTATCACTGAATGTAAATAATATTAATGAAATAAAAGATTAGCGTATAGAGAAGTAGGATTTCCTCATAGCAATATTTATGAATTAAAGGAAATAGTATGTCAGTTTAACCAAAGGTACATGTAAGGGTGCTCCATCTCTTTCAATACTGAAGTACTCTTGAATTTTCTGATGCCAATCGAACTTGGGAATTCTCCTCCTGGTTCTGGTGTGAAGCACCTCTCGACAAGACACCAGAAGCTCTGAGAGGGCTTGGCATCACCGTGAGGCCATCAGGGCTGGGCTCTGAGAGGGCTTGGCATCACCGTGAGACTATCAGGGCTGGGCTCTGCACGCCAGCCTTCCCACGAGCTTCCCCCGGGAGGCCGGGAACGCTCTACAGGTGCGTGAGGGAGGGGAAAACACCAGAAACCCACAGAGCGACAGCGCTGGCCTCATTCCACAACAGCAGCCGATCCATGGCTCTTGAAGCATATGAATGTTTACAGACGGCTGATCCCTCGGCCAGGCGGGGCAGGGACAGTGGTGGCCGCACTGCTCAGCACACACTGCCCAGGCCCCGCCCTGTCCCAGCCTTGTCCCCACAGCTGACCCAGGACTGGGTCCCCACTAGGCCTGCCCGGGACACCTGCGGGTGATGCAGCCCCGGGAGCTGGCGAGGAGCGACCGTCAATCATTCATCAAGACTGAGCCTTCTTTCAATTTTGTATCTGCATCTCCGGCAGAGAGACTTTGAAATAGTGGAATTCGGATACACTCCACCCTCGACGCAGCATTCTCCCCAGAAAACGAATGTACCGTGTGCAAACTGTACAGTGCTTTAGCTGGAGGAGCACAGAGTACCAAGAATGAAACTCTAGCACCAAAGTCAGACGCAGAAAGCATAACGGTAGCAACATGTAAGGGAAAATATTCATGGCACTGCATGTCTACTGTTCTTTCTACAAGACTGAAAAATAGACATTCAGGGCAAGCAGAAATGGTCTTCAACTATTTCTCCCACTCTGAAGATGCTTTCTTTACCTTCGAACTTATAATTTTTTATGATTTAGAAAACTTTATCTTCCTTGCTATTTAGCAAGTGCCTAGTGGTACATTCAAATACATAATAAAATATGACACATTCAACTAGACATCATATACTTGTTTTGAGAAATTATGTACTTATACTTTGACTAATCTGAATATTTTCCTGGTTGTTACAGGTTTTCTATAACACTTATATACTATCGCCTCAAAACCACCAAAATCCTGATATGTGACTGCATTACACTGATAGTTCTTTCCCATAATAACAAGAATCACTGAGGAAATTAGTAAGGGAAGAAGCTGACTGTGAGGCATACCCAAACATGATTGAAGAATTCCCTTTTGTTTTGGCTAATTAGAGGTTTCAATGGAGTTCTAACTCTGTACTGAATATATTAACTTACACCTTTATTGTCTGTGTGTTTAGGATAGAACAAGCACTATTTGATAACAATGCAGGAAAAAAGATGACATTGGTTAGTAATCGGGGCTGTAACCAAGAAGTAGCTGAACCGACTGGTTTGCTGTGATTTTGGAACTTATTCTATGGACGTGTAAACGATGACCCACACAGAGAAGAGTAAGTTCGGCTGGTCTGAGAGATCTGATTTCATTCTTTCCAGGGATGTAGGAAGACTGAGCGCCGCACTTTGGGGGGAACCGGGTGGGGAGAGGACAGCCAGCTAGGAGTGGACTGGTGCCCCGTCCCCAGGCCCTGGCTGGCGGTCAGTGTGCCGGCACGCTGTGGCCACAGAAGCTGGTCGGGAGCTGGGTGGCCGCAGCTTCCACTGGTGACCCTGGGCTCTGTTTTGAGAATCCACTCGGAGCAGATGCGTTTTTTTGTGCTTTCAATGTCCTTTGGTGCTTTGCTGCTTTCTCTGTCTCCGCAGAGCTCAGGTCACACTGTGACGCGCAGGCCGCAGGTGAGATATAAGGGCAGTGGCACAGGCCCAAGGCCTCCCGCCAGCTGGCTTCCGGAGGAGGGAGGAGTGATCCCTGCCTGGCAGGAGGCTCTTTCCCGTCCTCGGATGCCCTCACTTGAAGCCGTTTTTCTTCATAGGACCTACCACCCGTCTATCGTTCACGGCTGGGGAGGCACAGACAAGCGAGCGGGAGCCCAGCCACGGGCGGCAGTTTCCTCGAGGACAGCGGCAGAGCACAGGCTCTTGGTAACAGAGGGCTCCAGCCGTCCAGCGCGCCTCCCTCCAGATCCCAGCTCGTCTTCACGTAATCCTCATCTGATTAATTGAGACAGAGCAGCAGAGACGGCAGATTTTGTTCTGTTTTGAGGTAAACTGGAGCCCGCTTATTCACGTGATGTTTTATCTCAGTTGAAGTCAGGGTCCCTTCTTGCCAGGATCCTTCGGGCTCACAGACCAGGGGTGGCCATGCAGTCTGCCCTGGGGTAGTGTTCGGGGCTCCCTGAACACAGCCGCCCGCAGGACGGTCACAGCTGTCAAGAAGGAAGTTTCCAAATACTGCAGCAGGTCTTGCTACGGCCTGTCCCAGACTGTGTGCTTCTACTCTGTAATACTTCATTTCAGCTTGTGCTTTCGGTGGACTGAAAGCCAGCTGTCTTCTTAGACACCCACAACGATGGCAGTGAAAATCAATCTTGGTCATTGCTAGGCTTGCGTCTGGTCTTTAAACGTTGTATTCCATTTTACCACACATACCGTTTTTCGTTAAAGCATTGAATGGTTTTCCATGATTGATTTCACTTGCTGTAGTGTTTGGCTGGGTATTTCATGATAGATCATTTTCTTGTTATTTTGTTTATTTTTTAATTCTTTTGAATTCACTTATGGCCACTGTGGGAACCTGGTTTTAGCAATGCTAGTCAGTCTGACTAGCTTTATTTTTCAAGGAGAGTCTCCTACCTACAGGCTCCTGCACAGGTGAGATTAGGGTGGGAGCCCCATTCGCAGGCTTGATCTTCAAGATTTGTTTGGGACTGTCACAGACTCACTGAATTTGGGCCCAACACACTTAATACCATAATGCAAAAGTGTAATCTAACTCCTTAGGTAACATTTTTCTTCTTCCTTTAAAGAAATGATAGCTGGTCAGTGGCTAAGGCTCAATGGCATTTATCAGCTACCTAATTAAAATGTAGACACTTTCGTAATAATTGCAAATGTGACCTTCATTTGTGTATTTTTGCTTGCCAGCACGTTTAGTGAAATGTCACAGAGCACCCTAATCTATTCTTTCCCATAATGTTTAATTATGCTGGATTGAAGCTCTTCCTCCCTGGAGAGCAGGGCAGGGGCGCCAAGGCTCTGAAGAGAGGCGATTCCAGGCCGGATTCCGGGCTTGGCTTCCTCCTTCCTGTCCGTGCTTCTCCTGCCCGCCCACCCTGCGCAGACAAAGCCTCCTGCCAGCTGAGCCTGGGCTTCCCTGAGAGCAGCTCCCCACCCTCGCCCCTCCTGGCAGCCCTGAGACCCTGGCCCGGATGCTCCCACAGCGACATCAGGTTTAGTCTCTCTTCCTATAATATGTTAATTATGTTATAGAAGTATAACTCAAAATTAAATAAAAATGCATTTACAAAACTCAGATTTCCTAATCTTGCACAAAGCACCTTGTGAAACAGAACTCCAGTTTAAAGCATATTTTCAAAGCTATTTAGTTAGTACATAGATTTGTATTATATTTAAGCAGTATTTTATTCTTCCTGTAGTTCTTTTCATCTATTCACTAAACTGTGGGGGTGATAAAGGAACTTGGATTCATTGAAAAGTTGAGTGTAGTTGCAAGATTATATGAATTTAATTCTCCTGTGATACGCTAACCATACTCAGATAATCTGTACCTCAAAATGAATTAAACATACAACTGTAAAACCTAAAGCGTGGGTGAATCCATACAATTTGGAGCATTCAGGTGTCATATATCATTTTAGAGTTCAGAAAAAAAAAGTCCTTTCAAGAATGTAAGATGCCCTAAGCTAACTTTCTTGGTAAGTTTGCACACCTCCAAATGACATTTGAGTTCTCAAGTGTGACACCTCACGGCTCTTCACGCCAGGACATTCACTTTGCTCAGTCAGTTTATCAATTATACTCTCCAGGACGGATATATCTATCAGACTGTTAAAAATTAAATCTCCACCCACACTGGACTTTGTAGAAACCTTCTCACTGAATCCAGCATACCTTCTCAGAGCGGAGATCACTAACCACTGATAGAGATAGGAGTTTAAGGACATTTTCACTCAGTTACTTTTTAATGTGTGTGGCTCTCAAATTTAGGTGGATGAGTTAAAAACAGTTTACACCTTCTGCCAAGACTTTATTCCGAGTCTCCCACCACAAACAGGGAGGATATTGTGATTGAGGATTTACTACAGAGGAACCGCATGAGTGGGGGAAAACCCTTCAACTGACAACATTTATGAATTAGGGAGTATTCCAATCACTATGAAACATACTCCAAAATGCAAAACATGTAGTAAAATAAAACAACTTCATAAAATGCGCAAAGAATAAAAGTAGCTAGAAGGGACAGACAAGTGATGATTACTTTTAGAGGTACAGCATGATATTTTCTTGAACACTTCTTAGTGTATAACAGTCTATAATTTATATTGTTGCATGTAAAAAACTCTGACAACTTCACTTCTGACTCCTTAAACCTATTTTCCTCAAGTTCAAATCCCAGTCGTGCTATTCATTAGTCTCTATGATTCTCTTTAAATTAGGGATGATATTAATTACTCCACAATGGCTGCATAATAACCAACTTCCAAGTGTAACTTAGGGTGGGGCTTTGTAATTGTTTCTAAACCTGTGATTACTATGACAGCACAGACTTCAAATGCCTGGGACAGATCTAGTCATCAGAGATGACTAATTCTGCTTTGAAATTCTTCTTGTTTCCTTCAACAAGAGAATTCCCTGAAATTGCCTGGGAAGGTACTTATACATCATAGTGATGAAGAGAAAGTTGTAGTTTCCTTTTTCCTTTCCTTTATTTTATTTTATTTGTTGGAGGAGGGGCTGGTCCTGGGGCTGGAACTCAGGTCCCGGGCACTGTTCCTAAGATTTTTCGCTCAAGTCTAGTGCTCCTGGTGCCATGGCTCCACTTTGGGCATTTGCTGGTTCACTGGAGATAAAGTTCTCACAGTCTTTCCTGCCAGGGCTGGCTTTGAACCTCGACCCTCGGATCTCAGCCTCCCCAGAAGCTAGGATTACAGGCGTGGGCCACCCAATGACACCTGGTGAATGACAGCAGGCTTAAAAGGAAATGTGATGCCACTCGATTTTAGGGAGGCTTTCACACACAATATTTTGGAACTAAAAGATAGAGAAAATCATTTTATTACATGCATTTTTCCAGTTAATCTAGTGGAGAGGTAACGACATACAAATTTTAAGTATGTCATAGTGATATTTGACTATCTGGAGTGACAGGATGTTATCGCATGTATTTTCTCAAGTGAGACCATCAGCAATGATAAGATTCCCTTCTGCAGCAACCAAGTAAAATGCTGAAGTAACGCCATGGCCCTGCAGGGGACCACTGCTCCGCCAGTCCTGCCTGCGCAGGGATAAGGACAGAAGCCCTGAACGGAAGGACGGACGGACCACTTATTTTTCACTATAAACGGGAAGATACCAAATTACGACTTCCACATGAGCACCACAGTGGCTTTAGAAGAAAGACAAGGTAATGCAGGTATACTCGACCTCTACTGGGACAACAGGAGGTTTTTTTCTGTCATGAGTTGTAAATTTGGATATTCATGTTGAAATAGATTTCATTACATCTTAAATTAAAAGCTCTGCCTACTGAAGATCGCGCCCTGGATTCCTGCCTGGCCAGGGCCTGGCGGTTCCTCTGGGCTGGGCACAGGCTGCTGCTGTCCTGCCACTGGCCCGAGGCCTGAGGCCCGGTCCCCGTGAGGCCAACGGCCTCTCAGCCATCACTCTATGATCAATAAACATGTATTAAACTTAAAATCACCGGATAAGCCAGAAGACAGGAATCATTCCAAGCACAAAGAAAAATCCAACCCAGAAAACCCAATGAGTGATAAAAAATATACAATCAGTAAACTAAGACAAGACTACAGTAAGGTACTGGATGTTCTCCCAATTTCCCTCTGTGTAATATGATATGAAAATTCATTATCTGCTGGGCATGGTGGCTCATGCCTGTAATCCTAGCTACTCAGGAGGCTGAGATCTGAGGATCGTGGTTCAAAGCCAGCCTGGACACTAAAGATGGTGAGACTCCTATCTCCAATAAACCTCTAGAAAAAATGAAAGTGGGGCTGTGGTGCCAGGGTTAGGGCGGTAGCTTTGAGCTCAGGGACAACACCCAGGCCCAGAGTTCAAGCCCCATGACCTACAAAAAAATAAAAATAAAAATAAAAAAACCCCAAAAGTCATTATCAGTGCATACTCCAATGTTCACTGTATTTAAAAAATATTCACAAAAATTGTCTCTTTACGGGAAATTGATTGGAATGCACTGTAAACATGGGTGGAAATGTAACAGTAAAATTGTGCTTTGCATGTAAGTAAATATTTGTAAGTAAATATTGAGTAGGGACTGTCCTCTCCAAATTCCTTGACATTCATCTTAAAATTGGAATATAAAAAAGAAAACAGCTGTCAAGAGCGCTCTTTCATCTACAATGATGCTTAGCTTTCTAGATCCCAGTGTAAGACAATTCAAAATGCCACCCACCACGTATAAAGGACACACCTAGGAGAAGCACGTTTCTGTGGATGTCTTTGGGACATCTCTTGTGCTTATCCAAACTCCCAAGGTGCTCGTGATGCAGTTGTTTTAGACAGTGTTTAGACAGGTGAAGTGCTCTCGCACAGCCGGTGGGGGGTGATGGGGTCTGCAGACGTGGAGACGCGTTCGCCCACTCAGCCACCTTCACAGCCTCTCTCTGCTTTCAAAAAGTCCTTACCACGTTTTCCTGACAAAAGCACCGTGAGGAACACAGCATTATGTTCCTTAAATGGATTGCACGTCCTCCTCTTTTCCAAAACCACCCAAAGCTCACTGGCAATGGCATGGTGAACAAATACTGAACCAACCACAGCTGCCAGCCGCCTGGCATCCCAGAGCCTTTATGTCTTCCTGTCGGCTTTCCACCGTGAAGAGATGATGAGACGGTAAGTGAACGCGGCGTTTACTTCGCAAGGCCACTGGAAAACAGCCAGGGCCTCCCTCAAGGCCGAGCGCTGGCCAGCCAAGTCTCCTCCTGCCTGGGCATGAGGCAAACGAGCCATCGGGTGTGGCAGTGACGATCCCGCCCCAGGGTGGCGGAGGCCAGCTCTGTGCTGCAGACTCTGGAGAGACCGCCCCAGGCCCGGAGCACGGCGGAGGAGAGAACACTGCAGTGTCAAAACCAGGAGTGGACCTCGGCTGAGGGCCCGTCTTTCACAGTGAGATGGGGACCGTGGGGCCTCTGTCACCTTCTCACACCAGATCACAGGGCACAGCTCCATCTGAAGACACCAGTCACAAAAGCAGGGAACCCTGAATTACCCCGAACCCCACCTTCCTTCTCTGGGTGGAAGGCAGGGTTTAGGCTGGTATTCATTTTACTTTTTGGTAGATATAAAATTATTTCAAAATAAGGGGACAAAACTACTGTGTTGTAATAATAATAATAAACCCTTCTTGGTGTACTTGTTGCTGGAATGCGTCTGACAGCGTAGTTAATAAGAAGCTCTGCGCACTTCGCTGTGCTGACCTTGGCCTTCCGAAGACAAAGAGGGCTACCATCGGCTCAGATCCATGCTTCAGGAGCAAACAAAAGCCCTCCATTAGCCGAGCAGAGCCGCTCCACACTGGCCCTGATTCCACTGTTTACAAATGTGAAATGACTGGAGATGAAGGCAACAGAAAGAAGTCTTTCCAGAGAAATGCAATTACTATTTGTCATACTTGAACTTGTACTATTTTACCTACCCATTGCATCTTAAAAAATACACATACAGGAAATGAGGTGTTGTTTTTTTAACTTCGGAACTCACTACCCTGTGACAATGAAGTGCACACTGACTGGAGATTACTTTTGTCCTTGAAGAATTATTTGATATGATGTGTGCTTAGTAGATATAAAGAAACATAAAGAGAACTCATGCTCTCCCTCCATTTTATACTGTGTAGCTGGTCCGTCTGTCCTTCTGCCTTCATCTCCCTGATTTCATGTGGAAACAGCCTAATGTCACCAGGGTGACACAAACAAGGCAGAACTGACCGGTCACCGGTCATCTGAGAGGCTCCAAGTGTCTAGGCGGACCCCAGAACATAAGCACGACTCTTTAGACAAACGTTTCGGGCTGCAATGGTGTCCTGAGTCTGTCACCTTCTCTAAATTCAGCAGTGACCTGCAGCTGTGCAGACTGGGCGTGGGCTGGCATGTCCACCCTGAGCCTGGCGGGGCTGGTCCACGTCAGGCAGTGACCGGTGACCTGTCACGTCTTCCACGGAGGGGAGACAGGCCTTGGCTGTGACAGCCTTTGCTTTGCCTGTAATCCCGATTCCTCTAGACAGATGCTGCCTGTATTTTATATCCATAAATAAATATTCACTCTGGCAAAGAAGCTGGCCTCCGGCTTAGTTTTTACACAAAAGGTATCGATTGGCTGTGCAATAACACTTTTAAATTACGTTCGTTTTTATGGTCTGCTACTATACATTGGCAAGTGAGAAAAATGATAAAACTTTAAATATAAATAAAATTTAGGTTAGAATGACAAGTGAATTCAGGGGAAAACACACTAAGTAGGTATGCTTGTAACACACAACCTGACAGGAATCAGAAACTTTACTGTTTGTTCCAGTGCAGAGACAGGGAAACCACAGCAGGGGGGCCGGGCGGTGAGGGCGTGGCTTCAAATGGGAGACACTCAGTTACTCGTGTGGGGGGGGGCAGCTGAAACGTGGCACGTCTGCAGGAAGCGATCAGTCACTGTGAACATCGCAGCCAATTCTACGGTGCATTTTTGTATTGGCCACACGTTCCCAGGAGGTCTTGGGGCGCAGTGGCTCCTGCCTGTAATCTAAACCATTGCTGGGGTGGAGATAGGGAGTGTCTGTCAAGGCCAGCAAAGGAAAAACAGCAAGATTCCCTCTCAAGAGAAGCATCTGGGTGCCATGGCCCGGACATCATGCCAGCTGGAGGGCCAGGAGTGGTGGGCCATCCCTGAGTTCTGGCCGCAGCAGAGGGGCAGGCTCTTGACTTACCTCGGGTAGGGGAAGCCTCCTTCTCCCTTAGATAAGAGGAGCAGGAGGCCCCGAAGAGTTAATACAGGACTCTTCTAGTATCTGCAAAGCCGGGAAGCTTAAATACTTCAAGAGTGGGTGACAATGTTGACATTTACCCAAGCCCCTGTGTAAATGTTCAGCGGGTTCACCAGGGCGGCGAGCCGGGGAGGGGGGCGCCCCCATTCTTTCCGTGTGTATTTAAGGAGACAAGTCCGCTTTGCAGTGATCTTAGCATAAAGAAATACCTTCGGCTCACTCTGTGCTTCCATTTGTGTCAAGGCGTAACCCACCTTTTCTTATGCCCCCTTTGGTATTTATATTGGCAGGAAAATAACAGAGAACTGTCTGTGGCTATGCGAATCTATGCCAATGCAGGGCTGACGAGCCCGTGGACGACACCGGGTCAGGAAGACCCCTACTTCAAACCTCAGTGTCACCCTTCTGTCGGCTTCCTTTCCCCAGGGCCTCCACAAGGAAGCCTCCGCCACCCCAGGGGGATGCGGGTCTCGCTCCAGACATGCTCTGATTGTACTTACATTGGTCTTTCACCACGGAATAGCAGGAGCCTAACAACCAGGGCTCAACCCACCGACTCCTTTAACCCAGACGTGACTGTGAGTTTGTGTGGTCGCTAGTCAGTTGTGAACTAGGACCCAGAGTGCGTTAGTAGATGAGCAAGAAAGCAGAGCCACTCACCCTCGCTCCCAGAACTCCAACCGTCCCAAGACCTTCAGAGAAAGCCGCCTCCTGCTGTCTCCTGGCTTCTAGTCGTTCACATTTGCTGCTACCTTGAAAAGTATACTTCATAAAGGAAGGCAGATTTCTTCTTAGGAAAATAATTCATGAAAAAAATGCATAACTTTGTCTCAGGCCTGGATTGTACAAACCAGAGTATAATGTAGATATAGGAAGAGCAAAGGCAGTGTTGAGAGTGTGGCTCAAGTGGTGGAGCACTTTCCCAGCGAGTGTGTGTGTGTGTGTGTGTGTGAAAGAGAGAGGGGGGGAAGGGAGAGAGGGAGGAAGAGAGAGAATAAAAATATCGGTAATATACTAGAGATAACCCCAAACAGGAAGATCGTCTGATGGACATAAGTTACCCAACACTGAAAACACCACCACTTAAAACTCAATTAATGAGAGAACGTTCGTCTCAGGAGCTGGAGACCTGCACAGCCTCCTGCCAGGCTCCACGGGGAGAGATGGTTCTCCACTGAGAGCAAGCAGGGATTACTGAAGAACGCAAAGTAAGTTATTATTTTAAGTGTGGCATATCCCATTTCCACCTGCAATGCATTATTTTTCTCCAGAGAATAAAGCATTAAGTGAATAAATGAAGACGTCATCTTGTGCCATGCTAGAAGGGAGGGTCTGCCTTCCCCGGCTCTGCGCGTGCTGGCTTCTGTGTTAGTTGGTTCATGAATCAGAAGGCCACGGTGTTTTCATGTGGACCGGCTGAAATTTCATTTTCTAACCACGAGTCCAGAGGCAGACACAGGTGTTCCTTGTTGGAGATCACCCACAACGAGCAACCTTACCTCTCGGGCTCTAGGAGGGAATTTTCCCAGGGATTCAGTTTAGGGAGGTATTGTTCCTGAGATGAGAGTAAGTGTTCACACTTAATTTCACTTTGCAAGCCTTGCTTCTACTTCCCGCTTCTCTTAAGGATCACCTCCATGGTAGAGTAGGTTCTGAAAATGGTCTTTCTTTCCACTGGAGCATGTTTAGTATACCACCCCTCCCTCCCCTCACTCACAGAAGAGGCACCACTGTGCTCAGCTCTGGGAAGGACTTCAGATGCCCGGAGGAGCCGGGGCGCCCTGCTCAGGTCAGGAACCAGAGGCAGCCATCTACAACTCAGCTGCAGTGCAAGTTGAGAAGACGATGCTAACCACGTCTTAAGAAGAACTAGGATGGACAGTAACTCTTCTATTAAAGCTTCAACTATCATGTAGTGAGAAGGCTCAGGATATTATAGAGAACAGTACCTGGAAAGTGTAGTGACTTGGTGCAGATGTATCTGTCACATGGACCGAGGAGGTGAAATTTGTCTCAGTGTACAAAGCTGTACACTGAAACTGTAAGACACGAAAGAAACTGAGACAAATACAGGGAAATAGGACGACAGCACGTACATGAGTTGAAACCAGGTTTTTAATGCCTCTGTTACCCAGAAGCAGCTCCAGTTACCACTAAGGAATCTCCATAAGAAGGTTACAGGAAAACAATGGCAGGCTTCACAAAGGGGGAGAAAACGCATTTGGGATAAAAATATTTGCTAATATTATTGAGAGGATTAGGGAAATGCGGAGTCTGTTTACATTGATCTTGTTCTGCTTCTGGAAGCACTTAGCATGTTGTATTTTCATTTCCTCGGCTCTGTTTGCCTCTGTTCTCACGACAGCACTGGTGAGGTGACTGGAGAGGAGGGGCCGTCTGTGTCCACTGCAAACTGTGCCCAGACCCACAGCATACATTTCACATCTGCCAATGTAAACACTTAATGGAGGAAATTTGCTGTAATGCTGAGTAAGACTTATGTGTGCTTTTTTCCACCTTCTGTGGAGAAGATCAATGCTGGCAGGTCCATCAATAACTCAGGATTGATCTTTGTAATTGTGAAATTGAATGGTAAGGAAAATAAAGGACTAGGAGGCCGAGGAGAAGGCCTCCCTTCAACTTCAGAATTGAGGGCTGGAGAAAGAGCTTTGGCAGGCACCGGTGGCTCCGGCTCGTAATCCCAGCTACTCAGGAGGCTGAGATCTGAGGACCGTGGTTCAAAGCCATTGCAATCAGGAAAGTCCACGGGACTCGTTTCCAATAAACTTCTCAGGAAAGCTGGACTGGACATGCACTGTGGCTCAAGTGTTAAGATGCAAAACCCATCCTACGAAACACGTCATATTTTGCGTTGCAGCTTAAGTTTTATTTGGTATTTGCAGTTTCTATACCACTATTATCTTTCCATACCACTAGTATGTATATGAGCAACAAAAGAAGAAATAAATTATAGGAAAAATCTGTTAAAGCAGACAGCCTTAATATCTACCCAGACTTTAATTTGTTTAGTTGTTAAAATGACTTTCTCCTTCCATCTTGAAGTTATTTATGCCTTATTTTATAATTTCAGAAATGATTTGCAAATGGACTTTTGTAGCTGCTAAGTAGGTAGTTGTATTGGACAGAGAGAAAATTCTTAAATTAATCCTTCCCCTATAATGAATAATTGCCTGTTTGAGACTGTAAACTATACATGACATGTTACAGGTAGGAAACTTCCATAGCATAGCTAATGCATGTATCAGGCCCGATAGAGACTTTTCTACATTCTTCATGTGATTTTACTTTTCATAGGTAAGGAAAGAGATTTAGAGAAGTAACTTGCTTTTACGGAACCAGCAGTTCCACATAAACAAGTTATGTCTGCTACCATCTGCTCCTTTCCGGAAGTCCACACTTGAATGAGTGAGACAAATCGCAAAACTATTCTTCCTAATATCTAAGCATTCGATTCAGCATTCATAATACTGGGATACATATCATGCCCAGGTTTGCAACGGAAAATTAGTTACAACTGTGGACAAAGAGGATTTGTGTTCTGTGCAGGCATACTCAGCCACTGCACTTCAAGATTCTCCTGTAGGAACCTGTGATACGACTGGAGATGCTTCACGGTTCCTTCTGAATACCGCAGCTCTTTCTCCGCCTTCCCTGGGGGCTCGGCTGCCATGGTCCTTCCCCACCTCCTTCAGGGACCTCAGGGCTTTCTGCTCAAGGGAAGTCCACAGAGAGCTGCATGACAGCCCTGGCTGCCCCACTTCACTGGCAGGCTCTGCAGTACTGACGGGCACAGTGCCCGAGCCACCCGCGATTCCCAGCACGCTCGGCACAGACCTGTGAACTGGAAGGATTGCAGTGGTGGTGATGGCCCCGTCCTCACTTCTGGTCTCAGCGCAGGATGGCGTTGGTCATTCTCTCCTGAACGCAGTCCATGCCAGTGTGTGCCTGGCACCGAGATGTCCGCCTCAAGACTCAGAGAAGAGTTATTGACATGTGCAGCTAGAAAAGGCCCCCAAATCCCTGGTGCTTAAAATGCCCTTAAACAAAGGTCCTTCGAACTAAGCCTGCCCTGCTGACGGTAAGCAGAGTAAATTTCTATGCGATTCCTCTGGGGTTTGAACTTTGACTACACAAACTTTCCTACTTTTTTTGCACTCTTTCTCTCCCGCCTTGTTGAAAAAGTGGGGGTTGTCGGGCTTGAACTCTGGCCTGGGCGTTGTCCCTAAGCTCTGTTGCCCTTTCTTGAGCCACCAACCCACTTCCCATTTTCTAGTGGTTAATTGGAGATAAGAGTCTCATGGACGTTAGTGCCTGGGCTGGCTTTGAACTGTGATTCTTAGATCTCAGCCTCCTGAGGAGCGGGGATGACAGGCGTGAGCCACCACACCTGGACAAAAAGCTATTGTTTTTTACAGCTTGCATTTATGATCCTGGTCATGGAGGGAAAGTGAGGGCTGGAGGCCTGGCTCATGTGGAGTCGCGCGTCCTAGCAAGTGAGAGATCCGGAAACAGAGCAAGATCTTTTTGTTTCTATTGTTTGAAAAATGTTTATGCCATTTATGATTGAAATTGTCCTCTGGAGCCCATGTAGATAGGAACAAAACAATAACCACCAAAAGTCTGCAATGCTCTGACATCATTCCACAGCACCTGGAGACTGGAGGAGAAGCAGGGTCAGTTAGCGCTGGAGACAGTACTTATCGACTGGACATTGAGGTGAGTGGGTGCTGACCTGGGCACCACCCTCCAAGGTGGGGCAGTGTTGTCAGGCTGCTGAACGTCTACTTGATGCTCCACGTGGCTTTCCACACATCTTCCTGCCTCACTGGACCAAGCCACACAGTGAACTTCCAGCCGCTGCAGCTGCCTCCTTCCGTGGAGGTGAACCTAACACCCAGCCGGCCGTCCACTGAGGAGACCCACTTGCCAGGACGCGTCTTCCCAGGCGGGGTCACTCGCGCTCTTACCCCCCACCGGATCACCCCCTCCCCGGCCCCCACCATCCTCCCGATCAAATGCAATCCTAACTTCTCTCAGGCCAGGTGTTTTATTTATTACTCATCCAAAATGAACGAAGAGCTCAGTAGGGTCCCTTCCCACCTGGCTTTGTCCGATCTTGGCTCAGGATGACAGTCTGGTTTGAGGCAGGAGCTGGTTGTGTCCGCCCTGCCCTCACTCGTGACTGCTCCAAACGCAACTCGACTTGAGCAATCCTCGCGTGCATCACGCTGTGTCACGCCGCATGGTGTGCGCGTCTTGGTAATGCTCTCCCCCACCGGGACCCCCGAGACGGGAAGCTTTGAAACTTCAGGTTACTTATATGAACTTCCAGATTTATAGTCCTATAAATGCACAATTAGAGCCCATGGAGGGAGCATGACTGTGAAATACGCGCCAAGAGCGGCGAGGAAGAGGCCTGAGGGACGGCTCTCCGGGCGGCAGTGCGGATGAGAAGTGTAATCTCCTCTCAGAAGACAGCGCGGGGCTGGGGACTCGGCCTCAACTCATCTGGCCTCTGTTTCCCTTGCATCTGACCCTCACACAGCACTTAAATCCTCCCACATGCGTGCACACACACACACACACACACACGCACACACGCACACATACGACAAACCACACACCACTGGGCATCTATTCCCATGTATGTCACGTGCTGTCACATAAAGACCTGGGAGGATTTGAGTTGCAGTCACCACCAGATCACGGACAGGGAGACGTTCCATTTTGGGGGTGCTGGGAATGCTCCCAGGGCAGCCCCCGACCTCAGGAAGCGCTGCCCAGTGACTGAACCCCTGTGCTAGGGACTCCGGAAAAGGTTTCCAACCGAAGACGGAAACCTGGCCCGAACACTCGAAGTGAATCAGTGTGCAATAGAGTGAGTCACGCGTCTCAGAAACTACACGCTCACACAAGCAGCGACCTGAGAGTGAGCCGACACTCGAGAGTGGCCACGCTTCCCCACTGCAGCTGGCCCGGGGCTGACCCTGGCGCCAGGCTCCGAAACTGGGCCTGCAGGGCTTGGCCAGGGCCCCACCCTCCTCTGTGCTGACCTAACACCAGTCCCTCATCACAGTGGAGAGGGGCTGGGGGACCGTCCCCTATCACAGTGGAGAGGGGCTGGGGGACCGTCCCCTATCACAGTGGAGAGGGGCTGGGGGACCGTCCCCTATCACAGTGGAGAGGGGCTGGGGGACCGTCCCCTATCACAGTGGAGAGGGGCTGGGGGACCGTCCCCTATCACAGTGGAGAGGGGCTGGGGACCGTCCCCTATCACAGTGGAGAGGGGCTGGGGACCGTCCCTCTTCACAGTGGAGGGGGGGGTTGAGAACCAGATCTCTCCACACATCTGCAGTCACCTCTCTGGCCCTGTTCCCAGGGCGCCTCAGAGCCTTCTCCTCTCTTTAAAGTCACAGGGGCTCATGACTTTCCCCTCTATGTTGGCCCAAGAGACTGTGACTCTCCTAATTCCCCACTGTGGACTCAGTTCTTTAGTGCAGGTGGTGCTGGGAAAAATGATTCAATTATAAACGAGACTGCATGCCGATGAGGTACCATCATACTGGACCCTTCAAGCATTCCCACAGATGTCGAACCTACATTCTTCCCATCCGGCCACGGTACGTTGCAGTGGATACCTAAGAGGAAACGGGAATCTGTGGGCAGTACCCCTGGCTGGACACACCAGCACCACAGGGGTGGATCTTTCCCAGGCCGCATCCCAGCCAAGTACCAAGATGTCACTTGAGCATCAGGGGGACACAGCTTCCCCAGCTTGTGGGGAGCCGTCAGATTCGCCCAGCTACACTCTGAAGAGAAGTGCAACTTGCACTGTGAGCTCTGCCTGCGTGTACTTGGCAGGGCTTGCACGCCTGCCGCTGGGCAGGCCCTGGCCTCAGGGACGGCGAGGCCCCTGGGCGTTGGGGCCTGGGGAAAGGCCCCCCCATGCTCCGCCAGACCCCACCACTGCTCCGGGGCCCCGCTCCCTCCAGGGGCGTTCACAGGTAAGTGTAAAGTGACTGAAATCCGAGGTTGGAGTGTATACACTGCAAGAACTTCCGCTCAGGAACACACGAAAAGCAATGTCTTTACACGAAACTTTGAAAAAGTTCAAGGGATGTGCACTCTTCCCTTTTCAGGAGCCAGCACAGTCGGGGGTGGGGGGTGGGAGAGGGAGGGAGAGGGGAGGGGAGGGGAGGGGAGTACACAGGAATCATGGGTGGGCCTTTCACAGCTGTCCCAGCCACTGGCTGCTGGGATCCTTGAGTCACGTTTGCCCACAGTCGTGGGTAACGTCCATAATCCTGACACTGCTTCCCATCGCGAGGATTTCGATATTAATCTCGTTACTTTCTTGCTATCGCTCAGATCAAGAAACATCCATGCGCCCAGCTCTGCATTATACTCGGTTAAAATGCGCTGCTTGACGAAGCGTCGTGGAAAATGAAAAGCCGCCTGTGCTCCTGCCCAGTCGGGAGATGCGCTGGCCCCCATGGGACCCCGTGTCCTCCTCGGCTCCCTGGTACCTGACGGCCCTGACAGCTCGTGCGGGTGGTAACATGGAGGATAACGTAAGGCTCGGTGCATGTCATCATTGTCACCAGTCCTATCCATCTTCCCCAGAGCCAACTCTACCGAGGAGTGGGGCAGGATTTACCTTTCACATCAGAACACACAGCATTACAAACAGAAAAGTAATTGCCAAGGCGTCTAAAGCAGCAAACACACAGCACAATGCAGTTTCTAATTCTATTGTCTTTCCCTTCTACCAGGCAAATGGAAAAACAGTCAGAAGAATGAATTCTGAATTTTAATTCCATCAAAGCTACTACAGAAGGGAAGAAGCCCTTGCTTCTCCCACTGTCTTGCTGTGACCCTGACTATGAATCCATATCTCGGCGTCTACTTCTCCAACACTCACCACACTCAACCTAATTTAACAAACCACTGACGAAGCTCAGCCTCATTTTACACGAGAAAACTAAGGATTAACTAATATCAATAATCCTACACATCCCCACGCAGCTGCTCATGTGTGCACAGGACCACACTGAGTGAACATACACCGGCCAGAGGAGAGACGCAGAGGCTGGTTCTGTGCATGCACGTTCTCTGTATGAGCTGGAGTTCAGCTGGACTAAATGACTGCATGTATTAAAAGCAGGCACGATTATATTTCCATCAAACAAGTGCTAATCCCTTTTCAATTAGGCTGAATATAAGAATATGAGATTTGTAAATTAATTCGTACTTGACTCTTGGCTTGAACCTCGTTTTTCCTTTGGGGTGACAACAGGCTATTTACTGTAATTCCCTGAGCTTCTGTTTCTTTGTCTTTGCAAAAGGGTAATAATGTCTAATTTTGAAACAGAAATAGTTTTGCTTCAGTAACTAAGATAAAGCACGGTATGCAACTGGCTGGATGCAAACAAACTCTTGGAAGGCAGCCACGGAGTATAACCTTCTTATTTTCTTATCCAAAAAAAAAAAGATTAAAAAAATTGACCAATAAGGCCCAGCATTCCCTGCTACTTCTCCATAGATTTCTTTTGTAATATATAGCTCAAAATGATTAGGGTAAGTTCCTCAAAATTCTGTATGTTGTGTAAAATTCTTTTTCTTCTATCCTGAAAGTGAACATTAAAGCTTTCTTTAATACTAAGTTACTTACTATACTCATTTTTGTTTCCAGGGGAGGGAGTGTGCAAAGGTGACACTGTTAACACAAAATGAATCTTTGTTTCCTTGGTATGTATTACAGAACTACAGCAGTGGAGCGTCCTGTAAATGGTGATACAATCATTTCTATGTAGCTGTACTAAACAGCAGTAGTAGGTACCTACTACTATTAGAAGCCTGA
This sequence comes from Megascapheus bottae, assembly GCF_031878675.1. Taxonomy (NCBI): domain Eukaryota; kingdom Metazoa; phylum Chordata; class Mammalia; order Rodentia; family Geomyidae; genus Megascapheus; species Megascapheus bottae. Next base: position 1,368,572 of record NC_143535.1, on the reverse strand, counting down.
TTATACTTGGGGTTCACAAGTGCTCGATATCATTTTAAATAGATTGTAGGACTCAAAAGGCTTATCAATTCAGAAGGAATGAAAGAATCTGTCCGAGACACGTGGGTCGGCTGGATGTCAGGGCTTCTGCGTGCGGTGTGACACTGCTCACCGGCCCTGCTCACAGGACAGGCCACGCAGTCTTTACTCACAGCCAGCCCACAACAGGGATTAAAAAAAAAATTTTTTTTTTGCTCAGCTATGCAGATAATTCAATCCTCTGTCTTTTGTTCCTTCACAAAGCACACAGATAGCAAGAATCCTTCTCCTCAGTCACAAACATGTTTTCTAAAGCTCAATGGTTCACTTTCCACAATCCAGCGCTCTGAGTTTGGAGGCATTTAGCCACTTAGTACACGTATTTGAATTGTTTTCACAGGTCTGGTTATGTGGAAGTTCCACCAGTGGATGAAAGAGATAAATCACAGTGGTTAATAGCATATCAAGTTTTCTCTGTCAGAGGGAAGAGGACGCAATCTCAGTTCCCATTTGTTTTATATTCTACTCCTGGGCTCAAGAAATAGCTCTTTTAGGAAACTATAACTGGACAACCAGCAAGGAAAATTCTGGATAAATCTAATGCAGTACAGACTTGCTAAATTTTAAGCAAAAGCAAATATGCTGTACAACCTCTCCGTGGCTCAAAAGCAGAGTCTGACCTCATGGCCTTGCAGTGCAGTCACCAAAGCCACCGCCGCTTCAAGAACGCCAGCCAGAGGCCTGTCTGCGGAGGCCGACAGACGACACCCCTGCACAGGGCTTCTCCGGCCAGCATTATTTTCCTACCCAAACTTTCATAAAGGCTGAGTTTTAAAATTAAGGTTTATTTATGTGATGGAAGAGCCATCAAAAATGGGTGGAGAGCTCATTGGAAATTTTGAAAGGTACTGGAAGTGGCTGAGCTGGCTCCATAAATGATGGACTCTTGAACTCCACATGGATTACAGGTTTCGTATTCACACAAAAGGCATACGGTCATCTGAAATCAGAACCTAATTCATCATGTACCAAACTGTAAACCCCAACAGCATTTTGTGTTCTTTACACAGAGCCTGGGTCCACAGGGCAGCCAGTACATGAAAACCCTTATTACTCTTCTCCTCCTCCCGCTTTCCCCTCCTGTGCCCCTACTCAAAATGCACATTTACGGAACGTTTTATTATTCAAAGATGTCAGCAGTTCTTGTGTCTGTTTCTTCCGCTCTTTGATGTATAGCGTTAGTGTTTTTAACATGATTTTGCAAGTGGTTTCACTGTGCTATTTCCATACATGCATGCATGCAGCAATGCGATGTGAAATGCGACCCACCCCTCTCTTACTGCTCCTCATCTTCCCTTTCTTGGCCCTTAGGACACCCACAGCACCTTCTCCATTTGAGGGTACATTGCTTTCTTGTGTGCCAGTTCTGGGGCCTAGGAGCTGGTCCTGGGCTTCAAGTTGTCCCTTGCTCACAGCTGATGCTCCACCTCGAGCCTCAGACCCACTTCCAGCTCTTGTGGGTAAGTGAAGACAAGAGTCTCAGGGGCTTCCCCAGAAGGATGGCATCAAACCGTGATGCTCAGATCTCGCCTGCCCAGTGTCCAGCCTCACAGTGCAGCCTTGGTGCCCAGGGCAGGTTTGTGAAGGTATTCCACAAAGCATGGGATGTGGCTCTGGACCCGGGCACAGGCACTGGACGCTGTCACCGTGTGCTGGCCCCAGCTACCTGCCCGCCTCTGCTCCTCCTTTCCCAGTGCCAGCACCTGGGCAGGGGCCCTGCATGGACAGGACTGCGCCGTGTTAAAACAGGATGACTGGATCAGGCACTGTTGAGGTGACGCCTGGCCTGGCCTGGGCTGGCGGCAGCGGCCGCTCTGGAGTGGACACGACACTCGCCACCCTGAGGGAGCCCACGAGAACCAGAGCCCCCCACCCCCTGCCAAATCACAGCCCACCTCCCCCGGGCTGCAGTGCGCACAATGCAGGGAGGAGAGCTAGGGAGGAGGGAGGAGGAGACACAGGGCCAGCCCAGCAGTGTCCAGGCACCATGTGAACCTAAACCAACACCAAACAAACACCATGCAGTCAGCCTCTTCCCCTTCACCTCCTGAGCCTCCTTCCTCATTCACACATGCAAACCCCAGGGACAACAAAGCCTTTCCAGACTTCCATTAGGAATACCCCAACACACCACCCAGAGGGCCTTATGCTCTCCCCACAAACCTGTAATTTTGCAATAGTTCTGGTTGAGGCGAAACAGTGCCTTCATTTACAATGCCCCATTTACAAACGACTTTCCTGAACCGTGTCCTCTGCTAGTGAGGTTTAGATGGACAAGTGTGCACGTCGGCACGCTCACACACGAGGGGCTTACATAACATTTAACTCGTAAGCACCCAGTGTGTGGACTCACCCGCAAGGTCAATGGAACATGGGCATTATTTAATCTACTTTGTATTACATTGCTTAATTGACTTCTTACTGGCAACTGTGCTGTGTACATTGTCATTTCAGGAAAAAAACTGTGTTTCCTTGGTCTCCTGTCCATCCAAATGACTGTAAAGAAAATGCATCTAAAGCTGGAGGAAGGGCGCCTTTTCACAGAGAAGCCAGGGCACTGGCTTTCGTGGGCTCACAGGCTGCAGTCGGGTTGTTTGAAGCGCATCTGTCCACTGCAGAGCTTGTCCAGGCCTTGCCAACCCTGCATGCTTGGGTCCCTGGCCATCAGAGGCAGGGCGGCAGCAGAAACCACAGTGCCCTGGGCCCCGGGTTCCGCTCCTCCACTTCCCAGCGCTGGCTTGGGTGGTGACTACACGAAAGTAGTGAAGCACCTGGTCAGTGTTGGCCCGTGGCTAGTGAGGTCAGCGAGGCCGCTTCAGACGCCACTGGAGAGTGTGACGTGGAGGAACAGTGTGAAGTTTGGAGGCCAGGGAGGGGCTGGAAGACTCGGGTCCCCAGGCCCGCACCCCTGCCGCCTGCCCGAGGGGCCCGTGGATCACACCCAGCCCGGCCCCCCTGGAAATGGGAGCCAGGACCCAGCAACGTGAGGGAAGAAAGAAGACAGAATGCTCAGTCACACAGGACTTCCTGCAACGTCACGTGCTGCCCTATCAGACATGTGGGCTTCAGACAGTTTCCTACTGAAAGGGGACGGTGAATGCGACTGTCATCTTAGATTTTCAATCACTCTGATATTCTAAAATTCCAGAATGGCTGACTGTGACATTACTAAGTCAACTGCTGAGTACCAATCCCCCCTAAAGGCTGAGAACACATGCACAGCTATTCAAGTTCTCTGCCTTTGTAATGGTGGGAGTAAATTTAATTCACCAGAAAGTCCCTGTCTTTTGAAGCAGTAATCCTTGGTTCTTCTAGGATTGGCTCAGCACCATCGATGACGTGAAATACTCATGCTGCCAAAAGGGGCACCAGCTCTGGGAGAAGTGGAGTTAACTCTGATGGACCAAGGAAGAAAATGACTGTGAGCCAGTCTGGAAGCAAACTGTGTAGTTTTCATCTTCTGACACAGCCAAGTTTCAGAACATAACACAGAGGAGGAATTTATGGCAGGTGCCTTACTACTTAGGAACTAATCTCGCCCACATGGCTGTTAAGGTGAAATATGGATTTTAATAATCCTGGCTCTGTGAGTTGCATGATCCAGCCTAGTGGGGGATATGATCAGCCATAGCTGAAAGATTAATTGAGATACATGGCGGACGTTTGCTTCTAGTGAACTGCAAACTCCTGTGTCCACACCAGCCTTCTACTAGCTAATGCTGTATCCTTAGTAAAAAGCAAGACAAAACAGAAAGAAGCAAATGAGTATTTCGTTATTATAAGAAGGAAGCGTGTCTGTCTTTAAGTTACTACAAAGATCTCTCCAATAGTGCCAATCAAGTTTTCCAGAAACAGGAAATGTTTTTCAATGTTGAGAAAGACACACAGAACCCACATACCTCGGAAGTTTCTCCATTCATCGTATTATTTTAAAACATTCTCAGGAGAAAAGATGCTTTTAATTTCAACATACGCACATTTAGAAAACGAAAATTCAAATCAAGAGTTTAATTAGTAAGGAGAATGGCTGCTGTTTCTTTCACTCCTCCAGTCCCCTGATCCACTGCCATCCACACACACACATCGAGGCCACTTTGCTCACGTCCCCCCTTCTTAGTTGTGTGACGTGACCATTAGCTGCTTAGGCATTTCCTCATTGTTTGGAGTTGGGGTTTTCTCTGTAGCCCAGGCCAGTCTCAAACTAGAAATCCACCTTCTAGAAGCTAGAATTATAGTCCTCACCATTTTTAAGTGAATTCAAGGATGGCAAATGTTACATACATAATTATCATTAGCATAATCATTTTATACTATTACAGCCTATCTTATATTTCTGCCAGTCCTGGGATTGAGCTCAGGGACTGAGCACTGTCTTGGACTTTCTCAAGGCTAATGCTTTACCACTTGAGCCACAGCCCCACTTCCGTTTTTTTTTCTATGTATGTGGTACCATGGAATCGAACTGGGTCTTCGTGCATACAAGGCAAGCACTCTACCACTAGGCCAAACTCCCGGCCTCCAGCCTGTCATTTTTGTTATTGAAAACTAGGGCTATCCTTGATTGTGCTCTGAAGATTTGCTCTTCTCTTATCAACAATTAACATTTGCATTATATTAAACTCAGAGGCACTTCTACACCCCCATTCCAAATGTGCCTTTGGCCTATTTCTCCTCTAACTATTGTGAACATTAACAGATAAGCATTGATGTTTCAGTGAATGTGGGAGCAGGACAGAACTCACCCAGCCCAGGGTAAAGCTTCTATCCCATCGTGCCTGTCCACAGTCCCGTTCCATCACCAGTCACTGGTGGTTTGGCCTGAAGTTAAGAGAGTGATCATTTTGAAATGCCCAAAACAAAGCATGTCTGTGAAGCCATCGTTCTGTCACACTTCTGGTATCTCCCTTTTACAATGAAGTGGAATCGAAATGACATAAAGCCCGACCATGCCTGTGTTTCCGTGAACTTGCATTGTCTGAAGCCATAGAGATGTTCTGCAATGACCAGGATGTTTGTAATGGAAAACACTGATCTGTTTTCCCTGCATGTGCGTTAGACTTCACAAATGCCATAGTTCACACTCCATATTCTGTGATCGTAGATGAAATCACAAGTTCGCTCGGTTTGTTTCCTACACAGCAATTATTTAACATTTATGCTTCCAAATGTTTTATTCCTTGAGTACTATAATAAAATCTTTCAAAGGAAAACATAGTTAGAAAGCAAGTTTTCTTGTGGGCAGCTCATACAACTCTTTCGGGTCAGTTTTACTCATCTGGCTTGGCTTTGTGCCGCTGTGACGTCTAAGGGGCTCTCCCTGGGGGCACCGAGACTGGTAAGGCACTGAACTGGCAGCCCACACCATAGCCATTATTCTTGGACATTTCCTGTGTTCATTCATTTCACCAGTGTGGGCCAGGCCACGGGGCTAGGGTTTGGTGAGACGCTCAGCTGGAGCCAAGGCTGTTACAGAGCACAGAGGGTTTAGCCACAGGAGCCCGCGATGTGGAGCTGCTGGGACTGGAGTAGCTGCATCGGGGTTCAAGGCCAGGAGGGTGTGAGACGACTAAGACGGCGATGGCCTTTCCAGTGCAGGGGCTCCCTGCGGGCAGAGCTGAGTAAGTGTTCAAAGCTCTTCTTCAAATTGAGTCTGTGATCCTACCATGGGGCTGAGCTGAGCCTCCAATTATGAGGAAGTGGGAAGATTTTTGAAAGGAGTCATTTTACCAGTGGATCATTTATGTACATCTAAGACTTCTAATAAGCTACTGGCATGATCTCTAGCCTTTATCTAAAGATGAGAAAAATAAAACGGTCCACTCATTGATTTTTAAAATTATAAGCAGGTCACATTTCATCTACAATGAAGTTTTCAATCTTTTCTAAAAATTTAAAGTATGATATTTCAGGGCAAATTTGAGATTCATAGGTTTTCTAAAGGGCATTCTCTTATTCTAGATGTTAAAAATGATGAAACTTTAAATAATATATACTTTTAATAAAAAATTCCTGATCCTTTATACATTAAAAAACACATGTTAAGTATTACCTGAAACTAGTACATGATATTTCTATATAAAACCTTTATTTTTATTTTTTGGCAGTCCTGGGGCTTGGACTCAGGGCCTGGGCACTGTCCTTGGGCTTTCCTCAAGGCAACAGTTCTACCACTTGAGCTACAGCACCACTTCTGGCTTTTTCTGGGTATGTGTTACTGAAGAATCGAACCCAGGGCTTCATGCATGCTAGACAAGCACTCTACCATTAGGCCATGCTCCCAGCCCCTATATAAAACCTTTAATATATAAATGTTTATACTAACTACATGCTAATTATATACAATTGGAGGCAAATGGTTCCCAAAAAGCCTCTCAACTGAGATATTAATGTTATGTTAACAAGGCCAATATAAAACCCCTCTGCATACCCAGACCATAATTTTCTAAGTAATTAGAAGCCTGACAATATACTATTTATTTTAAACATAAAGCCATTTAATTACCTCATAGAATTTGCCTCAACGTATATGAAATCTGAGGACGCTGTGAAGTGGGGTATGGGTAGGAGCTGCGTGCCCGGCTCGGGGTCAGAGCCCCGTCTCAGGTGCCCTGCAAAGGTTAGTCGCAGGGCGCACACACAGATTTCCAAATGCTCACACGACGCCTTCTGGGCTCGGACTGAAATTATGGAGGAGCCTCGCCGTGCTTCGCCCCGGAGGCTGGGGACAACTGAGAGCAGACAGGCAGAGGGTGGCTCCTGGCCCCATGCCCACGGATGTGTGCCCACCAGACCTGCAGAGCGAGACTGCAGGTGCTATCTGGGGTGGCCCGGCCGTGCGTCACCCGGCCAGCGTCCGGACGGCTTCTCCGCGGCCACTCCATCTCGTGGGCAGGTCCTCAGGCTAGTCCTGGCAGCGTGTGGACGTCAGGCCGGGTGAGCGATGGGCAGCAGCGGGGACCATGTTTAAGAGGCCTGTGCAGTAATCATGGCGAGAGATGTGCGGGGCCGGCGCCGGAAATGGAGACAAATGCTTGACTTCCAGCTTTTCAAGGAGACGGAAGGGTCATAACTTCTCCGCAGACACTTCTCTCAAGAGTCTAGCAGAAATTAAAACCTTTCATCCTGCCCTCCCTCGTGGCACCACTGGATTGCGGCCTGTGCACGACTCACTGGGTCCACTTGACCTCACAGCCAGCCAGCCACGACCCTCGGCCGTTCCCGGTCACGTAAGCACACACACAGAGGAACGGGCGCGGGAGCAACGGTCTGTGTAACAAGACCTTCCTCAGCCGGCTGAATGTGCAGATAAAGGCTGGAGGCAGGGATGGAGAGCGATTTAGGAAGTCTAGGTTTTATACACATGCCACACAGAACAACGCATCTGTGCTCAGGGGAGGATTTAAAGGAGTGTCTCCCAAATCCTCAAGGCAGCTTATATACTTCAGCTGTGGAATTCCTAAGATCCCATCGGAATTACGCAAATGCGCTGTCCTCACTTGCTTCCTGCAGATGCGGTGAATCCATGAAGCTGATGCTTGGGGCTGGAGTAAGGACGGATCCTGAGCCTCCAGCCAAAAAGACAGACCTGGGGAGAGTGCCGTGAGAGAATGCTGTGCGGCAAACCCAGGAGAGATGCGTCATTAACTGTGACGGTGTTTGGAGCCATCATTGGTTAATTCACACTTAAAATATAAACTAAATGTGTCATGACCTCAACACCTTCACATTACCCTCCTACATAATTTTTACTTCTCCTATGAAAATCAATTGTATTCATGATTATTGTGTAGCACATAAATCCAGAAAAAATTCTTCAATTACTGTGGATCTTGAAAAGCCTGCTGGAGGTAGAAATGAGAAATGGTTAGGTGGGGGGCTGCAGGAAGGGAACGGGAGAGGCATTCCCTGTCACTCATGCAGGATTGAGCAAGCGCTGCACATTTTACTCCCTAGGGTCCATTCCAGTCTCACTCCCCATCAGAACACAGGCAAATGTCTGCAGGACTCTATACTGCATAAAAACATTTTCAAGGGCCTGGAGTTTGGCCTAGTGGTTAAAGTGCTTGCCTAGCATGCACGAAGACCCAGGTTCGATTCCTCGGTACCACATACGTAGAAAAAAGCCAGGAGTGGTGGTGAGGCTCAAGTGGTAGAGCTCTAGCCTTGAGAAAATCCAAGGACAGTGCTCAGGCCCTGAGCTCAAGCCCAGGACTGGCAAAAAAAAATAAAAACATTTTCAAGGCCCGTCACAATGATGAGAATTTTGGAAAGCAGCAATTGGTAGGACTAAGATCCTCTGTAAGCGTAGAGAAAATAAAAGTATGCTTTGTAAGAGAGAACAAAGTTTTCCTGGGCACTTCCAATTACAAGTGAGAGAATGAGCTTTTCCTGCTGCTGTGGCAGTGCTTTCAATGTCGGCTTGCTCTTGATGCCCAGGCTTGCTGGCGTGGCAAGGCTCCCTGGGGGCAGATCCTCACCCCAGCACCCTGCTGGGATTTCATGAACCGGATCCCAGGATCCTGGAGCTGTGCAACAGGAAAGGAGAACATTCCACTCTGTTCTCCACACTGCTCCTCCGTAACATGGCAGCTGTGAGAGTGGGTTGCAGGAGGGACAGGCGGGGGACGGACCAGGAGCCTGCTCCCCTGACCAGTCTCAGCCCTGTCTTGCACCCCTTGGCTCCATATCTGGCTAGGCCACAACGGTGGCACAGCGCCTCTGGGGACAGGCAGGCCAGCCACGGGCATCGCAGTCCAGAACCGCTGGGCTCGAGGTCTTCCCGCTGCTGGCTGGGTCCTGGCTTCAGAATCACGCACAAGTCATCCGCCGTCCGACCCCGATGGAGACCCTGGGGCTCCCTCTCCCCGGCCCCTGCTCCTGAGCTCAAATCATTACGTTCTTTATGTACTCTGGATAGTAATCCCTTGTGGAAAGAGTGCAGTGGGCCAAACTTCCCTCCACTCCGTAGGCTTTCCCCCGTGCGGTGTGGATGGTCCTCGCTCTTCCTCCTCAGCCCTGGGCTCCCGTCCAGACGCCTGGTCCAGACGCTGCTCCTGCACTCGGCCACCCAGCGACCTGGGCCCTGTGCAGTCCTGACACGGTCCATCCCGTCTGTCTGAGAGGCCACACCACGCACTGGGCCCCCGCTCTGCTGTGGCGCTCGGAGCCCCGGTCCGACTTCACGTTGTGTCATCAATTATTTAACAGAGTTGCAGGGGTTAATCCAGGGCTCGTACATCTCAACACCCTGGATGACCCAGGGCACGTCTCCCGCCCTTTCCTGGCTTTTTCACACTCCCATGGAAACCTACAGGGTTTCTTTCTTTTCTTTTCATTTGTGTGCACATCCATAGTTTAGAATATAAAGTCCATGAAACTAAAACATTTCTTTTTCATTCATAACTGTATCCCAGCATTTTAAAAAAGGGGTATAAATTACACTTGAATAAACATTTAAATTATGACATCTGAATTTAAGACCTTCTACTCAATCACTGTTTTCAGAGCCCCATGACAGAGCAGGCAGACTCTAACCAGGGCAAGGCCAAGCGGGGCCAGCTCCCACCAAGACCTCCTCCCACTGCCCCCCTCCCACCAAGACTTCCTCCCACAGCCCCCCTCCCACCAAGACCTCCTCCCTACTGCCCCCCTCCCACCAAGACTTCCTCCCACAGCCCCCCTCCCACCAAGACCTCCTCCCACTGCCCCCCTCCCACCAAGACCTCCTCCCACCGTCTCCCTCCCACCAAGACCTCCTCCCACCGCCTCCCTCCCACCAAGACCTCCTCCCTACTGCCCCCCTCCCACCAAGACCTCCTGCCACCGCCCCCCTACCACCAAGACCTCCTCCCCACCGCCCCCCTCCCCACAGCACTCCAGCACTCACAATGACACATTCTCCTGGAAACATTCACCAACTCCTGCCTCAAGGGTCAAGTGTGACAGCACAGAGGCGTCACTTATGTTACCATTCATCACACTACCTCACAATGTTACCATTCATCACACTACGTCACAATGGATGGCTGAAACACACAACTTGCCTCGTGCCTGCTCACGGCTCAGGCCCCTCACGAGGGCTCATGGTTCTGAAAGCACATGGGGGTGCCCACCTCAGAGGAGCTGCTGTTCTCTGGGGCACAGGGATCGGCTGCCATGCGACGGACTGGTCCAGCTGCCAGGCCACGCACGGACTGCACTGGAAACCGCCCCAGTCTGCAGCATCCCAGATGGATCTAGGAACACTCTTCCAGACTGCTGAGCCCGATCACGCCCACCCACTCCTCATCACGCTGGCAAGCTCTTGAGCAAGAGGCCCCACTCCCAAGTTCTACCACTATTCTTTCAAAAAAAAGTGTAGCTTGCATTGGTAATGCGGGTTCTCTACCAGTATTCTGATATGGCTTGCTATGTATTTTATGTCCATAAATGGAACTATGCTGATACACTTGTATTTATAGACATGCTACTTAATTTGAAACAACTAAAAAAAATCTTCTTCTTCAGGTAGCACTTCCTGAAACTTATATCCCTTAGGGAATTAGTATCCAAGCACCATTCAATTACACCTACCCTTCGAGGGTTTTATGTGACTTGTTTTCACGATAATGGACTGTTTAGATGTCCTGTGATGACTGAGAAAATCAATTAACAGCTCTCCCTGTTTCATAACTTAAAGTGATGACTTATTTTTTTAAGTGGAAATCACTGCGCTTTGATTTGGTGCCATGAGTGACTGTTTGCCACTATTTTCCAGGGGAGGAGACAGCATTTTAACTAGCACTCGAGAAGCCAAATGACAGTGTGTTGGTCTTCAAAAAGCTTCTATAAGGTTCCTCCATTCATTACGATGAACCAAATATCCTTAAATTTTGCAAGTATAACTGGCCTACAACAAAGATCTGGTGAGAAAGCTTTGCTCTCCTAGGGGCTTATTTAATTAACACAAGGGCGGCTTTCAAAATTATTCTGTTGCTTGTAACAGAGGGAGATAGGTAACATCCAGTTTACATTTCTTGATTATGAGCCTTCTCACCCTTCTCTCACTGTAGATTTAGCATTAATAAGCACAGATGAACCACCGTTAGCACTGTTTTCCTGGTTACTGCCATAAATATCATAGATGTCTGACTGTCTGTCTATCTATCTATCTACCTACCTATCTATATTGAATAAAGCATTTAGGAGTCATTACAGACAGAAGCCCTTGAAAACAGGAGCTGAATAATTCCATCCACCTATAAATTGTTTTTCCAAGGTATTTTATCAGAGATGAAAAGCCAGCTGGAGAGAAGGATCACTTAAAAGGCTGTCAGTAAACTCACAAAATCAAAATCAAGTAACAGAGAGAAAAACAACTGAATCATTTTTATAACTAAGAAATTTCCATCAAAGAGAACTGGCCTTCTTGAAGGAAAGAGTGAGTTAAATGAAAATCAACACATCATCTAGAATTAGAAAAAAAAATTGGTAGTGTTCTTACTGAACTATCTGGGCAAGAATAATTTGGCCCACAAAAGCCTGGGTCTTATTCAAGCAGCACAGATGTTAATATAATAGAGATTGATGCATTATGCGTCCATTGCCTGACGCAGTCAGCTATTTAGATGAATGAGCTCGCTCTACTTTTTTTGAGTTCTTGCTCTCCAAATAATCTGAGTATTTGACTCCCCAAACTTTCTGCTACGGAATGGAAATGACTGACCCCGGACATAGGCTTATTTGAGAGTTATGTTTTCAGGATAACGTCACTGATGCAAATATTGTTTTTTCCCTGCTATCGGAACTCTGTAACACTAAGTTTCAACTTGATTGAAAATATTCCATACCTAAAAGTATATTGCAGATGTAGTTTTTGTTATCTAGATTGGGATACAACTCATCTGTTAGTGTAAACATACTTCACATTGTTGGTATGCTTCAAATATAAAGAAAGGTCATTTTGAGTGGATTACAAGTCTTCCCTGTACAGCAAAGGGCCCTCATGTGCACGTCGGTACTCCAGAAATCAGCTCCACGGGGATAAAAATGGCCCATGCTCAACCTAAGGAATGCTCACCTGTGAGAAGGGACAAAATTGGAACAATTTTGTATTCAGCTAGCGATAGCCAACATAAAGCACTGTTAGTGGCTGGGATGCATTTGAGTCCACAGACCCAAATGAATCAAATCTCCAGATCACTCCCCAGAATAACATTTCTCTTTTTTCCAAAGTGGGTGGGGGAAATGCCCTATTTTTTTTTGCTGTGAATTCCCTTCATCAATGAGCCTCTCTTTGAAAATATGCAATTCCTTCCCTAACACGATCTGTTTTACAGAATTTTGTAACATTATAGGTCTTCACAGGAAACTCCAGAGTTTAAGACATATTCTAGTTTTATGATTTTTTTACATGTTACAAAGAAATATTTCCTTCCAGTATATGTTCATTTTCAAATACTTCTGTATTTATATTTTTGTTTAAAATAGTTTTAAGTTTGTTCTACAAAGAATAAATTTACAAATTGGTATTTTAATCCAAGTAAATATGCTAATATATTCTGAATTTCCTACTAAAAGGAATTGCATTTTGTATACTTTTTATATCATTATTACTTGCTAGTTCTGGGGCTTAAACTCAGGGCCTGAGCACTGTCCTTGGGTTTTCTCAAGGCTAGACCTCTATCACTTGAGCCGTAGCACCACCTCCAGGAATCGAGGTATCAAGGAATCGAACCCAGGTCTTTGTGCATGCTAGCCAAGCACTCTACCCCTAGGCTAAACTCCTGGCCCCAACTTTGTATATTATTTTTATAACTTCAGAAGGATGCTGACTAATTCTGAACAGAAGAAAATTAAACAAAAATTTAAATTTCCAATATTTTTAGTAAATATAAATAAGAGCATTTTGTAAAACACTTCCATGAAAAGATGGGAAAATTTTTGTAATCGGTGTCTTTATCAGAATTCATAATGATAAAGGGCCTTAGGCTTTAACAGTTCTTTTGTTTTGTCTTTTGTTCAATAATCCCAACTACTGGGATATGAATGCTTTGCATTTATTCACTCATCTATTCAGCAAATGGCAGACATACACACAATTGGCACGCCAGGCGAGGGCGTGTCTCCCTAGAGCACCGACATCAAAGGGCATTCCTCCCTCTCGTGGCTTCCACATCCATACACAGAGCTGCTATATGCCACACTGTCTCAGGTGTGGATGCCCTGCCTGGCACTGTACTCCCCAAACAGAACCCTCCTAGACTGGGGGGCCTGCAGGCGGGATGGCGAGGGCTGCATGGCCATGGCAGCAGATAGAGCATTCAAACCATTCCACTGCTCTCCTGCCTCCCCTACGCCATCCAAGCCGTTTACAAACACATAATCTCTAGTTCCTAAGCCTCTGTGAGATCTTCCTTTGAGGACACCGGGTCTTGATAGGGAGAGCTGCTGGGCAGAACAGCTGACAGCAGCCTCTACCAGGCTGAGCGCATTCTGTTACACTGTTGCCTCCCACCGGTTGAGCCAGTACTACTGGTCAGATACCAGCCCATCCAGACCTACAGGGAGTGGTGAGAGGGTGACACAGGCATGTCCTGGTGTGCTGTTTTTGAATCTTATGCTTACAATTTGAATGACACCAAATCTTAATGTAAAAACAATCATGAAGTACAACTACTGAATCCAGATGAGCCCGGGCTCAGCATAGCACAGGCGGGTCTGGGGTTCAGTCTGCAGCACAGTGGGGCAAGGATCATTCTCTACCTTCAGTTCCAGTGCCTGAGGTCCTGGAGCAGCTGCCAGCTCCTGTCCAGTAGAGACGGCGAGTGGTAGATAAGTCTCCAAGGAGACCCTGTGCTCCTGTCGGTGACTCAGGGCTTGGGGTCCTCTAAAGCCATCTCTCCACCTCAGTTCCAACCTCAGTGTCATAGTTGTACCATGGAAAGGATGATACATCTTCCCTTAAATTCAGTACCCAGCCTTACGTTGAAGGAGAGCTGAGGCATTCTGATTCACCATGGCACACCATCTTAGTCACCTAACTTAAATACTTGCCAATATTAGATCACATGTGCATACCTGTGCAGTATGCTGTGTCAGGGAATTAGACACTACAAGTAAGACCACAGTTGGCTTGGACAATCACATAAATCTGAATTTGCATTTTAGGTACTTTAGTTCTTTGACTTCTGAGCTGTGTGTGTGTGTGTGTGTGTGTGTGTGTGTGTGTGCGCGCGCGCGCACAGGCATGTGTGTGTGCCTTACAGTGAGAATGATGATATAGACATATATCTATAAACATTAGGCTTATCCTAAGTACTGGAAACCTGCGTCTGAAATGGCTGGTGAGTGTAAGCAGATGGTAAATTGCAGGTGTGAGTGGAGACATACTCAGGTCACAATCATAAAACACAGTCAAAGAGCCATGCATACAGACCAAACAGCAAGGCTTTATAATCTACCAGACACGGTCTGTCTCAGTGTAATTACGTAATTACTTTAACTAATTAAAACACCTCTGTGGTAGGCTTGTGGCCTCTGACTAGCAGTTTGATCCACTCGTGTTTACTAGGACACTCACTACACAAGAAGCCAGGCATCTCCGGAAGCAGCTCATTACCTAGTTCTAAAAATCTATGATATTTAAGGTGGGTCGAAGACTCTGATTCACACCTCTCTTCCATGTGACTGCTTCAATAAATCTGCACTACTTTCTCCCTGGAAATTAAGAAAGGATTAAATTTCAAATTCATAATCCTTCACATGGCTTAAGAAAACAAACTGACATTTTATTATTTCAGCATTCTGAAGAATTTTATGAGAACAAAATTAGAGATTCTTCAGGGTAAATTAGTGAAAATACTTTATGTTCCTAATCAAGAGAAATAACCCAACTCTACTTTTTATGATGTGAAGAATAAGGGCTTTTGGATTTAATGGGCCTACCGCTGTGGGGAAGGGGCGCGGTGGGGAGGGCCGTCCTCAGAGCTTTTCATGCACATGGGCAGGAAGTAATAAAGCTAATTTATTTCCAAAACAGCAAATTGCTTTTTAGCAAATGGTCCACAAAGGTGCAATAAAACAACACATTAAAGAATCTTTGACATGGTAAGCAAGGAAGAGATTGGTCAAGGACTTGATACAAAGTTTCCGTGGAACTAGAAACGAGCGTGGCCGGCGGGACTGCGTCGTGGACAGGACACGGGTCCTTTCACGCAGAGGTGGAGGCGCTCCGGCCTGCAGGGTGAGTACCTGGACCCACACAGGACGCGCGGCAGTGAGAGGGCCGACACCACGGGCAGCAGAAAGGCGCCACGTCACTCATAAAACCACAGCTCAACGCTGCCTAAGCTGTATCACTTCGGGTCCATGAGCCAGCCCGGGGAGGCGGGCGGGGAAGGCAGCCCCGCTGCCCCCACTCCCCTGCACACGGCCAAGCCACCCCAGACACACAGCACACCCCGACATCTTCAAGAAAGCTCCGTGTCTTGAGACTTAAACCAAACATTTTGTTCTTAATCTCGGGGAACAAACCCACATACCAAAATAAATAAGAGCTTGCAATATCATTTAATAATATATGTATTGAATACTTAGATTGCTTGCAAATTTACTATAAAAATTATACTAATCTTGCCTACATCATTAATTCACGTTGATTCATTGAAATCCATTTAAAAATGTCTATTGGAACACTGCATTTAATACTATTCTATTCTTTTATTTAATATTAACAGTTTAACAATATAGTATATACCATACTTACCTACTAGTCATTGAATAGGAGGCTTAACTGGAACATTTTAATTTCATAAGAGTATTTAACATGCTACCATGAATGTAATGATCATTTTACCCTTTGTGTGAAGTTACCGTCCAAAATGTTAAAATGGACAGGAAAACTCTATTTCTATCTGTCTTGGCACCTGCAGTGACCTTTCTGTATAATCTGAACTGCTAAGCAATTTAAAATTTTGAATTTAAACTCAAAATCCCTAAGTCTGGTGCCCCTGGCAAGTCCTCTCAGAGCAAATTCCCGGACACACTGACGACATAGCAGAGCCAGGCTCAGGAGGCGAGAATGACTGCTGGGAAACAGGAGGAGAATGAACTCCTTCAAACGCAGGGCTCAGGGGACAATCTAGGAAAACCTTTTATCGTAGGAGATAACAGTAAGCTCTCCGGGTATAGCTGATAGATTTTGGGGTGGCACAGTCACACTCCAAATGCCTGAGCAAACGCCAGCCTTCGCCTTGAGAGGTGGCAGCGCATTCCGGGTACGTCTTCGTTCAGAGGCCCTCAGACTCCCCAGTGCGGCCCCGACTAGCTATCCCGGCCCAGGTGTGGGCAGCCGCAGCGGGCAGCAGGTCACAGTGGGCAGCAGAGTCTGCGTCCAGGCTCAGGCCACTCCCGTGTCCCCCGTGCAGGCCTTGACCAGGCCAGGCTGGCCCCACCGCGCGCCAGGGAAAGGTGAGCTCCACAACTGCCCGCAGCCATCCTCGATGGAGCTTTTCAACGGCCTTGCTCCAGGCCAGATGCTGCTCGGACACAATCCCGTCCCACGGGGAAGGCAGGGAGACCAGGCGTGATTTCATCTTGTTCTGTGGCCTGTGGATCTTCCCAGCAGACGTGCAAGCACACGTAATCAATTGCTACCAATGCTCCTTTTCTCTCTGCAGTGTGGATGTGTGTTCCCAGGGCTTCTAATCCCTTGTCTTGCCCCAGGAGAGAGTGTGTGGAGAGGCAGACTTTATGCTTTCATTCTGGTTAAATCGGTGATTACGGCTCACGTCCACTGTAACCAGCCTGGGCACCCTTTTACAAAGCATGCCACGGGGCAGTCGTGGGCCTTAGCTCACAGGGGTGGGAGGGCAGGCAGGGCCCACCCCACCTGCCACGCTGTTGGAGTCAGGCCTGGAGTTGGGCATGTCCTGGCACTGGAGGGTGAGGGCAGATGGCCTCCCACTGCCGCACTTCAGGTGAAGCTCAGGCAGGGCTCTGAATGGTCACTTTAAGAACCGTGTTCAAGAGATGGCGCAGTCCAACAAGGTAAATCACACAGTTCAGCAGCAGGCGGCAGAACATGGGTTGTACTGCGTTCATGTGTGCAGTTTTCTGTGTGGTGTAGCCATTAAAATTGAGTTTTGAAAATACTACATGTGTTGTGGTGAGCTCTGTGCGCAGAATTGAAGCCCTCCACCCAGGCTGCGTGGGAATGAGCATGCCTGCTCATAATGTTGAAGGCTGAGTCAGAACTGCATGTGGAGCTGTGGCTGGTGGCGTCGGGTGACATGGAGAGGAAAGGCAGCAGGGCCAGGGGCTCTGGGCGTCAAGCAGAGGCGGGTACCCCCGGAACAGGCCTGTGCCTGTCACGGGGAGGGTTCACGTGGACTGCCAGTGTGTTCCTTCAGGGGGGTGAGCATCTCTGGGGCTCCGTGTTCGCACCCCGAGGCTGCTGGCCAGCACTTGCAGAGAGGAGGGGCGATGTTTACAGAACGGCAAGGTGGTTATGTAGAGGAAGGAAGAATCACTGCAGTGTCTGCGCCTGCTGCATTAGCTCCAGTCTGCTGTCCACCGCCTAAAGCCAAGAAACGGAACTCACCACGAGGATAAGGGACTGTCATGGACGGATGACTCCACGGAAGTGTTCAGGGTCTTTTAGACAGCACCGAGTAAAGCAAAAATCTGTGCCAGCACTGTGTGTTCAAAAACTTGCCCGTCTCCCTGCCCCATGCTTACCAGCTCACCTTCTCAGCCCTCCTGCCAGCGTTACTCTAGGAGATTCTGCACATGGTGGGAAGCCATGTTTTAAAAGTCAATTTCTACAACAGGCACCCAGAAGTCAGCACACAGAAATAAATGTGAAATATCAGAGGATTTTTACGGAACTATCAAATAAGGTAATAATTTATCATCCAGCAAGGAAGATTAATTTTCACCTGGTGACTCACATAGCTCACCGGGAAGAACTCAAGTAGAAAATTCAAGTTGCAAATTATAACTAGATCCAAGGTGGCTATTTAGTCAGAGAAAAATCTCATCAACACTGCTCAAAGGCTAGCAGTGAGAATGCTTGCATCCAAGTTAGATAGAAGAGCCTTTTAGAGGGGCAGTTTGTTTATTTGATCAGGTTTCCACTTGCTGAGGAGGAAGAATGCTCGCAGCTCTGATTAAGCTCATGGTGGACGTCTGCCATGTGCACAGAGGTGCCTCCACCAGTGAGGTCAGGACACACTGCCCTCCTCCTCCAGTGAGGTCTGGACACACTGCCCACCTCCTCCAGTGAGGTCAGGACACACTGCCCTCCACCTCCTCCAGTGAGGTCAGGACACACTGCCCTCCACCTCCTCCAGTGAGGTCAACACACACTGCCCTCCTCCACCAGTGAGGTCAGGACACACTGCCCTCCTCCTCCAGTGAGGTCTGGACACACTGCCCTCCTTCTCCTCCAGTGAGGTCAGGACACACTGCCCACCTCCTCCAGTGGGGTCAGGACACACTGCCCTCCTCCTCCTCCAGTGAGGTCAGGACACACGGCCCTCCTCCTCCAGTGAGGTCAGGACACACTGCCCTCCTCCTCCAGTGAGGTCAGGACACACTGCCCTCCTCCTCCAGTGAGGTCAGGACACACTGCCCTCCTCCTCCAGTGGGGTCAGGACACACTGCCCTCCTCCTCCAGTGAGGTCTGGACACACTGCCCTCCTTCTCCTCCAGTGAGGTCAGGACACACTGCCCTCCTTCTCCTCCAGTGAGGTCAGGACACACTGCCCTCCTCCTCCAGTGAGGTCTGGACACACTGCCCTCCTTCTCCTCCAGTGAGGTCAGGACACACTGCCCTCCACCTCCTCCAGTGGGGTCGGGACACACTGCCCTCCTTCTCCTCCAGTGGGGTCAGGACACACTGCCCTCCACCTCCTCCAGTGGGGTCAGGACACACTACCCTCCTGCTCCAGTGGGGTCAGGACACACTGCCCACCTCCTCCAGTGAGGTCAGGACACACTGCCCTCCTTCTCCTCCAGTGGGGTCAGGACACACAGCCCACCTCCTCCAGTGAGGTCAGGACACACTGCCCTCCTCCTCCAGTGAGGTCTGGACACACTGCCCTCCTCCTCCAGTGGGGTCAGGACACACTGCCCTCCTCCTCCACTGAGGTCAGGACACACTGCCCTCCACCTCCTCCAGTGGGGTCAGGACACACTGCCCTCCTCCTCCAGTGAGGTCAACACACACTGCCCTCCTCCTCCTCCAGTGAGGTCAGGACACACTGCCCTCCTCCTCCTCCAGTGAGGTCAGGACACACTGCCCTCCTCCTCCTCCAGTGGGGTCAGGACACACTGCCCTCCTCCTCCTCCAGTGAGGTCAGGACACACTGCCCTCCTCCTCCAGTGGGGTCAACACACACTGCCCTCCTCCTCCAGTGGGGTCAGGACACACTGCCCACCTCCTCCAGTGGGGTCAGGACACACTGCCCTCCTCCTCCAGTGGGGTCAGGACACACTGCCCTCCTCCTCCAGTGGGGTCAGGACACACTGCCCTCCTCCTCCTCCAGTGGGGTCAGGACACACTGCCCTCCTCCTCCAGTGGGGTCAGGACACACTGCCCTCCTCCTCCTCCAGTGGGGTCAGGACACACTGCCCTCCTCCTCCAGTGGGGTCAGGACACACTGCCCTCCTCCTCCAGTGAGGTCAGGACACACTGCCCTCCTCCTCCAGTGAGGTCAACACACACTGCCCTCCTCCTCCAGTGAGGTCAGGACACACTGCCCTCCACCTCCTCCAGTGAGGTCAGGACACACTGCCCTCCTCCTCCAGTGAGGTCAGGATACACTGCCCTCCTCCTCCAGTGAGGTCAGGACACACTGCCCTCCTCCTCCAGTGAGGTCAGGACACACTGCCCCCCTCCTCCAGTGGGGTCAGGACACACTGCCCTCCTCCTCCTCCAGTGGGGTCAGGACACACTGCCCTCCTCCTCCAGTGAGGTCAGGACACACTGCCCTCCTCCTCCAGTGGGGTCAGGACACACTGCCCTCCTTCTCCTCCAGTGAGGTCAGGACACACTGCCCTCCTCCTCCAGTGGGGTCAGGACACACTGCCCTCCTCCTCCAGTGAGGTCAACACACACTGCCCTCCACCTCCTCCAATGAGGTCAGGACACACAGCCCTCCTCCTCCAGTGAGGTCAACACACACTGCCCTCCACCTCCTCCAATGAGGTCAGGACACACAGCCCTCCTCCTCCAGTGAGGTCAACACACACTGCCCTCCTCCTCCAGTGGGGTCAGGACACACTGCCCTCCTCCTCCAGTGGGGTCAGGACACACTGCCCACCTCCTCCAGTGGGGTCAGGACACACTGCCCTCCTCCTCCTCCAGTGAGGTCAGGACACACTGCCCTCCTCCTCCAGTGGGGTCAGGACACACTGCCCACCTCCTCCAGTGGGGTCAGGACACACTGCCCACCTCCTCCATTGAGGTCAGGACACACTGCCCACCTCCTCCAGTGGGGTCAGGACACACTGCCCTCCTCCTCCTCCTCCAGTGGGGTCAGGACACACGGCCCTCCTCCTCCAGTGAGGTCAGGACACACTGCCCTCCTCCTCCAGTGAGGTCAACACACACTGCCCTCCACCTCCTCCAGTGAGGTCAGGACACACTGCCCTCCTCCTCCAGTGAGGTCAACACACACTGCCCTCCACCTCCTCCAGTGGGGTCAGGACACACTGCCCACCTCCTCCAGTGAGGTCAGGACACACTGCCCTCCTCCTCCAGTGAGGTCAGGACACACTGCCCTCCTCCTCCTCCAGTGGAGTCAGGACACACTGCACGCATCCGTGCAGTGGGGCTTTCAGGCTTCCCATGTCCACAGAACCGAATGTGGAGTATGGTTTGGTTGGTAAACCCTGATGTCAGAGTTCTGCCTTTTGCCATAGAATTTTCGCTTTGGCATTTTCGTGCTTAAGTTAAATCAAGATGCATTTTCCTGTTCTGATCACTAATTTTAACATCTGACAACAGACTATCAACTTCTATGTTTCATTACATTTCAGTGCTTTCATTACTGTGCTTTAAAAAGGTAACTCCAAATAGTTAAGTGGATGTTTAATAGAAACTAAGCTGTATTGTTATTATTATTATAGCTTACATTAGACATAGACATGGTTCCCTTTCCATTTGTGTTCATATTATTCTGGTCAGTCACCCTCCCTGCTCCACTTCACAAACAATTCCACGGAAGCGTCTGATGGCTGTGCAGGTACCTGTGATACATCCTGTCCTCAGTTTGTAGAGTCAAATACTACCAACAGCCGACGCCTGCCGAGAGGGCGTCTTCTTTCTTTCTCAGCTAAGCATAATTTCCTCCACCAGTTTCTTTTATTCAGCACTAGTCTACTTATTTTATATGACTCTCCTCCCCTTTTCTCTCTCCTGTGGTGTTACTGAGGTCAATGTCAGCCCTCAGGTCTGAGGGCAAAGACAGGGCTGTATTTTTTCTTTGTCTCAGTGACAAAGAGTGCCTTTGTAAGTCAGGCATACAACTCAAAACTGATTGCTGTGATCAAGGATTTTGCCAGATCCAATGTTGTCCCCTGGTTTCTAAATTGAATCGTGTGTATGTGGAGAGCCCGGTGGCACTAACACTCTCCCAGGGGAATGATGCGGCTGGAGGTCAAGGGCATTCAAGAGAAGGCTGAGTCAAAGCCCTAAGAAAAGCATGAGTATAAGTCGAGGCTGGAGCTTATCATGGCTGTATCCTTTGTTGGGTAGACTGTTCTGAATGAAGTTTTGCACAGTGCAGTGAAACGAATACCCGAGAATATAATTTTAAGTGGCAGAGTGAAGATCAATCACTAGTTTTGGGGAGGCTGTCAGGCATGGCTTCCTCAGAAAGGACCTGAATCTCAATGAGTGAAAAATTTCTGTTCTATAAGACATGATGCCTAATTCTGATTGGAAGAGAATAATAGAAGATAGTGCTGTGGGGCTGGGTTCACTGTAATCATGTAGACTTCATACTTGGGCAGCCAATCCAAGTTTTGAATGAAAGGACTGGATTTTATACCCATGAGTCCACTTGGTATTTGGTTTTCTTAGGCCTACAATAAAAAAGGTGAAACAGAACACCACCGAGGAAAATCAATTAGCAGGTTAGCAAGAGTCATGTGAATAACCTTTCCAGGAAGCTGGTCTCTTCATGGACTAATCAATGCTGTAGCACCTGTTTCCAAATCTCAGCACACAATGAAACTTAAGATCGCCATCTCTTTGTTAATTAGCAGTCTCCTAAAAACAAAGCCTGGAGAAGTTGGGTCAGCATCTATTCTTGAATCATCCTTTCACTGAAAGTGATTGATATTATTCTACGGCTCAATTAAATGTGCAGGAGGCATTGTAAAGTACCCAAAAAACACATCAGCTAGAAATGCAATCTCTAAATCTTCTACAGATAAGATAATTAGAATTCTCTTCCTTGTTGATTAATACAGAATAAATCTTATTTTTAATGTTTTCGCACAAGCATCTTTCTCATGATCTATGTAGCCCAGGACTTGCAACCATAACGAATTCAGCAAAGCACTGAAGGCCTTCTCTCAAGTTATACTGTGTGGCTTTAATTTCATTAAACCAAATTGATTGCAAGGTCATTTACGTTTAAGACAGCAGAATGTGGTGAATTTTATTTTAACTGGTTTGAAAATATGTTAAAAATGCTAGGGGATGGAGTAGTCTCCGCTGCTGCAAATACACCATCATTAACTTAATTTGCTGAAACCCAATGACAGATTCATATAAACGTAGCCAAGTTTTCATAGGTATTAAGCTAGGAATTAAGCAAGAGAGATAAGATTGAGTAAAACAAAACACTCTTCAAAAGAGTCACTGTGCAGGTGAGATGAGGGTGACAGCCCTGTTCTGTTAGCTCTGAAGGATTCAGGGTCTCACCACTGCATTCGGAGGCCAGTTGGCTGCTTTAGCCACAGCTGAACTGAGAACCTCCCAGTACCTCCTGGCTCTCAAGCACTATGGATGAAACAGCCCAAAAGTCTGCTTCCATGAGCAAAAACAGGCCACAGAATCAGGCCACACAATTCTGCGCACACACTGGTAAGCCATCTGTCTTGATTCCAGTTGGACCAACGAGGGCGATGATACCACAAAGGTGGTTTACACGCCTGCCACCAACGGTTCTGCACACGATTTGTAATCGTGTGTGGTTTTTCACATCGCTACGTGTTTTGTGACTGTTTTGTTCTAGCTCGTGTCTTAGTTATTCCATATGCACCCTTCAGTGGGTCGGAAGATAGAGACTGTTTATCCCGCCACCTGCAGCCCTGCTCTGTTTCCTCTTCTCCTAATCCTTCTAATCACTGAAGCCACAGGTCTGAGATACCACACGCAGGACACCTGCTTAGCAGCAGTCAGTCATACTCCAGGCAGTGCCGGATCCCACGACCACTTTCTATGTGAATCTGAACTTAACTTACTTGAGCGCCAGCCTCTCTGTCTGTGAGCAGTTTGCCGACTCGTGTTCCCTGTGGTGTGGTGATGACAGGCGCGATGGCCGGGTCGTGACAGCAGTGGGCAGGGAGCCGCCCCACGCAGGCCTGCAGTGTGCAGGGCACAGCCGTGGCTGAGCCACGAGGTCTGGAGAGATGAAACCACCAACACTGCCAGGCGAGGGCAGGGCCAGGCCTTCAGGGAGGACGGAGCTGAGTGAAGGAGAGCCTGGGTCTTTGGGACCCCGCTGGGTCACTCCTGGCCTGGCAGAGGTGGGAGGGGGGCTCTCCAAGGCTCTCTGGGAGCAGAAAGGAGGCCGCACACCCTACGGGCGCCTTCCAGAAAGCCCACCACGGCATTGCACACCCCTTCAAACCAGGCTAGGATTGTTCTCCTGAAAGAGGGGGTGCTCGGGGCAACTTGAGGTTAAATTCAAATCTTGTGATTTTATATTAGAAAAACAACATCACAAAACTTACTGGTAAAAATAGGTTAGAAAACAATCTGAAAGCCCAAAGGACATCGAGAGCAAGGTAATATTTTAATAATCTTCCATCTGTATCACAAAAGAACAATATAAATAGTTCCAAATACTTACGGCAATTTAATATCAAGCAGTCTTGGTAAGTTTTGTTTTCCTTATAAATTCTTTCTTAGCAATACACGTTTTCTTAACTGTATCTTTCTTCTTTCTCCGTGTCTTTGCATAAGCATGATGCACGCATATTCGTATCTAGTATGATATGCATCCCCATCTCCAGCCGTGTGTAATACATGCGTATGAGAAAATAAGGAGGACGGCTTCCCTTCACACACAGCCATCACTTAGCTCTCGAGGAATTCTTCATGCTCGGGATGGTTAGCTTAGAGATACTTCACTCTTTTATGAAAGCCATGCTCTGTGTTCACACTGAATGCCAAGGTAGTAACGTACAAAGACAGCAGACTGCGTGGATTATGGGTCGTCTCCCCTCAGTTCCACAGTGCCCTTCCCTCAGGGACGAGTCCTCACTGCCAGCCGCAGGCCTCCCAGCAGGAGTGAGGAGCCTCCCTTGGGCAGGCATCCCAGCACAGGGACCCACAGGTATTGCAGCATTTCTTTATCTCCTGAGAGACCCAGAGGGTGTGAGCCACCCCTCACAAGCCCCAGACATCCCTGGCTAAGCACCAGACATGGCAGCACCTGCTCCGAATCCCTGCACCCACCTCACGTGGAGAAAAGCAGAAGGCGAGAAGGCACTAGAAGACCAAGCAGGCTTCTCCTCTCCGCCCCCCTACAGTCTCCCCAGTACAGGCTGATTCACAAAAAGAAGAGCTGAGCAGGCCCACACAGCGAGATTCAAGTTCAGTGAAGGAACGGATTGCTGTAGATAATTTGTGCCGAGAGCTTTGAACAGCACTAGCAGCTTCTGAACACAAGAATTGCATTGTGCAGATTTCCTGGACAGAAAACAGCTACCTCAAGACCCTCAAGTTGCAAAATGCTTGTTTTGAACAAAAAAATAACATTTCAAACACATGCCAAAAGTACGAAAATGTAATTCGTGTTCTGTGTTGTTATACAGCATTTTTACAAGTATTCTATAGCTTTAAAAAAGTAGAAAGCATAATTCTGGAGCCACTTTTTTGTTATTGTAATGATGATTAAATAATGCTTCAGGTCTGCACATAACGTACTATAAAGCACAAATTAACAACTTAATCAAGAAATATTTAAGACAAATTTATAGAAAACAGTTTTATTTTCATTTTATCTTATTAACCAAACATTAGTGGATGCTTTTTCAAACAATAAATTAGTAAGTATCTGCATTATCTACAAGACCATGAAGTCATTAAATTATCACCTATCTTAAGATTATTTTCATGTGAAAAAATACTTTCCCTAGTATTTGATTATTTGATGCTAGAATAAAAAGTAAAATTTCAGTCCATCTCTTTCTGTTCTTTAGAATTCTTTCTTTTCCTCTCTCTCTCCCTCTCCCTCTCCCTCTCTCTCCCTCCCTCTCCCTTTTTCCCCCTCTCCCCCTCCCCCCTCCCTCCCTCTCTCTCTCTCTCTCTCTCTCTCTCTCTCTCTCTCTCTCTCTCTCTCTCTCTCTCTCTCTCTCTCTCTCTCTCTGCCAACAGACAGCCGACAGTTACTTTAGCCTGGATTTTGCCAGTATGAGTTGTCCTTGCTTTACTGTCTGTCATTCAGGGGTTCTGATGGAGGGTGCCTTCAGTCACTCTGGACTAAACCTCTAAGTGAGAAGTGGGCTCCACGCAGCTACCTGTCTTCCAATTTTCCCCAGAACCTAACTGGCTTTAAAATCTGCCAATCTCCTGGGCTCCAAATCTGACCCCAGCCCTCCCACCCCCCGACCCCAGTGCTCCTCTCTGCAGTGCCCCTGTATTTAGGTCTTCATGGGTCACACCTGGAGAGGGTCCACCCTCCGAGGCTGGCATGGTGCCTGTGAGCTTGCCTTGGGAAGAAAGGCCTCCAAAAGCAGAAGGAAGCAGAAAAGGGCTTCACATCCTC
Source organism: Megascapheus bottae (assembly GCF_031878675.1). Classification (NCBI taxonomy): domain Eukaryota; kingdom Metazoa; phylum Chordata; class Mammalia; order Rodentia; family Geomyidae; genus Megascapheus; species Megascapheus bottae. The sequence continues at coordinate 1,342,503 of NC_143535.1, read as the reverse complement.
AGCGCTCACCAGGTCTTCATCAGCAAGACCCAGGGGGACTGGCACCCACAGAGCAGCGAGTCCATGCTGAAGCAGCGGGGGCACGAGTGGGATGGGAACGAGCACACTGTGCTCAAGGCTGGGCCTGCGCTCTCCCCCAAGGGTGGAGCTCCTCACCGGCTGGCTGCTCTGACAAGCTCCGCTGCAGCTCAGCCCAGGCCATCGGCTTGGTCTCAACTGGCTCCTCTGTGTCCTTTGGGGACAGGGATTTCTGATTTCCTGCAGGAATCAAACTTCTATTCCACCTGTTGAGGGGGCACCAGAAGGACTACTTCTTAAAGAATTGGTTCCAGTTCTTGTTCTGTAGTTTTACTTCTAGGCCAAATCTCACAATACTTTTACCTCTGTTTCTGGACCTTGAATCTAGCCGTAGTTCTGTCTGGGAAAATAAAATATGCTCCAGGATCCAATTTCTCCCTCCTCCATAAATTCAGCACTCGCATTCCACACTTCCTCAGTGTGCAGGCTACGATTAAGAGAGGCTCTAAATTTTGGTATGGGATGAAGAGTCTATACCTGGATGAGAAATTATGCCAGCTACAGAGAACAGAATGGCTCAGGCTCAAATCTGATTTATCACAGTGAAACCATCCTGCTGACAGATTAGAGAAATCACCAACGGGAACCCCGTTGTCTCAGTCAGTCCTGGGGACTTGGATAGAAAGAAGGGACTTAGAACTAGCTCCATGCCTGTGTGTGTCAAGCATCATTCTTTCCATACAGTCAAAGGTAGAGGTGACTTCCTGATTTCTATCATGTGCTGTTTGCAGAATCAAGGAGATACCTACCTTTCTTTCACTTCACCATACACGATTAACATGGTGACTTGTGCACACTACACAGAATGCCTAGCAATTAGTGTGTGAGCGTGAATATTTGTTAGGATCTCCATCTCTCCAGCAACCCCACGAATCATCAAGGTAAATGCAGCCCTAAAGTTCTGCTTCTGCCAAATGAAAAGGAACAATAAAAATACAACTAATAAGCTGTGCAGCCAGAACATTATTCTCTACTTTCCAGGCTTCTGTGCCTCTCATCATGTACTTCTGCCTTGTGGGACAGATAGCTTCAGAGCAAGGAGTCTGAAACATGATGAGACATATCTTCTCACGCTCACTGAGTTCTTAAGTGAATGGCCTTGAAAATCCACCTTCCTGCGGTGTCAGCTAGAAACAGGAAGTGTCAGCCAGGTCCTAGTCCTCTCCCTACCCAGCAATCAGTTCCTAATTTCCTCCTGGCACCCTTGTGAACTTCCAAGCATTCGTCAGTCCACTGGGCCCAAGAGTGACCACGCAGACACCAACCACCCCTCACCCCCAAAGCAAAGAGAAGCTGGCCGACCTGCACAGGTGCCGTCTTCTTACCCGGATTCTCAGCATGCCCTGCTTGTTCTTTCTGTGTGTATTCGATGCTCAAGTATGAAGAGCACTGGTTCTCTAACAGGTACCAATGCAGGTAAATCAGTGCCAAATGTCTACCCTAATCACAGATCCCAGAGCCTCACTCCAGGAGACTCCTGCTCGAACATCCCACTGCCAAAACAAGACCTGATCTGATGCTGCTGCAGAACTCCGCAGTGCTGTGTCTGATCACCGTCTACGGTCTGGTTCTAGAACTAATTGCCTTCTACTGTTCAGTTCTGGATCATCTGAACACTGTCTGCTCTCCACAGCATCTGAGAGCCTCCCACTGTCCAGTTCTGGATCATCTGATCACCTTCTACTGTTCAGTTCTAGACCGCCTGATTGCCGTCTATCTGGTTCGAGAACATCTGACCACCTTCAACTGTCAATGACCAAGGCAGCTTTAACTTCTGGTGCCACTTTCTGCAGGATGTGGACGACTAAATCATGTGTGTTACTCAAGTGTAAAAAGACAAGAAAGACTGTTTTTCTATCTTCCTGAAATGTTGAGGGTTAAATGTTGAGGGTACAAGGTCTCTGGTATATAATATCTGAACTTGGTTGCTTAATTTATTTGGATTTTTTTCTATGTATGTGGTACCGAGGAATCGAACCCGGGTCTTCATGCATGCTAGGCAAGCACTTTAACCACTAGGCCAAACTCCTGGCCCTTATTTGGATTTTTTAATAGTAATATTCACAGTCTCTTTGTCATATTACCTTGGCATTCTAGAATAAATTCTGTGTGATTTTTCATTATTCCTGAATTCCTGATTTTTCCCTTCTTTGGGACAGTCTTGCCCCAACAATGCCTGAGCTAGCGTTGAGTTGTCAAATCAAAAGATCCAGATGAAACCGAGTGCCAGTGGCTCATGTGTATAACGCTGGCCGCCGAGGGGACTGAGTTCTGAGGAATATGGTTCAAAACCAACCCTGCAGGAAATTCCATGAGACTCCTGGTGGAGCGGTGGCTCATGTGGTAGGGCACTAGCCTGGAACAAAAGGAACTTGGAGATAGTACCCGGGCCTTGAGTTCAATACCCAGGACCAGGAAAAAAAAATCAAATGTCAGGCTGAATTCTTAGAAATGTAATTTGTTGATAACGGCAGATGCTTCTCAACAGTTCCGGTTCAATTCTACAGCAACATGCAGAGAGCCCTGTGGGCACACACGGGACGCGTCGTATCACAGCGTATCTGGTTTTATACAGTCACACAACCCAAACCTTTCCTTTCACCCAGGAACAGCACAGCTCCACCAGAGACCTGAGCTGCACGGAGAGAACACAGGAAGCCGCGAGCAGCCCCAGCATCTGTGCGCTCCCCATCACCCACCCCTCCCCCCAGACCTTCCTTTCTTCATAGAACACCAAAAGCTCCAGAGGAAAAGCCAAAGCAAGGAGACCTCAGTAGACACAACTCCTCTGTCCTGCAGAGAACACGTCTGGAAAGCAAGCTGCACGTGGGGCACAGAGCAGTGGACCTGGCTGGGAAAGGTGAGAGCCATGCCTAGGGGAGAGAGAAGAAGGCCTGGCATGGACTCCTTTACCAAGGTAGTGTCCATGTCAAATCCCAGCCCAGAAAGGCAACTGCCCTTCGGGCCTGTGAGCTCCACTCAGCCAACAGTCACAACCATGACCTTGACTCTTGGGACTCACACAGCAGAGGCTGCCAGTGCCATGACAGCTAGATGGAGCGAGCCCTCTTCTGCGTCCCTCTCTCCTCTCCTCTCGTGCCTTGCCCTCTTCTTTACTTCCCCTCCCTTTCTCTCTCCTCCCCTCTCTACCTTGTGGTGAATGATGCTTCCCTCCCATGAGCTCAGCCTCACAATTAGCTCGGAAATATGGCTGTTGTCATCTTATTTTGCTCACAAAGCAAGAAATGTGTTAATATTTTTACAATCCAGAGAAACTATCTTTCTTGTACTAGTTCAAAGCCAACCTCGAGGGAGCAATTAAGTTTTTCTTACTTTTAAAGTTCCTACATTACTACAGTTTTTATATAGTACATTAAGTATTCACGGTCAACTTTGTCAATAGAGGAATGGTTTGAAAGTGTTCACATTTACTAGACAGGTGATAAGCTGTTTGCAGAGCACACCTTCCTGGTAAATCAAATACTGCACCACTGCCTACGTTGCAAGTGTTCACTAAGACGTTGGCTGCCTGACAGATGCACTGAAGTGGCCAATTTGGGACCAGGCCCTGCTCCCACACTGGACAGCCTGAATGGGTGATTACCACACAAAACTCATGCTCTTGAAGGAAAAAAATTAATATACGATCAAGATCATTATGATTAGTATTACCTATCCTGAAAACACATAATAGCATCTGTGCAATTAGCCCAGAACACTATATTTGGAAATAACTCAAAAATAATGAGTTAAAAACTAACCTGAGTCAGCAATCAACATTTTGCAAGTATGTTCAATACTTCTGAGATATTACAGATAAGATACGTAACACAGTAGAGAAATCAATAACAGATCAGAATTCATTTCTTAGATGAGTGAGTCAATGTCAAAACCCTGTCTGAAACTGTTCTCTTATTACAGTTATTGTCAGTACATAGTCTATGAAGTGGAAGGAATTTATAAAATTATTAACTATGGCTGTTGAACCTGTTAATACTTCAATTTTATTCACGACTCCAAAATGTAGATGTGTCAAAATATCTACAATCAATAAGAGATTTAGATACTTTTATATTGTGAGATCATTTATGCTGCTTTCAAATCAACTATGAGTCTACAGTGCTTGAAAGACAGGGTTTAGGAAGAATAATGCTGATTCACACTTTCAACTTCCTTAAATGCTACTTACTATGATTTACTTGTATTTAAGTGCTCTCATCTTACTTGATTTATAAAGGCCACTGATAAATGCAACAATCTCACAAGCATAGTTGTGATTTATACAACTGACTCTAACATTTGTTATACATGAAAATGAAATATGTCACCCCTTGTCGGTAAAAATGGGACGGTGCTTGGTTTGTCATATATATATATTAACATATGAATTGTTTCATAATGTGAAAATTCTGGCATCCCACCATAATCCCATCACGAGTGGTGGGTGGTGGCTTGGTCTTCTTCCTGCACTATCTGCTGTCCCTTCCCAATGAGAAGGAAAGGGGCACGCTTCACTTTCTCAAATCCCAGGATGAAGTGACCCTTCAAATCCTACAGTACAAAGAACACTTCAATGGGGCAAAATTAATATACATCATACTAAAATGTATGTGTATGTACACATACACAACTAATGTTTAATACTTGTTTACAGGAAATCTGTTAGAGGGATTTAGGTGATTTAGAAACAGACACTGAGTAGTATATATGAGGAAAATGCATTGATACAGAGAATATTTTTGCTTTCTTTGGTCAGTCCTAGGCTTGAACTCAAGGCCTGAGCGATACTACTTGAGCCAGTGCACCACTCCCGGCTTTTTATGGATGTAGTACTGAGGAATCAAATGCTAGGCAAGCACTCTACTACTAAGCCAAACACCAAGGCCCTATTTTTCCTTATTTTAATGGTCAGTGATTGAATGATTTAATAACAACTGTGATGAAGCCTTATCAAAATCAAATGGAGAGTTGGTGCCTGTGACTCACGCCAGTAATCTTACCCAGGAAGCTGAGATCTGTGGGTTTCGGATCAAGGCCAGCCCAGGCAAGAAAGGCTGTGAGACTTTTGACTCCACTAAACCAAAAAAAAGCCAGAAGTGGAGCTGCGGTTCAAGTGGTAAAGCGTTAGTCTTGAGCATAAGATGCTCATGGAGAAAAGCCAGGCCTTGAGGTCAAGCCCCAAGACCAGCACTAAAAAAACAAAGAGCTGGATGTGACCTGAGGTCAGCTCAGCTGCGTGCTGTGGCCTGCGGGGTAGCAGGGGAAGAGCTGGGTTCACAGCGGCGGGACAGCCACCCTTAGCCCAGCAGCTCAGCGTGGGACTTCTGCTACCTCTGGCACCAGAAGTAAAGCGCTTCTCACCTCTGCATTCTGAGTTACAGGCCGTATCCACAGAGCAAGCCAAGATGAAGTCCCTTAGATGATGGCTGGACGGTAATGACCTTCTGGACACGGGTCCGGGGCCTGTGATGTCCCCCACACTGAAACAGCTAGCGCCCCACTTGGCGGTGGGTGGCTGCCGCTTCACACAGGAATGCACTGAAGGAATGCAATGGAAATCTCTGGAAATTAATTCCCCACCATAAAAGTCTTCTAGAGCAGGCGACAGTCCTTCAATATTTTAGAAGCAACAAATGAAGAATTGTCCAAAACTTGTTTTGAAAACACATTCAGGGTAATTATCATGTGATATTCCCACAGGCTCTGTCAAACTTTCTACTTTGCTCTATTTTATTTATCATTCTCCAAATATATTTTTCTACAATTTCTCTCTATAGAAAAAACTCTGCTCATGTTTTTTAATTAAGTGAAAAATCACAACATTCTGTAGTGAACTACTGTACTGACATGATTCACAGCAAAAAGCCTGGTAGCAACATAAATGTCACCAGTTTGCACATTCGTCTAGTAAAAGGCATCTATTTGTTCTGGATTCTATGCATTCTCCAAACATTAAGATCAATCATTTGTAAATGAAGAGCCTCAGTTTCCTTTGCTGCATGCACGGAGTCCGCTTAGAGGGCGAGGCTATGCGCACAGTGCCCGGGGCAGGGCGGGGCAGGCGGCTGCTGCTTCCCTTCATGCCTGCCTTCCCAGAAAGGCTGACAGGCCACCTAAGGCGGCCGCAGGAAAGGCCTCTGAGGAAACCATGGCTACTCTCTAAATCCAGGTCGGAGCTTTCACGTCCAAGGTGACGGGGAGGGGTCCTGGGCAGCGATGGGTCCCGAGGCAGAAGCCCTGAGGGCCGTGGGCCCTGCCCAGGGCTCCACACCCCCAAACCCTCAGTGCAACAAAGTACATATTTATTGCCTGCCAGAGAACCAGTTATGGCCATTTTAACAGCAGCCAGAGTGAGCTCTACACTACAACCACAGGGAAGACTGTAGGTACTGTGTGGAGGGGAGGATCCATTGTCTTGGTGGCCTTCTACCCATTTTTACTGAAAGATAGCAGTAATTAAAGACCATCAGGAGGTTTATATTTCAAGAAGAACAGAACACACACGCGCACACACACACACACACACACGCACACTTGTGACAGAGACAATTACTGTTTTAAATATCTGGTCAACTCCTTTCTCCTTCCTTGGCTGGCATTTTCATTGGGTGTCTGGCTGCCCAAACTCAGACTAAAGTTTAATTGAACAAGCCGGCACAGTGGCTCACGCCTGTCATCCTAGCTACTCAGGAGGCTGAGGTCTAAGGATCAAGATTCAAAGCCAGCACGGGCACAAAAGGACCTGAGACTCTTATCTCCAGCAAATGAAGTGGGGCTTGGCTCAAGGGCAGGGCAGTAGCCTTGAGCTGGAGAGCTCAGGTTCAGAGCCCAGGCCCACAAAAAAGAAAAAGGTTGTATAATCATCATTTTAGTCGTCATCTAATAGAATGAGAGAATCAAAACATTCTTGACACAGCTGACATCCAGGTCAGTGGAACAGCAACAAATAGCAAAGTTGACAATGTTTTCAGAAATCCCAGTTCCACTTGTTTAGTGGTGGTTGGCAACACTGGATTTTTCCTAAGAAAATAAACAGCAGACTATATATGGCCCCTAGCTGAGTTCAGTGCTCACAGGTTTACATGGTTTATTCTACACATGTGGCACCCAGGTCCTCAAAGCCCTGTAGCATTCATTTAAATCGAGAAAAATGGGGTTTCTCTGAATTTCATCTGTATCTCCGTTTTTTCAGCATGCTTCAAGTGCTGAGAGGGTGCCATTTTCTGTTTCTTTAGTGTGTGAGCCGGCGTGAGCCGGACCCGGGCTCCCTCACATGACGTTCTCAAGCGGCTGCGTGCGGGCAGCCCCCGGCGCGGAGCGAAGCACACAACACGACTTCTTGATGCCCTTCACTGTCGGGCTGGTGTGGCTGACACCAAGTTCTGCTTAAAAACTGTGCAGGCAGCCAGGGCCCACGGCTCCTGCCTGCAGGCCCAGCTCCTCAGGAGTCACATGTCAGCGTCCCCATCCACGCCAGCCTGGGCAGACGCATAGCTCAAGCTAACCCCCAAAACGCGAGTAGTGGAGCTGGGGCTCAAGTGGTAGAATACCAGCCTTGAAGAAAAACTCGGGGACAGTGTCCAGGACCTGAGTTCAAGTCCAGGAGCAACACACACACACACACACACACACACACACGCGCGCGCGCACGTACACACACACTGTACTTGCAAACATTAATTCACAGGTTTTATAAAGATAGTACAATATGAATGCTGTTATTTTAAAACGGAGAAAATTGATTTATGTTATTGTCTACTGGAAAGACCTAGATCTATTGCACTGCTGAATCAGTCTGGCTTAAGAAACTGCAGGTAACTTTGACAACATTTTCTAGTTTGTAAACCCTTTCTGAACACGCATTACCCCTTAGCCAATACTCAAGTCGAGTTTTTTCTCAGTAACTATTTTCAGTGTAAAAGAAATACCGTTGAGCTGATGTAGTAAATTAATTCTGCTTCATCTATATTACTCTGTGCCATAGTTACAAACATGTCTCTAGGATCTTGGATGCTTCCTTAGTTAATGCTTTAATTTTACATCCCCTCAAGAGTTGCTGACAACTGCCAGCTCCTTTCAATGTTTTCTGTGCCTTTCAGAGGAAACCCACCAAACCCAGGTGGTGCAGGGGAGTCGACCTTACTGCCCTGCTCTCCGTGAGAAATGAGACTGTGTTCTGATGGCTGGCTGCCCAGGGCCACAGCTCTGTGATGGCCCCGACCGCCCGAGGGCAGGACGAGCCCAGGACAGACCCTTCAGGGTCTGTCCTGCACTTCTCGTGTACAGGGCCTGTCCACCCCACACCGTTCTTTCCATTTTCCCCTGTAAGTTCTCAGGCAGCACTAGATGGCGGTGACGGCTTCCTGTGATTTACTGCCTCGCCTCCATGAAGAAGAGCGTCTGTGCAAGCTTATCAGTGGCCAACACGCCTGTCCCACCGTCCGTCTCCTGCCTGGCAGGTAGACGCGGTGTCACCTCCTCAGCGTAACAGATACATTCCCGTGGAGGAGGATGGGCAGAGTACAGCACACACACATGCGCACACGTGCGCGTGCGCGCGCACACACACACACACACCCGCACACACACGTGCACACAGGCTGATGGAGAGAGACTAAATGGATATTTTATGGCAGGCCACTGCAGTGACATGAAACACTGAACGGCGCATACTAGAGTCTAAAAAAAATATCGTGGGTGTTGTTGTTTCTAAAATCCGAGCCTAACTGGCTGTTGCATTTATCTCATCTTACAAGCCAACCTCCATTTCCATCAGGACATTGAGAAGATGGAAGGTGAATGCATCAAGAGAGAAGCTGGCAGCACTGCACAGGAAGGAGACTGGGAGGCAGAATGAAACTTCTGGAGGCTCCCTTCCATTCATACAACCAGGGTCTGGATGAATCACAATTCCCACTTATTCTCATATCTTTAGAATGTACTTACCTCTTCATATGGCCACAGATAGGTCTATCAACATTATATAGCAGTCTTGCCTGGCTTTTCCCATCTCTAATTAAACTTGATTTTTCCATAAACAATGTATCAACTTATAATAGTAATGATAAATGACTTGTTATTGATTTTGCTGCTGTACAATTACTTAAGTGGTAGTAAGAGCTTTTCTATAGCTTTCAAATGCATTCAGATGTAGTCATTCACATTCCGACTTGCTCAACATGAGACTTAGACTACACCATCAATTCATGCACACATACAGAAGGATCCCTGCAGGTTTCAAGGAAGGCTCTGGAATGAAATCTGCTTGCTGGGGATTATAGTGCAATGATAATTAGGGCTATTATTAATGCTGAATATCATTTTTATTATACTGAAGAATCACCCATTGTACATAATTTGAAGTTAAACTGGAGATACCTTCCAAAAAGGAAACAATCCTGAAAGGCTAAAGAGAAACTTTTGTGTAATTGTAAGAAAAAAACATAATTCAAACACTTCTGTCCTAATTTTTGACACTCTTTAGTGAACTTAAATGTAACTACATGTGTGTATCTGTGTGATTATATATCTATTACTAATAGTATCAGAAATGATGAATTAAAATAATGTATTTAATTCTTTGAAACAAAGATATTTAGAATAGCCAATTATATTCATTGTATAGTAGTACAGCCTGGTATAACTAAGAAGGCTCTGTGGCCACAGGTAAAACATTCACTTTATATATTTATACGGCCACATATGCTACATCATACACAGTTTCATAAGATATAAATGTTTATATGTATATGAAGGCTTATGTTATGTATTTGTATCTATGTATTATTTATATAAAACACTGACTACATGTATGTGGAAGTAAGTATCTATTGTGGTAAGAAGTTATATGTAGTATGATTAGAATATTAAAATACATTTATAAATAAAAGAAACCATTTAACCTACAACTAGCAACAGTTTTGATGCATGAAGAATCTTCTGGTTTGTGCCCCCCCGGGGGTTGAGCTCAGGGCCTGGGTAAAATCTGTGAGCTCTTACCCTCAAAGCTAGCACTTCATCGCTCGAGCCCCAGCTCCATGTCTCCATTTTTCTTGGTTACCTGGAAATAAGAGTCTCACAGTTTTCTGTCTGGGCTGGCTTCCAACCTCTGTACTCAGATCTCAGCCTCCCAAGCAGGTCGTGGCGTGAGCCATTCCTGCCTAAGGTCCCAGGGAAGCACCTGCAATTTACTTACAATAATATAGGTGTTGCGTTATAGCTAATTGAGCTGTAATTACTAGGAACATACATTCAAATCTTGACAGATCTCTATATACTCTTTTTTTTTTTTGCCAGTCCTGGGTCTTGAGCTCAGGGCCTGAGCACTGTCCTTGGACTTTCTCAAGGCTAGAGCTCTACCACTTGAGCCTTAGCACCACTTCTGGCTTTTTTCTACGTATGTGGTACCAAGGAATTGAACCGGGGTCTTCATGCATGCTAGGCAAGCACTCTACCACTAGGCCAAACTTTCAGCCCAGATCTCTATATATTCTTAAATAAGCAAATTCAGCTGAATTTTTTTTATAGTATTGCTTCTCCAGAAGAATGTGAAGAACTTCTGTGGAATAAAATATCTCCTCTGGATTGAGACAAAAAAAATGCTAAGATTGATCTAAATAGAGAACCTGAAACCAATCCAGAAAACCAACAAGCAACACTAGATCTTTTCACAGATGCCTTTAAATAGTGTCATGTGTCTTACACCATGTGTGCACGTGCATACATATATGTGCGATGAAGCTCTAGCATGATTGCTTCTATACAGCCAAACTCAGCATTGTAATGAGATACTGTCTTAATTACTAGTTGCACATTTTATCCAGATGGACAGGTAGGTGGGTCTACACAAAGAGACAGACAGATGGGTTCCAAGCTTCTGAAGGTTCCCAGTGGCTTTAAAGATTCTAAAGGAAAGTCAGTGAGGGAGGTATTTGTTTTACAAACAGCTGTGGCATACCTGGTACTGAGCTGAGGGAGGTTTGGGTATTTTTGTTAACTGTGTACATTTCTACAAATGCTGAATTTTCATAGTGGAGACCTTGAGGCATTTGTGTTAAGTGACATAAAATCTGGCAAGTGGCAGTCGTTTTACCTGAGAGACACCAGGTGAGAGGCAGGAAGAGAATCAGTTCCCACCACGAAGCCATTCTCACGGGAGCCGCTGTGTCCCAGCACGGTTCTCAGCATGGACGCTTCTCCATGGAAGGATGGCCTGCGGAGACCAAGAATCATGTTGTAAAATGGAGAAAACAGGCAAAAAAAAAAGCAAACCCATGCACGAGTCACCTCAAAACATGATAAATAAGAGTGTGTGTGTGTGTGTGTGTGTGTGTGTGTACCCAGGTAGAGATAAAGTTAAAGGACTGATGCTGCAGTTCAGTTAATGAGTGATAAAAAACTTAAGAAAAGTAGAACTTTCTCTGTCATGTGGACTTACATGTATTCTGTTACAGGCGGTAAAAATGTCCACTTCTAAGGGGACTTGTTTCTCATAGGGCCAGTGTGTAATCGCTGTATTTATTCTGTTAGACAAATTACTGGAGGAGGATGACAGAAGACAGGCTCGCATCCCCCCCCCCCCCGCCCTCGCGCCCCACAGCGAACGAGCAGTTCCACGTCCTGTGGTGAGGACTCATCGAATCCTCCACAGGGAATTTTTCTTGTTTAATTTTTGATGTCAACTGCCTTTGTGTATAACTCATGTGATTATCTGCACTGTGCTAGCGACCGTTCCCTTTGTGACTTACAGCACTCAGCATCTTTTGCTAGCTGGAACCTCTGGGAAATAAGGATTTTCATGAATATTTAATACTTTTGTCCAATACCATTTTTATAACAATAAACACAACAGTACATTAATATCCTTCTGTTTCTGTTTCTTCCCTGAAAGACAGGACAGACACGAAAGGAATGTAAAATCTCACACGACTCTTCCTGCAAGGATCTGACAAGTCGCGCTGGCTCTTCCTTGCCTATTGGAGCGGCAGTTTTCAGGTGTCTGCTCTAACGTCCTCGGCTGAAAGCAATTCAGCTGAGGAATAATTATAGAGTGTGCTGATGATTCTTATAGTAAAGTTTTCTTGTTGTGATCTTTCTTGCGGGCTTATCTAAGTTATGGTTTAGTAAGTACCTTAAAAGAACAGGAAACAATTTTCTCTACGCAGCTTACCATATATTATTTCCACACCAAACAAGAGTTCACTTTCTATTCTCTTACTTTCATAAAACTAGAGAATTTATTTATGTTGTAAAATCTAAGCCTTCACAGTATATTTTAATTTTGTAACTAAGTATAATTAAAAGAGATGAGCATTATGAGTTAATAATGGACTATTAATTCATAACCACCTCCCAGCCCAAAATAAACTTTCTACCATTTTTTTTACTGCATAAACATCAGAAACAAGTAAATTTGAAATACAAAGTGACCTATTTAACTTTTACACTTAAAATATTTTCATTATAGATGTACTATTTTTTAACCAAGAAGAGAAAAAGAAGGAAGGTCAGCACATCACAGAGGGGAATTGAAGAAACATGAATTTTCTGAAACTGTAATTATGATTCAATAGAAACGCACATCTGAAGCAGTGCCTCTCCACCATCCTGCACAGAGCTCTGGACCAGCTCAGGGTGGACAGAGCTCCCGAGACAGCTCTGGGGTGGACAGAGCTCTGGACCAGCTCAGGGTGGACAGAGCTCCAGAGACAGCTCTGGGGTGGACAGAGCTCCGGACCAGCTCAGGGTGGACAGAGCTCCAGAGACAGCTCTGGGGTGGACAGAGCTCCGGACCAGCTCAGGGTGGACAGAGCTCCAGAGACAGCTCTGGGGTGGACAGAGCTCCGGACCAGCTCAGGGTGGACAGAGCTCCAGAGACAGCTCTGGGGTGGACAGAGCTCCGGACCAGCTCAGGGTGGACAGAGCTCCAGAGACAGCTCTGGGGTGGACAGAGCTCTGGACCAGCTCAGGGTGGACAGAGCTCCAGAGACAGCTCTGGGGTGGACAGAGCTCTGGACCAGCTCAGGGTGGACAGAGCTCCAGAGACAGCTCTGGGGTGGACAGAGCTCCGGACCAGCTCAGGATGAACAAAGCTCCCGAGACAGCTCCGGGCTGGACAGAGTGCTCAGGTCAGCTCTGAGAAGACAATACTGTTTTGGCTGACCCTGAGTCATTAAATTTCTGCTCTGTCCACGTACCCCAATGGACCCTTCCCCTTACTGTGGCAATGTCCCCGCCTTTGACTCTCCTGAGCCTTTCCCTCCTCACAACCCCACTGCAGGCCGCCCAGGAGCGCACTGGGGCATTGTAGAGTGTGCACACCATGCTGCCAGCAGGAGCCACGGCACCCCGTAGCCCACGTGTGCCCACGACCCCGTGAGGCGAGGGGAAATGCCACGCAGTGAGCTGACACCAGTGGAGGCAGTGGAGAAGCCACAGTGCCATGTCAGCAAGTCACCGGACACGGTCAAAGCTCTTGTTTCTGAGTGGGGCAGTGGGGGAGAATGACAATGACACAGATAAATAAGGGAATATTCCCAAGTAGGTCCTTGTGAGGACTCTAGCACAGAGCAAAGGGACAGAGGAAGAGCAGGCCACAGAGACATCTCTCAGCCCAGTAAGATGCCAGGTGAGCCTTGGTCCATCAGTCTGTCTTCTACATGTGAATACATGCACACTGTTCCCAAATACAGACACAACACGTTGAATCTGATCACACAAAGAATGCATTTTACATTAGAATCTCCTCTAACGGAAGTGCATGTGCATGTGCATGCGTGTGTGTGCATGTGTGCGTGTGCGTGTGCACTCACATACGTGAGAGTTTGTTTTCAAGCACTAATGTCTGGTTCATAGCATTTAAACACGCATGCACGCGCGCAAACACATATGCACACATGCACACACATGAGTTCCATAAAACCAATCTGGTTTTGAGACCTCTAAATCATATTCTACTTTTTTTTTTTTTTTTTGCCAGTCCTAGGCTTTGAGCTCAGGGCCTGAGCACTGTCCTTGGACTTTCTCAAGGCTAGAGCTCTACCACTTGAGCCTCAGCACCACTTCTGGCTTTTTTCTATGTATGTGGTACCGAGGAATCGAACCCGGGTCTTCATGCATGCTAGGCAAGCACTTTAACCACTAGGCCAAACTCCCGGCCCCAATCATATTCTACTTTCATCTTTTCCTCCTTATTCCTTCTGTTTACTCAGTAAAGGGTAAATGTAATAATCTCTAAGATTCTAAATATGCAAAACATATGAGCTTTCCTTGAAAATTTATCTGACTTTAGTCACATCTAAGAAATAAAATTCAATAATTTATCACAAATCTATGAAGCTCCTGCTGAGTGCCAGATTAATTATAATCAGTGCAGAAGTGTCACAGAGGGAGGGTGGCGCGTGTTTAGAAATGCCCTCCTAGAGGTGGAGCCACACATTATACTGCCACCAATGCAGAGACTGACAGGCCACAAACAGGAACTTGAAACACACTGCAATATCTGTTTGGTATCTGTTTGGGTTCTTAGCAACAAGCACTATTACCTACACATGGCATTTTAAGATGAATATATGAAAAGACACAAAATTTGTCTTTTCCTCTATATTAGAACATTTATTTATCAAAACAGCATAGGAGATAATCATCGTATTAGTTTCCATACTAAATTATCAAAAATAAATCATTGTGAAGATGATTATATGGACAAGAATATAAACACATCAACTTAGTAGAGCTGATCACGTTTTATAAAACCAAGTGGTAATGTTAGTCCTGGATTACACAGCTAGTATTTTTCCTAAAGATGCAATACACACAGGAGAAGCTGATTGTTAGTGATGCATGTACCAGTCTGTATGTATGTATGAGAAAGGAGAAACAGGGAGAGAGAGCCAGAGGAAAATCTCATTATTGGCTCCTGATCTCTGCCTCCGGTTTGCTGGTAAGCTTTGGTCCCTTGACAGCTTTGATACAGCAGTTCAGATTGTACCTCTGTTCTTATGTATTATTTATTGTAAGTCTGAAATCCAAAGTCCTCCTCTTCCACGAGATACCGCATTGACTGCATTCCTCCTTCCTTGGCCAACCTCTGTCTTTCCCTAACCAGGGCTTGCAGCCCTCAAGGTCAGCTCTGCCCAGGGCCTGCCCTCACCCTCATCCCCAACATAATGCTCCCTGCTGCATGAATTCTCCTCCTTACTAATATTAGTGCCTCAGGCCACAGCACGTGTTTCTCTGCTCAATTACCTTTCCTCTCTGTGAACGTCACATCCACAAAATCAAGGATTTTTATCTTGTTTATCTGCACAGACCAAACATCAAGAAGAGTAACTGGAAATTTACTACATGCACAATTAATGTATTTTTCAATAAAACATATTGAATGAATTAGCCTCTGGTAAGCAAATCACCTGTCATGAAATCTATAGAAAAAAATCATTGTCTTACACTTCCATGACACTAAAAAAGTGTTAAGCATGGCTACTAGGTAAAACTCATATTGAAAAAGATGATTTACCCAAGGCTTCAGCACCGACAAAGGAAGACCTGGGGCAGGGTGCTGCTACGCCAACACAAGGAGTTAAAAAGAATCAGACAACAATTCATATAGTCACCCTCACACATCCGCAGTTATGAAGCACACACATGCACTCGGTACCCCAGTGAGCCATGCAGTGTCCAAGGCCCTGGAGGTGACAGGAAACTGACACGGTCTCGACCCAGCACCTGAGAGCCCTTCCTGGTGTTCATACAGCTGTCTCCCTCATTTCACATTACAGAACTTTCTAAGTCACCCCTACTGACTTGGTTCAAAAAGCCCAAACTTTGTGCACATTCTTAAAGGTACTGCTCTTCCTCTCGGTGTGTTTATAGACCTGCAGCTGACAGCATTCACGTTACAAGGCTCCCGCAACACAGACACTTCCATGAGCAGAGTTCAGGCAAACATCGTGGAATCTTGGAGATCTGCTTGTAACCCACCAGTTTACAAAGCTACTAGCATGAGTGGACTCGTGCTAGACCCACTGACGTGCTATGTTGTTCTGGCAAGTGGGAAGCGTGCACGTTAACACGCTCATGCTCACCCCTTGTGTGTGAGTGCTTGCCTGTGACTCTGGGAAGGGAACAAATGACCAACACCCTCTTTTCAGTGGGCTTGATGCTCCATGCGCCACGGCGGTTTCTAGGACTGGGCTGCGGTTTCTTTTGGGGTGCCGGGTCTGCTTGGAAGATACCTTTTGGAGCCGAGTAGGGCCGGGGCAGGACTTGCAGCTGGGGGTTGCCTGCGGGGCTGCGGTGCCACGCAGAGGCCTGCGATGCTTGATCTCGCCCCAGGCACCTGCCAGCCAGTCAGTCACGGAACATGAGAGGTCGTGTCCACAAAAGGCCACTCTGCAGCTGTGGGCAGTCCACTAGGGCTCCTCCCCTGCTTTCATCCAGCCTGCAAGCCTGCTCTCACATCCTGGGCTCACCCCGAGTTCTGGTTAATTCTGAGTGCTGCCAGAGGCAGGAAGAGTCTCTCTTCTAACAACCCATGATTCTAGACCTCGTAAAAAGCTAAACAACAAGAGACAAATAACTTCTTCCAACTGAAAAATCACTGAAAGTTTTCCAGTATTCTACTGAGAAACACAATAAATGATATTCACAATAAATGATAAAAGTCAGAGAAGCAAAGGCAAAGATAATGTCTGAAATGCATGGAGGAAAATGACAGCAGCTGATATATACACAATGTGCTCCTTTTCAGGAGCAGATCTGACTCCAGCAGCCTGTGCACCCCATCCACCCTTCCCCAGGGGTCACGGGGTCACGGGGCCCAGGGCAGGAGCCCCAACCCTTTGGCCAATAAGCATGGCTGTGTGTCTATAAAGTCAACTCCTAAAGCTATAACTTCAATAGCTACAAGAATAATACACAAAAATGTAGCAGTCATCTGTATGAACAGAATAGTAATTGTGTCTGATAGAGTAAAAAAAATCAAGACAAATGTGAAGTGTAGATGCATAGAATACTAGTACACAAACTGGTAGAGCAGTGACTGAAGTTAAATATTTCAGTAGCTCATGCATTCTTCAGGAGAGTAAAGTGATTACTTTAGATTTTTGTAAAATGTCTATGTTAAATTTTCTAAAGTTGCTGAAAAATAGAAATCTGTCAGAAAACGGATTTATATTCATCTCAAATCCTTACCACCTTCCACTGTTTGGGAGTGAAGGTACTAAAATTCTATATTTAAAACTTCTACATAGGACTTCACACCTGTGGTAATTTTCTGCTCCTTAGGAAGACAGACTTGTCTCCTCCGGTCCAGCATTCAAGGCTCTGTAGCCTGTCTCTGTCTCTGGTATTCCGCCTACAACATTCCTCAGCCCAGCTACCGGAAACGTCGTGCACTCCCGGGCCGGTTCCTGTTCTAAATCTATCAGGAGCCCTTTTCTAAGCTACTCTTCTGGTGGTTTCTGTGATGTTCCTGTCGTGCTGACCGACACGCAGGAGAACGTACGCACGTGCGCCACAAGCAGCGGGGACAGAAGGCCGGCATGGCCCATGGAGAGGACCAAGCAGTGGGTCCGAGTCACCCTGTCCTCGTGGGGTGAGGAGTGGAGGGAGGGGCGCACTTTAGTTTCGGTGAGGAGAGGGCGCCGGGCCGCAGGGGTTACAGCTGCCCGGGTGCCGGGCACAGGGGCGGATGATGGAAATGTGGATGTGGGTTTCTGCCTTTTAGAAGACCAGATGACAAGGAAGCCTTGCTCACTAATGACAGGCAGATATGATCGCTAAAAACGGAACTCGAAGAGAAACGAACCAGGGAGAATCCGAGTAATGTGTCTCAAAAATAACGAGTATTGTTGTGAGACACTAGGCAGTGGTCCTCGGGGACTTTTATCCCATGCGACAGGAGTCCAGACAGGATCACGGGGTCTTCTGTTAGGGAGCAAAGACGATTAAGGGGTGTACTGGAGGGGGATGGGTCCCGCACCGGAGGGGGAGGGCTTACACCTCACTCTGCACTTGGCTTCTCCTGCTGGACTCAGTGACGACCCAGCGCGTGGGGGAGTGGCGGGGTGGGGAGGAGAGGCAGCGAGGTCGCCCGCTGCCTCAGAGCTGGGGTCACTCACGTGGACGGGGTGAAGACGACCCCTCCCCAGGCAGCCGGAGATGCGCCAATGGCATCCACAGGTGATGTGTGCCTCTAGGCACAACGGTGTCTCTTTGAAGAATGATGTTTGTTAGTATAAATTCCTGAAAAATTATTATATTCTGAAACTGTACTTGTAGAACCAGACACGTTATTCTTAGATACAAGGGGTCCATGAAACAAATGGCGAACTGTAACTCGGCAGAGGCAGAGGCAGGGGCAGAGGGCAGAGGGCAGAGGGCAGAGGGCAGAGGGCAGGGGTAGAGGGCAGAGGGCAGAGGGCAGGGGTAGAGGGCAGAGGGCAGAGGGCAGGGGTAGAGGCAGGCCGCGTTGCCGCAGTCCCTGGGGAGCTGTGCTGTTTTCGATGCTTGTGATCTGATTTTAGCCATTTTCCATGTGAGTTATGCCTTTTAAACGGCCACATTGAAGGATATTAATGATGCAACAAATTGACTAGTATTATAGGAACGTATTTATTACTTGTATGACTATATTTAGTTGTATGTATTTTTTCCCTTTTCTAATTAAAACCAGTAGTAAAACATGGTGCCATTGTGTGTAAGGCTGTGCCTTCCAGACTCACAATCAGCACTGACACAGCGATAGTTCAGAGAGACAGAATGCTGTCACACTAACGTGGGCTGCATAGCCTATTATTAGCGCGATTACTAACACAGACCGTCAGCAGAAAGAACAGCCACATCTAAGCATTCCAGTGGGGGGGGGGGGGCTTCCGTACCTGTCTCAGCTCCCTCCACCTCCAGAGGACAGAGGCCAGGCAGGAGGCACATGACCAAGTGGAAAACGTCACCAGCTTCCCTGCATTAACACTACGCTGCACACTGTACATTTGAAACACTGAGGTTTTACTACACACTCACAGCCCCCAAACCCGCGCGTGCGTGGCCTTTTAACTGCCTTTACTCAGTATGGCAAAGCTGCCAGTCAGAGAGCTGGAGGGCAGCTCAGACTTTCCATTGTCAAAGGCAAATTGAATGTGACATTTAATTTAAAGCCCAAGACACCATGAAGCGAGTCCTCCAGAGTGTTCATGGCAACGCATGAGGCAGCTCCCGCCTCCTCAAGACGCCCCTCACCCAAGTCACATCGACGTCACGACCAGGCCACCCAGGCCCGGGCATCGCAGGAGCCCAGGGGACGGCACCCACGCCGGCCCCATGCCGTCCACTGGATTTTTAGTGGTGCTTTGCGTTTCATTACTAAGATGAATAAAAAGGCGTGGATTCATTAAAAACAAACAAACCAAAACAAGGAGAGTGCTTGGTTGCAAGATCCTCTCATCTGTAATTATCGTTTATCATTTCCATTGGACTCTGTTGTAGTCTCTTCCAGTTACTGACGGCACAGCGGATATCTGGGCTAGGAAACCACAAAGATGGAGGGCCAGGCCACAGCAACAAGCCCTACTCATTGTACGACCTGCAGGACTGCACTGGTGGTTTCTCTGCAGAAGAAACGAGAATATAGAAGGCAAATCCTTTTAAAAGTCTGTATTAAGAATAGGTCATACGGCATAGGTCTGCATTTAGTCTTTTGAGGACCCTCCAGAGTTAGAGCAAGCTTACATTCCCACCAACAGTATCCTAAGAATTCCTTCTGGCCACATCCTTGCAGCACTCATTGCTTGTTTTCTTGATGGTGGCCATTCCACTGGGATGAGGTGCAATCTCCGTGCTGTTTAGATTTGCATTTCCTTTATGACACTGAAAAGTTCTTCACATGTCTATTAGCCATTTTTACTTCTTCTGAGAACTCTCTATTTTAAGTCATTATCCCATTTCTTAACTGGATTGTTGTTTCTTAGAGTTTAATTTTTTTGAGCTCCAAGTATGTTCTAGATATTAGCTCTGCTCTGATGTATTGCTGGTAAAAAAATCTTCCGTTCTGTAGGCCTTCTTTTAATCTTTTTGGGTATGTCCTTTGTCATGAAGAAACTTTTATCTTTGATGTGGTCCTAGTTATCAAATCTTGCTTTGATTTGTGAGGTTTTTCGATCTTTACTTAGAAAGTTTCAACTTTTGCCCAGGAGCTCTAATGTCTACTCTCTTCTATTACAGTTTCATGGTTTCCAGTCTTATACCAAGGTTTTTGATATGAGAGCAAGGTGATATATAAGAAGGATCTAGTCTCAGTTTCTGCATGTGGCTATGTAGTTTTGTCAGCACCCTTTGTTGAAGAAGCTGCCTTCTCCCCCAGCCTATGGTTATGGCTCTCTTAGGATTTGTTGCTGGTTTTCTGTTCTGTTTCATTCGTCTTCAGGCCTATTTTTGTGCCAGTACCAAACTGTTTTCATTACTATAGCCCCTGGACATTAATTCAATGATGACTGTAAACAAGTTTACAGTAAATCTACCAGCACAATACCATGCTCACACTACAGCATTATTCACCATAGCTACAATATTGAATCAGCCCACAGGCCCATCAATGCCCAAAGAAATCAAGAAAATATGGTAAAAATACACAGTGGAGTTTTACTCATCCATCAGAAAGAATGATACTGCAGCATTCTTAAGGAATTGGAAAACTTTACATTAATTGAGGCAAGCCAGACCCAGAGCAACAAAGGTTGCCTGGCTTCCCTCATTTGTGGTAGACAGAACGTACCTACAAATCTAGAGGTGAATCCACTGGGTGCTGGGCAAGTGGTATGGGAGGATCAACTGAAGTACACTACCCTGTATGGAGAGCCCGAAGAGACTAACGTTTAGGAAGCCAACGTCAAGGCCCAACAAAGTCACACCAGGAAACGGGTACTGCAAGAGGTGGCGAGGGCGAGAGGTAGGCCAACGAAGAACGGTGCAGCCGGTGATTCGCCAAGAAAGCAAGGGGTGAACAGGCATTGAGAATGTTCAGGGCGACACTGATCAAGGTGTGCTGAGGTTTTGAAATGCCACCTCTTTGCACGTTTCTTTAAAAGCTATTAAACCATTTTTATACAAACAGAACTGGAGTTCACTGGGCAGCACATGCACTGTATTTAGAGGCCTATCTCAAGACAGATTTATGAGGTTAGAGTCATGCCTTCCCACGCAGAACAAGACAGCTCTGAAGAGCCCAGGCCCAGCGGCACAACGTCCCAAGCAGACAGTGTTCTCACGGACCCTCTCGAGTCTGACCTGTGGAAGCCGTTAGCCATGACTACCGAGGACTGAGAAACCCTAAGAGCATAAAATACTCATGGACACTTCATACAGAAAGACTTCTTACATTTATTCTTTACATTTCCTAGATGTTACAATTATCCTAGCTCTATATTTCCCACTGCACTGTAGTATTTTTAGATGTTGGAATGATTCTATTTTGAAATACATATGTGTTAGATTTTAATATTTGCCTTATTATAATTAAGAAAACGTATTATAATTTTGGAAAGGTTGACTTTGTTGCTTTTGTAGAAAATGCAGACAGGGTACCCTGTTCTTTTAGAAGTCTTGGGATTGACTTTTACTCTGCCTTCTTTCCTGTTATTAAAATCCTTGTGCCTGGTCGGACTTGCGACTGGTAGACTTGGAGAGGCTGTGTTAGAGCGTAGTGTCAGGGACTTCACGGGCACAGCTGCACGAGGCTGGAAGGGCATTTGGAGTGGGTTTCCTCACAGCCGTCACGGAGCAGGCCCCGGGGAGGGGCTCCCGCTTCACTGAACTCCGAACCCCCTTGGGAGAACCTCAGGGCAACATGGTCACCGCAGAAGTGCCATCAGGAGACTCGAGGCACGCAGCGTGACACCCACACCCAGCTCCCCTCCTCCCCACGGGGCCAGGGCTCAGATCTACACTAGGAGGGTGGCGGGCCTGCGGGACCCGGGGACTTCCGTGGACAGGATGGTTTGGGGGGACATGGCGGCCTTATCCGTGGACACGGAGGGCTCCGTGGACAAGACCGCCCCGCAAGCTTGCAGTCCAGCTCTGGTCACTGAACTCGGTGTTTTGTGTGCACGTGGAGAATTACAAATGCACAGCTTGCTTCTGTACTCACACCAGCAGTGGAAGCAGTGTGAGTGCCTGTCTCACAGCAATGCATGGTGTCGGGACACGTGTCTCCCTGGCCCCGGGCTGGGTGTCAAGAGCAGTGTGCTGTGAGGAGACCACGACCCGTGGCAGGCTGGACCCACGCCTTGCACAGGGTGTGTGCTGGACTTTCTCGAGGCATCACCAGGCCCGCTGCGCAACCAGCTCTCACCACGCCACCCCCACTGTCTCTGAAGTGACGTGAAGCGAACCCACATTCTTTCTGAGCTCTTCTTGCAGAAGCCATTTCATCCCTTTGTGCAGCCAGTTTTCCAGACTTCTCAAAGCCCACGAAGAGCCAAGTATACATCTGAAATCCCTTTCGCCTACGAGACAGACTCACTGTGATCTGAAGCCGGGGTCATTCTGTGCCTGGCAGTACCAGCAGCCGCGCCTCGTGACTGGGCACCCAGACCCCACCCTTCTCAAGTTTCCGTAACACGGGCCCCGCGTCCAGGAATTCCAGCCCACGCTCGCAGCTCGACAGTCTCGCACTCTGTCACAGCCATCTTGTCCAGCGCGCCCTGCTTGTCTGTACTGGGAGGGCTGGGGTGTTCCTCACCTTCTCCCGGGTACAAAGCGGGGGACAGCAGTAAAGAGGCACGGCTGCCAGCCTTGCCCGCCTAACGCCGCCAACGCTGAGAGGTCCAGCTTCAAAATCCCTTCCTGTATTACTCGTTACTCTTATGCTCCACTGATTACAATGAAAGCAGGAAACTCCACAAACTCCTGAAGATAAGTGACAAGACAGCATTGTGACTGTGACATAATTCACTTATGCTCCTCAATAACTGCGCTTTTTTTCCTTTAGAGAATCCAAGGAAATGACATTTCCCTCTTTCTATAACTTCCTTCATGTAAAGGACACTAATGCTTTCCAAGAATATCCCTGCTGACGCCATCCGTGTACCAGAGGAGCCCTCAGGGCATTGGAAAACAATTCTTGATGGTTTTAGTCAAATAATCAGCTGGTTCTCCATATTTTGGATCAGAGGCATAAGGTGAGAGCTGTGGATGAACTGTAGCGCTCTGCTTGGCCATATGAAACCATGAGTCCTAAACCCATCTCCACCAAAAAGTGTGCATGTGTTCGTGCATACGTGCATATTATGTGTGTGCATGTGTGTGTGTGTGCATGCATGCATGTGTAATCATTACTTTACAATGATGGAAATACAATTTGGTTTTAAAAACCAAAGCCAGCTGCTTTAATTCCCTAGCCACTGCATGGTGAGAGGAGCTCGGCTCTGGAGTGCCGCTCTACTCCACAGGTCCCAGGCACACTTAGCATACTTCACGTGATGCTGCTGCCCCCATATGTGACTGCGGATGACAGAGAAACCGACAGGTCCTCCAGGTCAGTCCCCGGAGACCGGGCCTCGAGTCTGGTCCTGCGACTGCTGCCCACAAGGGTCACTTCATCCTCCCCCCTGCTGGCCCCGGCGCTCACAGGAGGCTCACGAGACAGCGGTGCAGACTGTAAAGGTTTCTGCATGCACAGCCCTTCTCCTTGGCAACAAGTCTCCTTAGTAACAGAAAACCTCGCTGTGCCTAATTCACAATGCACTATTTGGATGGGTTGTATTCCCAAACAGCTCTTAGGCCCCAGGTGAGGGACGCAGAGCGGGGGAGAGAGTTCGGGTGCTCTCTGTCTTTCATGGATGTTAGGACGGATAATCAGACTGGAGGGAGACCCGTGGGAAACTGGAAGTCCAGGATTCAGAGCCTGGAGGAATCTAGTGCAGGGAGGCCACATTGGACTCGGGTGTCAAGCGAGTGACAGGCTGGCGGAGGAGCGCAGGGGGCTGTGTGGGGACCATGGGAGGCAGGCTGTGCCCGGCTGAGTGTGAATTCCACTGTATGACCCACGGGAGTGCTGCTGTGGGCCTGGGAGCTCTGGAAATAAGGTGTGCTGGACGATGCGGCCAGTGAGGTGACGAGAAAGGGTAGCCCAGGGGAAGCTTCATCATGACAGGGACTCTTTCTTTAGTAGCGTCAATCACGGCTCTTCTCTAATGTAAATAATGACTTCCCTTTTTATTCTTCAATCTATTATATCCACTGACTGGATTTATGACCCTATTCCTCTTTAAAGACTAAAATCAAGATTAAAATAATTATAAAGCTTACTGTTATTTTCAAATAAAATATTCTGGATCCCAATTAAAGAGTCACAGATTTACGTGGAACAGGAAAGCTTCTTTTCTATGTTCAGAGATGTTCACTGAGCAAATAAAAGCACAGGTCTCCAGAAATGGACTTTGAAGCAATGTGTCGGCAAGTTTTGGCCTATCTTCTCTAGAGCCAATCGTTTTACTGATACTAACCTTACAAGTATAGTTGCCTGGGGTGGAGAAATGGACAAAATGTCCACTCCCCAGGGAAAAATGTGCTGAAGTCAGGACAGGACTCAAGCCCTGGATCTTCCAGACTTGAAGCCCAAAAGTGTCACTGCTGATGAGATTTAAGGACGTGATGAATTTAACAACGCTATATAAACTGTATATATTACATCCCCATTGAAAGCTATTTTCTGAGCAGAGCCCAAGTTGCTTCCACTGCAATGCGCCAGCCTTAATTAATATTTATTCACTAACCTAAAGAAGGGCAAGCAAAAACCCCCAGTCGGCATTTTTGAGTTATTCATGTCATTGTCACATCTCCATGATGTTGCGCATGATTTATTTAAACGTATGGCCCGGGGTAATTTATTTTTATTTTTATTGCCTGCTGGATTTCAAAGCATTCTGAAAGCAGCACTGAGTAGGAGAAAACCCGTATCCCTAACGTGCCTCGTCACCACGTCCCTTCCCGGACACTTCCTGTCTGCATGAGGGTCACCCCACGTCCCCTGTCCACTAAGGACGGGGCCTGCAGAAACACTGGCCTCCCCGGGGAGGACTGGGAGCCGTCAGGCCCTCGTCGTCCCGGCACGGGGCACACTCGGAAGGAAAGCTCCGGCAACTTCTCCCTTCTGGGTCACTCCAGGAGGAAGCGCCCCCCCCTCTTGTCCAAGCCAACTATCTCTGGTCACAGATGGGAGACAGGGGAGGAAAGGAAGGCTGGTAAGAAATATTATTATTATTGCCAGCCCTGGGCCTCGAACTCCAGGCCTCAGAGCAGTCCCTAAGCTCTGCCACTTGAGCTTCAGCACCACTTCTGGATTTTTCTGTGATTAACTGGAGATAAGAGTCTCACAGGCTTTCCTGCCCAGGCCGGACGTGGACGGAGATCCTCAGATCTCATGCTCCGGGGTAGCTGGGATTGTAGGCGAGAACAGATCAGCACCTCCTGGCTTTTCAAGATATTCTCTAAGTCACTAGAAGATTTTAAGAACCCACTTCACATTGACCTTTAAATAATCATACATAAATTCAAGCTGTAACTGTTTACAAGAAAATCTTACAGCAATGCTTTAATTTTCACTTCACCAAATGCATTTCTCCCTGAAATGAATTGCCATATGCCAGGACAAGCACAAAATAAATGCTATCCAGAAACATTTAACTATTCTGGCTCAGTGAACTGGCACAAAAGGTTGCCACAGAAGTGGCAGATAAGTCATTTAAAGCAGCTAGAGCAGCATGAATGTAGGAAGGAAAACACAGTGAATTATTTATTGACTTCCTACTGACACTCTAGAATTCTCTTGGTTCTAGGGGAGAAATCACATTAAATGTGTGGCCTTTGACAGAGAACCCTGTCTTCTAGTTCAGCTGTGAATTAGGGCACATCACCTCTATTGATTACAAAGCACTACTTTTCCCCTCATGTAAACGATAGGATTGTAGTCCCGCACTACTACAAGTAACCACTGAATGGAAACTTTACATTTTTATGCGATTAATCAGTATAAGTTCACCTATTTATAAATGAAGATCATATTAAAGTAATGTTAACAAGTTTTGCAGTTGCGTAGACTAACAGATGAAAACATAATGAGAAAGAAGTGGCTTATTCAAAAACCTACCTGAGGGCTGGGAGTTTGGCCTAGTGGTAGAGGGCTTGCCTTGCATGCACGAAGACCCGGGTTCAATTCTTCGGTACCATATACTTAGAAAAAATATGGAAGTGTTGCTGAGGCTCAAGTGGTAGAGCTCTGGCCTTGAGAAAGTCCAAGGACAGTGCTCAGGCCCTGAGCTCAAGCCCAGGACTGGCAAAAAAAAAAAAAACCTACCTGAAAAATTTTTAAATTTTTATTAATGAATAAAGGAATCATACAGCATATTCACAAATTGATGAAAACTGTGGGTGCTGTAGTGAATCGTCACTCATACTGTCTGCATTCAACCCATTTTCCTTGGTGGCTCAGTGAGAGACACCCAGAGAAAACACCTGTTCCTGCTTTGGTGGCCGAGATTCCAGTACGGAGTTCCAGGGCTGCCTTCTGGTATAGGAGGAGCCCGGGAGTCCAGGGCAAAGTCCAGAAGAGTATGGCTGGTGGTATGACAAATTCTTGGGAGGGGGGAGGAAGCCTTGCTGGCTTTATACTGTGCCTACTTTCACTGTGTTAGCTAACACAGACTTTGTTTCTGTGCCTACCTGCTCCATCTTCCAGCCAAGTGACAGGAGCTCCCCATGGCAGGGGGCCGGTTCGCAAGCACGCCCCTGTGGCAGGCACACTCACCCGAGCACAGGTCAGTGCTGTTAACTGCTGTCCACTTTCCCCAACTTGAAACTCTAACACTTGAAACCCAGAAGATAGGAATACACGAGTGTGCTGCACACACACACACACACACACAAGCATTTAGTGCTGAGCCACATTAACTGCCTCAGAGGAGGCCCACGGCGGACACAGCTGTGGCACCATGATTAATTCCCAATGTGCTCTCTTCTAGATTGTTGATGACCATTCAAATTTGCATTTTTGTCCAGGGCTCATACTCACGAGCAAGAGTCCTTTACAAATGAAATGCTGCACCAAGAACTTGGCCTGGCACCCACAAAACCCAACATGGCAGCCGTCCCCAAGGATTTCGGTTCAACAGGCAGAGAGCAGGGCGTGAGTTCATACACACACGGAGATGTGGGGACGCGGGTGGAGCTGGCCTGTGGCGGGAGGCAGAGGATGAGGGAGCAAAGCACTCACCAGGTGACACTTGCCCTGTCCCACAGAAGACAGCCCAGCCAACTCTCTGGACTGCTGGACGTGGACATGGTCACGGAATGGTCACATCAGAGGAAGACAAGTGAGAACATTCTTAGACAGCAGGAGAAAAGAGATTCGGATCTTCATTATCTTGGACCAGCTGAGGACAGTTGGGGAGAAACAGAAAGAAGAAGAGTGTGTAGAAATACACCTTCAGTGGTGAGCAGGGCTCAGACCCAGAGAGGCCACCAAAGACCCAGATGCCCTAGAGGGACGAGAGCAAGGTCTCCTCAATGGACAAGAAGCTTGGGGCTCACTACACTGTAGCGAGAAAAGCAGAGGGAACCAGACAGCGCATCTCCAAGAACCAGCAAGGAACTAATGCAAGCAATCTACCAGGAGGCAAGAAAGGTAAAAGCAGTGATAAAGAGGTCTAGAGAAAGGCGACAGAAAGAAAAGACACTTCACAGGAAAACCTGGGAGTTTCGCAGCCATACACATCTGAGAGCAAAGGCAAGAGAACAATGTCAGATATTGCTTGTGTTTCTGATTTTGTGTTTAACCTCTTCACATTTGATTAATCTTTCAGATGGAGATAACTCATCTCTATCTATTTCAAGGAATACATTCTGGGACCATTATAGGGAATCCAGAAATATGTTTCACTCATAGAAATATAAAAGACCAGTCAGGTTATAATTTAAAGACTCTAAATCAACTGCTCTTTAACCACCAGCACTTTGCTTTTTCATGCCGTGACTATGGCTTTCCTATGGCCTAGCAAATACTAAGCTCCCCTCACAACTGATTGCATGCACTGACCCACTGAGGAGAAAGAGCCAGGAGAACCAGTTGTAGGGAAGGTCCAGGCTGGTAAAGTGTACAGGGTTTGCCAGCGGTCTACCATGTTATAAAAGTTCAGTTATGGGACCAGCATTGTGTCTGACCTTCTACAAGGGTAGCTTTCAACTGTTTCGTCTTTCAAAAAACAGCTGGCAATTATGTACTTTATTTTTAGACAATATCAATTTGTATAAAGAATATGTATAACATATTGGTTAATTTTAAAGTTCAATATTTTGTTTATAAGCCCTTTAATAAAACAGCAATATAAATAACACACGATAGTTATAAAATTCACATAAATCCTTGCCTTAATATTTGATTACAAATATATAACTCACAATGTCAGCAGGCTGATAACTGAAGGGGAAGAGTAAGTTTAATTTCTCCACATTTTAAATTATAGATTCCTATTTCACTCTTTATTTTTTATTTTTTTTTTTGCCAGTCCTGGGCTTGAGCTCAGGGCCTGAGCACTGTCCTTGGACTTTCTCAAGGCTAGAGCTCTACCACTTGAGCCTCAGCAACACTTCCGGCTTTTTTTCTATGTATGTGGTACCAAGGAATCAAACCCGGGTCTTTATGCACGCTAGGCAAGCACTTTAACCACTAGGCCAAACTCCCAGCCCCTATTTCACACTTTATAAAACGCACTGGTCTTTCGGAAGTGCAGTCTATGGCCTTTTGATGAGATCTTATTATACATAATGCCCACACAAGCAAGAAATACACTGAGGAGAAAGACGGCCCCTGTCTTGTCAGCGCATTATACCAAGGGAGTCTTCTCTTAACATTTACTAAAGTGTATCTTCTTCTGAATCCCAGAGCTGGACAGAATTTCTGGAAAACGTGAGTATATTTTTAAGCAAGATTTCCACTAATTCCATTCTGCTGCAGCTATCAATTCTAATTTTATATGTATTCTATCAAAACAGCCTCAACTGAAAGAATTTCGATGGCTGTTCAAGTGCTGTCTCTGCCCATGTTTAGAGGTGTTACCCTTTCCTTATAGATTCTTTTTTCAAACACATATAAAATCTTTGCTCCACAAATACGTATAAATAAGGAATTTGAATCAACAGACGTTTACATTAGTGAGTGCTTTCGCAGTGCCATTTGTGTTGTCTCGCCCTCATAGGACAGAAAGGCTGCTGTGTGTGTGTGTGTGTGTGTGTGTGTGTGTGTGTGACAGCGCAGACCTTATCAGGACTGTCTTCTGTCTTTGGCTGGAGGCGGGGTCTCCCCACGTGGCCCTGGCCGCCATGGACTAGTGATCCTCAGATGACACGTGTGCAACACTAGTGCACGTCTGTTTAAAACAGTCTGTTTTTAATGGTGGCCTCTTCACTATAAATGTGCACATAACCACACTTTAAAGTATTAAGCAAGAATCTGCCTTGCCTCCTGACACTCAGCACGTGGAGCCTCCAGAGACTGGGTCACTTCAGGAAATCACTATCAAAATAGCTTCTTGTTTCATCTCCTCACTTTCCCAGTGGCTGTCACTAAAGCAGAAGTTATCTCACGAGAGTGAACAGAGCCGCTGGAAACGTAAAAGAGGTTCTGGGCCCGCAGAGTGCATTATAAATGGGCTGTGTTTACATCAGATGACCACTACCAGATGTTGAAATGGGATTAAGAGTACACAAACTCATACTCACACTGTCAGCTATTTGATGAGCAACCTGAGGTTGTGTCTTCTGAGGTTTATCTTGGAAAAAACAGTTAAGATAAATCTTTACATTTCAAATCAAAACCCCTTCCTCATCCTAAAGCAGTTCTTTGTTTCTTTCTGTACTTGCAAGGCCACCAGGCCAAGGCTGGGCTTTCAGGCAGCCCACTTTGATAGACTAGACAGTTTTTCCTACCAAGCTGCACATCCAGGAATGGGGACCCGTTTTCACTCAGAGTATGAGTGTGTGAGCAGGGAAATCTGCATGCCTGTTTGTGGTACTGGCACGACAAGATGGTTCCAGGAGAGGAGATTCTGAGCCTGGGTCATGACATCTGAAGAGAAGGTGGGTGTGAGGCCCCACGTGCAGTGACTGACACACTCATTTTCAGCTCAGTTCTTGGAAGCTCCCCAGATGACCAGGAAATGGCGTGCCTGGGACGGGCTCCACGGCTAAGACCAGATCAGAATGTCAGCCCTCGTCCCAGCAGTAAGGAAGGTTCCAGCTGTCAGCCAGGAGCAGAGCAGGGGCGGAGCAGGAGCAGAGTGCATTCTGCAGTAGCCGGACCTCCTGCTTAGTCCGGCAGCTCAGACCCTCTGGAGGCTGCTCTATCCCACCTGTGACGTGGTGCTACAAGGGAGCACACACACTGCAGGCCCGTCAGAACCCAGACACTGGTGATTTGTGTGTCCTGGGCCTGCGAGCGTCACCAGGACGGATCCCTGAGTGTGAGCCTGCAAGAGCTCCTTGCTTGGTGGCTCGGGACTGCAGCGGGGGCGGAAGAGGAGCCTGTTCAGCGGGGCCAGCCTGTGCCAGCCCAGACCCCACCAAAGGGAGAGGCCAACCTGAGAAGTCTTGTTATTTAAGAGTCAGGGAGACAGCACACAGTGTGTGGTCTCCTAGCTGGAGAGCTGGGGCACAAAGGACTAGGGGATGCTACAGACACCACAAAGTCCCCGAAGCTGGGCTTTCCTTGCTGCCAGCTCCTCATGCCACTGCCTAAATGAAGGACGACAGGGAACAATACAGAAGCTAGGTTTAACATTTCTGTAAGCGCTTACTTCTCTCTGTTCTCTCCATAACTTACTTGCTTCTCAAATTAGCTGGCGTACACTTTCTCCTTTCTGCAGACAACACATAGCTTTTGGCAAGATCTGTCAATCCACTACCCCCAACACTCGCTTATTTTCTGTTCGCACATACACAGGGAATGCCACTAGATAAGACCTGACAACCAGGAATCCTTCCCTCTAGGAAAACAAGGCAAGCTTTTTATGTATCAGCCATCATAAAGAATCTTGGATTTCAGCTTAACTTTCTGGGAGCTTCTTATAAATTATTAGTAGTAAGTTTCTTGCCTTCTACATATCCTTCAAGTATTAACCTGCACAGGGCTTGAACCCAGTCTTCTGTATTTCTCTTTCCTAAATTAACTGCATGAATACTTCTGTTGCTGTGAATTAATATGGATTATGTAAATAGTCCCTAATACCCAAATCTCTGTGTCAGGCTAGTTGTAGTTTAATACCTTAAAAAGTTCACAAAGCACTATTGGCATTTCAAACTGCAGCTGTTAAAGGAGAATTCTCCTCCTAGACTGCAGAGCTGTGCACTGAGCCTCCTCGAGGTTCTGGACCAGCCTCCAGCCTGCGGGAGCTCGTCCTTAGATCTGCGCACTTTCCTCTCACCTGCTGTCCACTTTCTCCACTCATTCTCTGGCCTGCTACGCAAGCAATCTTTCCAGAGGACTCAGACCCTGCTGCAAGCAACCCTTGCTCTCCTCCAGACACAACCCAGTCCTCAAGGCCCACGCTCCCACGTCCTTTGTGTCCTGTCTGGCTCTGGCGCAAAAACTTGCTTCTCCCAGAAGCGCAGCCTATGAGAAGATATGGTTTAAATCACACAACCAAAATACTGGCAACGTACAGGTTCCTGGATTAGTGTGTTTACTTAGATTATAGGAATTAAGCTGAAAAATAATGCCTTGAGCACATCATACTGTTATGTAAAATGCAAACCAGCAGTTAGTACAGGTTCTTCTTGCTTGGTTTTGGTGTTCATTTTTATAATGGTGTTTCAACTCAGGACGTTGCTCTGGCGTGGCTTGCTGAGCTGGCACTCTACCACTTGAGCCACCCCTACAGCCCTGCCTTCCACAGGAATTTTCTTAGACTATTCTGCAGGATTTGAACCACGATCCTCTGGGTCTCAGCCTCCTCAGTAACTGCCAAGGCATGAGCCATCCAGGGGTCCAGATGGGAAAAGTTTTCAAGTGTACAAAAAAAGGAATTAGCTCTTCACTGTCCACGTTAAATAAGAATGATTTCGAAGTTGAATTGCTGGGAAATCAGGCCTCGTCA
This sequence comes from Megascapheus bottae, assembly GCF_031878675.1. Taxonomy (NCBI): domain Eukaryota; kingdom Metazoa; phylum Chordata; class Mammalia; order Rodentia; family Geomyidae; genus Megascapheus; species Megascapheus bottae. The sequence continues at coordinate 1,310,284 of NC_143535.1, read as the reverse complement.
TTTTCCAGCACCTGTGGAAATGTGTGGCCTGGCTCTGCTGACGGGAGCTGGAGACCATTCTCCACACTCATCTGTGCTGAGGCGATTTCCAGACTATCCTCGACTGAGGGGCTAGAAAAGATATTCCACAGAAACAACGTCACTTCTCAGAACTCCTGCAGTGCCTTACTTCAACCATGAAACCCTTGGTCAGCTTTGTGAACTCCATTACCAGCAAGCAACTAACCCTCTTGGCCTTTCATACAGACGGTTTGTGTTTCACGGAGTAACCATTTCTTCAAGTAACACACAAGGCCCACAGCTGAACAGATTCAGTACTACCACTAGATACACCGGAAGGATAGTTGCATTTCAGGGTACAGCTGATTTAAGCAGAGAGAAAGGAGAGAGGAGGGGAGGAGAAGGAGGGCCAGGGAGAGAAAAGAGAGAGGAGGGGGAGGAGAAGGAGGGCCAGGGAGAGAAAGGAGAGAAAGAGGGTGCTTCAGTTCCATGCCTGTGGAGTTGGACTCTGAATACTGCGTGCACGGCTTGCTCTAGAGATGCAGACAATTTGCATTTCCTCTGTCCTGGCCTGTCCCCGAGCCAATTACTTCTTTATATCACAGGCTTCTCAGAGTGGTTTCCTCAGTTCCAAGGGAGAAGCCGGAAGCCTGGACGTGACCACTTGTGAGAAGAGCAAAGCTTTTGATTATTTGTTGGAAATCCATGAAGCAAACCTTGCTCCAGTTTTCGTTTGCAGAACTCCACTCTGTCCTGTCAAGCCTTGCATCTGAAGTCCACATTTTTACTGGTATTTTACTATATACTTATTTCAGTATTTTGGATCTCATCCAACAGTGACCTTTAACTTAAATCAGTACTAGTATATCATTTAAGCTACTGCATGTTCAAAAGGAATTAGCATACCATATTAGACAAATTTCTTCTTTGTTTTCATATCTTCAACTATGCGATTGAAAAATAAAAATGAGCCAGGCAGGGTGGCTCACACCTGCAATCCTAGCTACTCAGGAAGGTGAGATCTGAGGATCACAGTTCAAAGCCAAACTGGGCACTAAAGAGTCTGCGAGACTCTTATCTCCAATTAACCACTAGAAAACCTGAAGTGGCGCTGTGGCTCAAGGGGTAGGGTTCTAGGTTTGAGCTGAAGAGCTCAGGGATAGCACCCAGGCCCAGAGTTCAAGCCCCACCACTGACAAAAAAAGAACTAAAACTGTTCAGCAAGTGACTATGTACAGTCTTTTTTTTTAATCAATATTATTTATAGATTATTTTAATTTCCTCTGAATTTGCTAATTTGAGTACTAGCCTAAAGTTCAAATAATGAATATCTCAATTAATAGTCTTTGGTTGATTAAAATCTAAGAATGATTTATCAAATTTTGCTCTTCCTTTATAATAACACAGTTTTATATTATATAGAATGATGTTACTACTAAACACAAAATATTAAATATAATTTCCTAATATATTTCACTATATAATTTAGTTGGTACTCTGAAGTCAACATTTGCTACATATGAAATCTAAAAGCAAAGCAGTATATCTGTATTTGTGGCATGGATATGTCCAGTATAACACAATTTGATGAAAAGGGTGGCATTTAAAACCAGCTCTTCCGTCCATGTCAGCGCCATTTGACCAGGTGATTTTAGTCTGCCATTTTGCACTCCGTCTTGCTCTCCCCACCACCCATCCCCTTTCAATCTGCTCATCTCATCCCAGCCCCGGCACACATCACCTTGCTTCCCTTGGGGGCAGGCGTAGTGTGAGGAATGGAGGGCTGTGACACGGATAGTTGCGTTAGGATAATCTACACCATGCAGTGTACACAGAGTGAGCGATTTTACAGGAGATCCACAGGGGAAGAAGCCGTCCACCTGACAGACATCCATCCATCCATCCATCACAGGTGTCCCGTTAGGAAATAAGGCAATGTCAAGCTTGCCTGAAGCCAGGACCCTCGAGGGAGAACAGGAGTTAGAAGACAAATAGGACACAATCCGATACTCTAAAGAGTAAGCCTTGTGCTACAACACATTACATTTTGCTCTAAATCTTCAGAGGATAGTATTTCATTGTTTCAACAGCTTTACTTCGTCGTGTTTACATGCTTATATAACAGAATAAATAATGCCTTCCTGCATTTGAGGGCAGTTTTACCCAGTTACATACTCCAGAGTGACGGAAACTCACCCAAAGGCATTTAACCACGTCCTGCCTGAGCGGCCAGTACTTCCACAGCCGGGTACGTAGTGATTTGATTGGCATCAATAAGGCCCTACAGCAGCCGATCTAAAGTTGTGTGAACACAGCCTAGAGCCGGTAATTGATTACACCAACACATGTGAGGGGAAGAGAAAAGACAATGCAAACGTGCGTGTTTAGATATTCCTGACATCATTTCTGTTCTCAGCTATGTGTATATATACACATATGTGCATATGCATGTTTATGCATGTAGATATATGTATTCCATGAATATACACATATAATTAGCTATGGAAAGTGGCTATACCAGTGAAATACGCCAACCACTCTTGCAGTGAAGCACTTTTAGACTTTGTACAGATAGTGCTTGCTTTTCTTTTCAGTATCTTTTAATGAATTTCCACCTATCTGCTTACTAATTACACGACTGACCCTCCAAGAGAAGGCACTGGTGCTGAACTGGCCTTTACCACTGTTCTAAATGGTGGTGTGTGCACGACAGACCCACACAGACTACTGCTGTTCTTGCTCTCTCTGCAGGATTCCTCAGCCCTCTGTGGCCAGTTCTGGACAACAGAAATCGGCGGTGTGTCCAGCGCTGGTCTGCTCTCTGCCTTAAGGGCTATGTGTGATGACTTGAGGTCAGAACCACACAGCAGAAGGGTCCTGAGGCCACGCCCACCATCTCCTTAGTGAAGAATAGAGGAGACAAGAACCCTCTCATTTGGTTAATCTCTGAGATTCAGAAGTTGTGTTACTATGACTAATTTTGTTGGTGTTCCCAGAGCTCTGAGCTGCAGCAGGGAATGTCCTAGCTAACCTGTCATTGCGTACACATTTACCTAATGAAGTGCCAATGAGGAAATGGGAGGGCTTGGTTTGGACTTCCACACTGTCTAAGAATCTGCATGTGCAAACTGGAAAGCCGTCACCCTTACTGAAGCTTGATGAGGTAGGTCTTGTCTAAGAGACAGCCACCGAAAGCCACCAGAGGAGGCTTTCCTCTTCCTATATGACAGTTCTATTTCCTACTTGTTTCTCCAGTATCAGCATTCAGCAATGTATAAAAATGGAGAACTTCACTGCGGTGAGAAACTAGTTTAATGGTATGGATCGACACTGAAAACATTGATGATATGCAAAAAAAACAGGATATATTTTCAACAGAAAAAGCAGACAGGTCCAGAGGGTATGTGAGATACAAAAAAGTTATTGAAAAAAATCATAACAGAGTAAGTGATGGAATTTGGAGAGAACACATTTGACAGAAAGGCAACACACATATATAGAGTGACCCTGGACTTAGGAAATTAGGTCCACAGAGAAAAGACAAAACCATCGCAATACTGGCTAGAAGTCATTTTCCTGTGTGTATTTTCTTATAAGGAGATAGTTTCTAGGGATGCAATAGATATAGTCACCTAATAGACAAGGAGTCTCCTCAATGGAAAAAGCCTGAGGTATCTGAGACAGAGTCTTCCTCGAGGAACCCTGGCCTTCTCTGTGCTGGGTGACTGGTGTGTGCCACCATGCCTGGCTGAGATTTTATTGTTGATGATCCATAACTTAGGTTTTGTTTGTGCAGAATAGAACGATCCAAGTATAACTGGCAGGAAAATATTAGAGACAAACAGGACATATATCATAAAGACAGAAAAAAAGAAGAAAACTACGTGAAGATATTTATGTCCACGCCGCCCATCGTCTTCTGAAGGAATAACAGATTTATCTTACCCGTCTCCTGTCCGTTGCCTACCTGCACAGGAGACCCGGGAATATTTGCCTCCTCCCGCCAATCATCCAGACTTATCCACAGAGTGTCTGTGTGCCTCGTCAGGCCGACCCGAGCCAGCCCGGGGCGGGCATGGGGGATCCACTGAGGAAGAGCCGTGATCTGAACCTGCTCTGGGGATCTCTCAGCCCTCACTCATCCTAGTACTTGCGAGTCCTTTCACATTGACCACTAACAACCCCCGCTAGCTTTCCAGCTCTAACACAGACTCGGTCGTGTTCACATGTGACGCTGGCTGGGGGAAACACAGGGTCGTTACGACATGCAGCTCTGCAACATGCTTAGCCTCGGCCCGGCAGCAGCGCCTGTCCCGGCACAGCACAGCAAACAGTCCATGTGAAATCAACGCTCCATCTTCATCTATTCCTCATTTCCTCCAAACCTCCCCCAACTGCCTTTGCTCTGAGGTGTCACCTCGTGAAATTCCCAAATTAAATATCACGTTCAGTATGTCAGGCCTGGCCATGTGCCTGTGCATTCTCTGGCTCCTTATTGGCTCAAAGAACATTTATTGAGCACTGATCAGATTCTTGTCACATAAGAGTTAACACAACATTTTCTCTTCTCTGTAAAACTCAACTGATGGAAGCAAGCGTGTAACCATACAAATGTATATGGAGCCTCTTGGTATGAGGAGGGTTAACTACAGAATGCACTGTGTCACAGGAGAGAAGACAAATAGCTCTTGGAAGAGTGAAAGAGTTAATAAGCATTTGACTTGAGTCTGGCAAAGCCAATGTGGCCATTCAGGCAGGGAAGCGAGAGGGGCTGTCGGCCTGTGGAGAAACTCTCAGGTGCTCAGAGCAGTGGACAGACTGCTACTGCAGGGTGGTGAGTGTGTGGGCACAACAGCTGATGAGATTCTTTCAATAGTTCACACAGTGTGGTCACAACACTGGCTTTACATTCGAGTGATGGATTTCTCACATAATCCAAAGGCTTCACTTAAATTCACTTTATTTTACTGATCACCAGCTCTGGAAGGACACAGGGACGAGTAAGGCAGAGTCCAGAGGCTATGCAGCCTTTATCTAGAAATGTCTCTGAACCTAGCTATCTTCAATGCTATAATATCTACATCTATCTCTTATATGTGTGCTAGAGTATTTGTTTATAAACACAAGTCCATCCATCCATCATCCATCCATCCATCCATCCATCCTCTGTCTGTCTGTCTGTTCTGTCTGTCTATCATCTACACATAATGAGGTGTCTTAGGTTTAGGATCCAACCGACTCTGACGTTATGCTCACAGAAATCACCTTCTCCAACCTTCCTGCGCTTCCACTGTTGTTCTGCTGACGGACGGTACGCACCGCCACACGGGTGGGGTGGGGTGTCAGCTTGCTTAGCACGGGAGATGCGGGTAACTGTGACACACTGCCTGTGCCAGTGACACACAGTGAGCTACAGATGGAAATGAATATTCAATAAGGCACTGGACTGGCAGCCACAGGAGGCCCTGGGTAAGAACCTCTTGAGTGCTGACGACCAATAAAAACAAGTACAAGCATTGCTGTGTTCACACAAATCATGACAAGCATTTATGTTCAGGGATGAGGAGAGGCGGCGCGAGGGCAGCTCCAGCCGCCGCAGGCTGTGTGGGGAGGGCCGCCGTGGAGGAACGGCACGGGAACTGGTGAGAAGAAGCTCACTCACGGTTCAAGGGCGAATGAAGCCATGGGGATCACCCCACTTACAGGACACCCCAGATCACAACAGGAGTTAGGCCAAGTCCCCAGCGGGAAGTTCACAAGAGACACCGAGCATTACCACACAGGTTAGAAACCACGGATTTTGATGGTAGAAGACGCCAGACGCACACCAGATATTAGGGAATGAAGTTACACTCGAAGGATGGAAATGTGACACATAAGCATCTAGGGCCAGGCAGAGTTCAGCAGCATGTAAATTCACACCACGTTCTTGTGCCAACCATTATTCCAGGCAATACACAGACACCCTCATTTAACACTCACAACAATCCTATGAGTCGTGTATGCTTAATGTGTGCTTGAGGAAGAACCTGCTGTCCAGAGAGGCGGATTAACCAGCAAGAGATGGGACTGAAAACAAGCACACTGGCCTCTGGCCCTAAGCTGTGCCCGGCGATCTGTCCTGTAAACCTCAGACTCCATGTCTCCTCTGGTTCAATGGAAGTGGCTCTGTCCTCCTGTAATCCCATTTAGCTTAATTTTTAATACCTCTGCGAATGAACTCTGTTTCCCAGGTCTTCATCCAGCTTGACATGCAGACTGAGCGGGGCACAACAAGCTGAGCAGCTGGGAAAACTCAGTGGCCACCAGAGAAAACATTCTTCAAACTGTTTCTCTGTGACCTGTGCCTTCATGTTTCTGATGCACACACCTGACGCTGCACGTCACATCTAGACGATTTTACTTTAGTCATTCAAATTAATTAAGTTAGGCATTTTTTTGCCCATCAGGGGCTTGAACTCAGGGCCTGGGCACAGTCTTGGGGTTTTCTCAAGGCTAGTGCTCTACCACTTGAGCCACAGCACCACTTCTGCCTCTTTCTGATTATGTAGTATTGAGGAAATGAACCTAGGGCTTCATGCATGTGAGGCCAGCACTCTACCACTGGACCAAATTCCTAACCTAAGTCAAGCATTTTTCTACATACTAATGAAGCCGTTCATTACTTTTTAAAGAGAAGACCAAGATTATTTGTCATTTTTTAAAGTGATGAGTTTTTTTCCTCAGAAACTTTAGCCAAAGGGCCCAATGATTTTATATTTTTCTATATAAGACCCAAGAACAAAAAATGGCAGTCCCTGCTTAACTGAGTATAGAAGTTGAAAATGAACTAAAATATTTCAGAAAAATCCAATTATTAAATTATTTATCTTTCATGATAAACAGAACTTCTCTGTGAAATGGAAAAAAGAATGTGAAATACATTATAAAACTTCATGCATTAAAATGAATTTGCTTTTAGTTCCTACCAATATTCATAATATTAAAGAAAAGATTTCCTTTGGACCCAGGGATCTCACACTCTTGGTCAAGGCTGTCTCTTTATCACCTGAGCCATGTCTCTTAGATTTTGCTGGTTAGCTGAAGATAAGAGTACCCTTGACTTTTCTACTCAGACTGGTACTGAACCTTCAGCAATGCCTCCTGCATAGGTAGGATTACAGGTTGGAGCCGAAACAAAGGTTATAAAAGGAGAAATTACTGGACCTGGAAGTCTGGCTAGTTGATTTCTGCCTTCTGCAAAGGCAAAAGCTATAGGAATTTTAATTCATGGTTTTACATCTTAATGTATATTGTTAATGTTCATTTTCACAAATAGGTCCTCATTTATTTCTATATTCAGTGAAACAATTTAGGTTGATGGGCTGAAACAAATCCCAAACACAATTTACAACAAATCAAAACAAGGGGAATGGGAAACATTATAAAATCTTTTCATAAGCCAGAATGTACGGATTAAGTTACTTCCTTTGTTAAATATAAAGATTAATGTAAAATAGGATAATTTACATGCATATCTGTGTTTTAAGTTGGAAATTTCACTCTATGGCTGGGATAAGCTTAAAATACTTTATTTTGAACAGCTTAATACAGACTTTCATGTTAAAATACTTTTTATTTTCATTATGCATTTTATGTCAGTTGTGCGTTTAGTAACTATTTTGGGAAAGATGGTCCATGCATTTGCCCTGCTGGAGGAATGCGAGCGAGAGAAGGCATTGCAGGCAGTCGTCTCCAGGACGGCCAGAGGCGCTCCTACCCAATCTGTCTTCTGTGAGTTCTTTGCTGGTAGGTTTTCTACACACAGAAATTTATTTCTTCCCAATAAAGTACAGCTAACTGAACATCCTCTCAGAATTCTCACCTACTCTCCCTGGCAGAGCCTCTCTCTCGCTGGCTTTGATGGTCCACAGCAGTCACTCCTGGTCCAGCAACACAATCGCAGAGCCACCGTGGCCAGCCTGGAGCTGGGCTGCAACCCGTTCTGTGGGGCCCGGTGCCAGCAACCTCGTGGCCACGGCCTTGTGAAGGCTGAGAAGCGGCCACGACCCGGCCAGAGCCACAGTGATCGTAAGAGTAACAGGTGATTAAAAATCTTGCCTGTGCGTTCTGGCCAGTTGTCGTGCGACACTTCAAGAATACGGGTCGGGGGCTGGCAGGTGCCATCTTACACAAGATAAGGCACAGTAAGAGACGCAACAACCACAGCCACCCACGAGCGAGACAAAGGCTGGGGAGACAGCATACAGCCATGAACCTCAGTGGGCAGCGGGGGGTCCGGAGAGTGATGAGGAATGGGCGCTGTTAAAGTCCATGGCTTGTGTGTATGAAAAATATCATAAGGAAAATCATTGTTTTAAACTGTTGAAGAGGGTGAAAGTGAACAAAGTATATGCCCAGATTGCAAAATTAATATGCACTAGTGAAAATGCAAGGTGACATCCTGTTCAAATTAATCAGTGGCTAAAACCCAGCAATAACACTGCTGCCTTGACATGTTAGCCAGTGTGTCTAATAGATAAATTTACGTTGTCTTTTTGCCTATATGCAATACATTTTAATAATAAGTGTGCCTATATTTAGAGGTTAGTAGTTGTTCGATTTCAAATATATTTTAAAATGTTACTATGATTATTTATTAGACTTTCATTTGACTAGAAACTACCTTATGATAAATAGTTCAAATTTAAATGTGTTTTTATTTGAACTCTAGATTCTCTAAATCAAACATGCCAAGTGGTAGTTTTACTGAACTGTAAATTAAAATAAACAAATTAATCCTAATTATTCACCACATAAACCCTCATCTTTGAGATGAGAGCAGAAAACTTGCTAATACTCATTTGGAAAAATATTACTGCAGTAGACATTTGAATATTTATCTCATATAGAGATTTTAACCAGGCACTAGGATTCATATACAAATATTTGTCATATAAGAAAGTGAGAAGCTACCAGCTTTCAGCATAAGTGGTTAGGAATTAATATGTTTCCAAGAAAAAAATACTGTTTTTAGCGGTTTTCATCCTAGATATGATTGCATGTTTTCATGTGTTTAGAAGTATTTACAGCTGAATGTACTTATTAAAACTGAAATGAAAGTTCATTCTCTAAGACTTTGCTTTAGATATCAAAAAATTTGCCAGGGTTATGACTAAAAAGCAAAGCAAGGCTCACTTCCATGGCTAGCTTGGGTCTGGAGGACATTCATCTTTTGGGAGCAGATGGTTAGTGTATGAAGGTATAAATACCACTGTGAGTTATTTTTTGTTATATTTTATCGCAGTCTGGGGATAATGTTTATTACAAAACATACATTTCTTACATTGTTTTTAGCAGTATTATCACAAATTCCAAAAATGCAGTTGTTGAGGTTCCAAAGGGCATATGAAGTGTTTGTGGGGCGGGAATGCAGCCCTCTGCCATGTCATTTCACAGGGATGCCTGGGATTTGAACCCAGCAGACCCCGTGATTGGTATCAGAGACACTGATGCCTGAAGACTTACTTGTTTACATTAGCCTTTCTTGGGTTATAAAAGTGTTTTCAATCACAAAATTAATTTGAGTACAACTTTAGAGATAAAGCCTCTAACCTTTCATTCATTTACCTTGGGCGGTACCGAGGACTGAATGCAGGGCGACATGTGCCAGGGAAGGCGTGAGTGCTCTTCCCCTCACCCTTGTTCTCTTACAGAACAATCGTGCCGAGAACTTGGATGCTCCATTGGAGCGGGGGAGTGGTCTTGAACTTGTAGCTCTTTAACCCTGCTTCTCCCTCTGCTGAATGCAGAGGTTGACCAGAAGGTCAAGGCTGGGGAATGACTTCCTCTTCTTAAACTGCAGCCTTGGGCATAACGAATGCTATTACAGCTGTCAGAGACTCATCAATTCTACCTGAAAACTTCCATTCCCCTGAGCTGTGCGTGCGTGCGTGCGTGTGTGTGTGTGTGTGTGTGTGTGTGTGTGTGTGTGTGTATGTGCACTTTAGGTATGTGGTATGTAAAAGATCTATCAAAAACTACAAATATAAAGGTTAAAATGTAATAAATGCATACCTATTATAAACAAGATGCCAGTATTGCAGATAAAGTCATTTTCAAATGGAAATGACCAATCTTTATTAGTAAGATTTAATTAAAATTTGACATAGGCACACGAGCATACATTTATTTTTTGTGTTTTGACTGGAGAGATAAACACTCTGTCTTTGCAATTCAGCCATTTCAAACTAATCCAAACTTACAGACTGACTTTCAATTTCCAGATAGAATCTCTAGTTAGTTATACTACAATTATATAAACTACCATGCGAAGGTTTTAAAACACTTCAGGGTATATAAGAGGATTTTTTTATAACAGGATTTCAGTTCTTAAAAAGAATCAGCCGCATTTTCTAGCTGTGTTTCAGGAAGCATGAGGTCGCAGCACAGTACAGGGAAGATGGAGATTTCCTCCTCCACCTCTTTTCTGGTTTTGATGCATACATTCTTTTAAAGTACACCAGCCTCGAAAGGTTTTGTGGGTAGATTTGTGATTTAAAATGGAACTTTACATCTCTTTAGGAAAAATGAATATCTAAGATTTTATCAGCCCCTTCCCGTGCTAGCGTGTGCTCACTTATCCTCAATTCCCCCGGAGAAACAGATGTTCCGTTTCATAAAATGAGCATAGTTAAACCCAGCTGTGATGATGCTCCAAGGCAGAACGCGACGGTCCCCAAATGGACATGCCGAACACAGGAGCTGCTAATGGAGTCCAAGAGGACTTGGCACCTCTGCTGGGTGTGCCTGGCGCCTGCCCGCCTGCTCTGCAGCTCTGGCTGAGGACTCACCCTTCCCTGGGGGTCTGAAGACAGTGCTTAGCTTCCTTGGTTTTTTCACTGCAGTGCCTGGGAAGAGCATTTTACTATTCAGGGCTACCAATGTATCCCCTTTAATTTGAGAAATTGCTACTGCAAGTATGCAGCCACATACGAAGACAAGGTTCTTTAGAGAAGAGCAGGGAATCGCTGTACAACACTACATTCACATGTGACAGGTGCTTTTAGTCAAATAAATACAATGCATCACATAAAGTAAGCTACCATGTATTAAATGATGCTCTTTTTTCTCTTTATAGCCATGAAGGATTAGTTCTGTCTGAAGTGCTGTGTGCTCATTATACAAGGTGCTACCTTGCAATGTCAGACATGCTAAATATAATGAGGGCAATTCTTCATTAGAAGTCAGAGTGCTTACGGGTTTGGGCTTCTTCCTCCTCACGCCATTCTCCTAGGGCCTGCCTAGAAGGTACTTTCCAAACAGGGAAACGCAGACGTCTCAACACTACAGGAACACGTGACGTCTCAACACTACTGAGTGTGCTGGTGATTTGTGGTGATTGTTTCACAGGTTTACTAGAACATGCTTAGAATAAAGATTAAACTCGAATGGCAACTCTTCCTTATAAAGCCATCTCCTTGGTAACTAGGCCAGGTGGCTGTGAAGACCAGGTTGCCATTACAGGCCTTTGTCAAAAGTAAAGTGCTTTCTGTTTCATCTATTGCCTTTCTGTGTTGGCTGGTCAGTTTCCAGCTAGAGTTGTTATCACTGTGACTCTTGCTGAAAGGCCCTGGATTTAACCACACACTGGAGAGAGTGATAACAAGGGTCCGATTTCGGTGGAAATCTCCGATGAATCCGCTGTGCTGGAGCTTGCCTGCTTAGCAACAACACTACACTAGAAAAGGTCCAATCCAGAATGCAGGCCGTCTCTGGATGGGACAGAAAGTCGTTCCTGCTCTGAAGAGTGTGGCGTCTCTCCTCTCCCCAGAATCCCAGAGCCTGAGTCTTGCTCACATGGAGCCAGAAGGCTCATGTTACATACAATAATGCTTTTAACTTAGGAGCCTTGCAAAGCATTGGGGTCACACCACGATGGCCTCCGAGGAAACAGGGCGTCTGTGGCAGGGCACCGCGCGCTCGTGCTTGTCAGCCTCTTGACAGCGTTCTGACAATTCTTAATGAGCTTAGGAAGCAGTGTCCCTGCAACGCAACCTTCAACCAAGTGCACCAACGCACATCAGGAGGGCTGCAAGTTCAAGGCCAGCCCAGGAAGCAGCAGTGAGACCCTGTCTCAGAACAAAAGGGAGGTGTGGGGAGTTCGTGTCCAGGGTTTGAGGTGTCACTGTTCCCATCACAGAAGTGGAGGTCGGCCTGATGCCGGCTCTCCAGGGCCTGGCCGCCCAGCCCGGGAACCCCTGTGAGCTGACGCTGTGCCATTGTCTGCCTTGTGACACCATTGGCTGCATAGTATGTGCATACTGTTCAAGAAAACGTCTGAGTTTTCCCTTCCCTCCACCCATCTCCTTATTCTTTTCTTGCCTTAACTGCTCTCCTGTCTCCACAGTAACCGAAGTCCTCAGCTTCACCTCACTTCTCTTTCAAAAGTTGCCTCACTGTGTAAATTCACATGTGTACACACACACACACACATATATATATATACACACATGAACCTTTAATTGCTTTTTATCCACAAGAAACTAAGGCCTATTAGATTAACAATTGAGTTGTGTAAAAGTGGCCACCAGCACTAAATTGGAATAGAAAGAAAATTGCTAAAGGGTTGACTTCATCCTATTATTTCACGCTTTATTTAAAACCTAATGAATTGAAATGGCACTTTTTATTCTGTCCATCTACCATCGTCACTGTTAATATCACAGAAAAGCACACCCAGTTCTTCCTGTTGCGACAATGCTAATGCTTCGTTATAAACGCTGTTGCAAGCATGCTACGCGCACTGCTTCCAAATTTCAAATCTTTTCAGAAACCTGGAGGGTGGAGTTACATTCATTCAGCGGACATCTCAAAATTGCGCGTCTGGTCTCATTCCAATGTGTCAATAGCACAGCTCCTGGAAGAACTTCATTCTCCTCCTCCATCACAGCTGATCTGCAAACCTGTCCTGTTTCCTCTCCTTTGTGTTTCTCTCGTCATTTTGTCCTCTCCCTTTAGTGCAGGCCTCGGGTGGGTGCACTGCGGGTGCACTGCTGTCGCGGGCCCCGCGGGCCTCTTCTTGCGAGGCTGCCATCCTGGTGTTCCACACAGCTCAGCAGCTCCTCAGCACGTGGACCTACCCCTCAGCCTCCATCTTCAAACAGAGGAACAGAGGAAGAGCTTCCGTGGAAAGTCTTCTTTTCCCTCCAGTAACAGGGTGCTAACCTTTTAAGAGTAGATTTAAACCAACAGAGCCAAGCTTTCAGTCCTTTCATTAAGAGATGTGCTGGCAGCAGAACCTAATTACTGACTCGTTTAGGTCTCCGTATCAACCTGAATAATTTCAGTGAGTTAGGTATTAACAGCATTTTAATGATGATTTGGTTCATAAATATTAACCTTTACTGATGAAGGGTTATAGACATTTCAAGAGATTTATAAGAAGGTTTTTACGAATAAATTATATGACATTATTGTAAAAATCCAGCAGGGAAAACGAAGTGAACATTTAAAATTTGGGTTAAAGAAATTATTTGATTCCTGACTGATACAAAGTCTGCTCACTCTCACTCCCGCACGCGCTCTCTCTTTATTTGGGGTCCTGGAGATCAGATCTAAACCCTCTTACACACAGGGAAATTCTCTACTGCTGAGCCTGCGTCCCAGCTCTCTATGGCAAACTCGGTTGACGATAACAGCTATTATGAAGTGGATAGATATTTGAATGCCATTGGTTATATTTACTATGATGTTATAATTTCACTTAGTAATAACAGCAATTCTGGGAAGTGGTAGTTCTATGTCGCTCTAAAACATGTGATTAAAACTATAAAGCATTTCAATCTTAATGAACTCGGGGCAGTATGTAACTGTAAAATATCTGTTACAAAATGGGTTTGTTCAATTTTTGTGGCATCGGCAAAACAGTAAAAAAAAAAGCTGCATGAGTGATGAAGTTCTTGTTCTTGCCTTTTATCCACATACAGCTGTTGATTTCTCCTTCATTCTACACATTCTTAAAACAGACACACTAAATCCTTTTTTTTTTTAGCATCATGAGATTTTCATCCAGAAGTGAATTTTGAACTATCAGTACAAATGCCAACATACCACAAAAAACACCCATGGGAACTTCTTTCATTTCTTGAACTGTTCACAAATATTTTCCACATATACAACAGAGAAATAGTACATTTTAAATTTTTTTCATGCTATTAAAAAGTATATCTATATTTACAGTTTAAAAGACTCTACAATGGTTGACAGTTCAAGTCTACAGGTGAGAAATTATTAAAAACAGATTTTATTTAGCCATTAATCCCTTTCGTAAGTGTTAATCTGAGTACTAAGGCTTGCTGCTAATTACTCTTTTGTCATAAACTCATATTACCTTGTGGTATCACTCTCCGCATCTTAGATCTTTACAACAGAAAATATGTAAATGGAGGCTGGATATGTGTATGATGAACTTCTTCCCAAGAAATGGGCTCTCCAGCCATCAGGAAGCCACTAGAACTACATTTACCAGTGTATGCAGCTGTCTTTAACGGAGGAGCTACAGACTGAAGCTTAGTGTTTAGGATTAGGTTAGAAAAATCCAGCTATCATTTGAAAACTCTCTTAAAAATGACTAGCAAATATAGGTTCACTAAACGTACTTCCCAAATCATAAAACATTTCTTATAAAATGACATGGCATTCTGTACAGTGCTCTGAACACGTGTGAGGGGCATGTGAACTACTGTCACCTTCCTTCCTGTCCCACCACAGAGCACAAGGTTCACAAGAATTCTGCAGAGGGATTTTTTAGGTACTTTATTTTCTTTGAGGCTATTGCAAAAGGAGTTGCTTTCCTGATTGTTGCCTCGTTCTTCTCACTGTTGGCATATAGGAAGGTAGTTGATTTTTGAGGGTTAATTTTATACCCTGCTACCTTGCCAAAGTTTTCAATTAGCTTGGAAGTGGAGTCTATAGGGTTCTTTAAATACAGAATCACATCATCTACAAAGAGGGAAAGTTTCACTTCCTCTTTCCCTATTTGGATGCCCTCTATGCTTGCTTTTTGTCTTATTGCTCTGGCTAGGAATTCTAATACTATGTTAAAGAGGAGTGGGAGGAGTGGGCATCCTTGTCCCATTCCTGATTTTAGAGGGAATGGCTTTAACTTTTCGCCATTAGGTATAATGCTAGCTGTGGGCATTTACCCAATCGTCCAGAAACAAGGACTAAATCCACTAGCACAACGATGATCATTGCAGCACTATTTACCATAGCAAAGATATGGAACCAACCTAGATGCCCTTCAGTTGATGAGTGGATCAACAAGATGTGGTATTTATACACAACGGAATTCTATGCTGCTGTCAGAAAGAACGACATCGCCCCATTTGTAAGGAAATGGAAAGACTTAGAAAAATTATATTAAGTGAAGTAATCCAGACTCAAAGGAACTTAGGCTCAATGGTTTCCCTCATTTGTCATAATCACTAGAAACCTTGTGCTCTCCTGGCAGAGGTTTACAATAGAACAAAACCTAGATACATAAGGCCATATAGTATGACGCTAAATGAAAGGACCACCAGGATACAGAAACAAAAGTCATATAATGAGTGATTGTTGTCCTTAGTGTACTATGTTATCTCTCATCTCTTTTGCTGTCCCTTGGTTATCTCATATTGTGACAATATTTCACCTTGTTATCTGATATATTTTATATATGCTTAATTGGTTATTTGAAATAGGAGAGGGAAGGGGGGAAATCAAGATGAGTGGGGGGAGAAGGGAGGGAAATGGGGACCATGTCATGAGAAAGGGCATCCATGTTTGTGAAGTAATTCACTTCTATCTGGTGAATATAATGTAACCCTTCTGTTAATTACAATAAAAGTATATGAAAAACCCAACTATGAACAAAAAATGAAATCCACTTCCTCTGCTGCTGTTTCAAAATGTCAGTGGTAGTGCTTGCACCCCGTTCCGCAGCCCTGGTTGTGGGGATAAAGAGAACCCGGGGTTTTACGACACTGCAGATGCAGAACGCCTGCGTGCAGGAAGGAGCAGGGTTGGCCTTCTAAAAAGACGCAGGTGAAAAGAAACCCCAAAGGTGCAGGCCTCAGAGCGCAGAGCCCTCCTCAGGCTCCTTCCAGCCAGCCCATCACAGCATCACATCCGCTCAGCTCCTCGAACAGCTTCTGTGGCCCCCTGGAGACCTTCTTTTGGATCAAAAGGGGACACGCGATGAATATTGGTCCTCTAGAGAAAGGAGATCACTGATAGAAATACTAAAATATTTTTCACAGGAGCAAGATAAGGGATCCTTGCCGAGGACACGGCACACGTGCGCTCACACCCATGCACACGTGCACAGGATTATCAGTCTCACGAATCTCAAGTAACTCGAACTCCACAGAAAATGAACAGTTCATATTGACAGTTGTTTAAATCCCTTCAGCAAGGCCTTCCTTGCCTGCCTTCTTTCCACCAAATGTATCCGTCACATGGCTACCCGCCCCAGAGGTGTGCAAGTGTTCTCTAAATTCAGTAAACGTGTCCGTGATGGCTCTTACTAATAAGTATTTCAATTCCGTGGGGTGCAGTTGCAGCGTCCGTGCAGCTTAGCCGGGAGCTGGGACACGCGGCCACCCCTCTGATGTGGCTCTGTCCTGAGAAATCCTGCCAGTCGGTATAAACTGAAGACGCTCAGAGGTGTTGGAATTGAAACTCAGGACATGACCTGACACAACTGGAATTTAACCCATCCCTGTGAATGGTTGTGTATTCCAAACACGCCCTGGGCTACCTGGAGGCCACATGCCTACAGAACCATGGGAAACCGTCAAGTGGTTGAGTGTGTCAACCACTGAGTTTTGGAACTAACAACTAAAGTTAGCAATTATAAATAAATCTAACAAATTCTTCGTTATTATTGGATTATATCAGAAGGACCTTTTAAATATTTTTATTAGTTTTCTATCTGTAAAAGTATAAATTTGGGAGAAGCTATTAAGTTAATTAGCATTTTCATTCTCTTACTGAGGGAAACACTGTAGAGAAAGATCAAAACTGAATCATATCTATTTAGCTAATGGCTTTTATTT
Organism: Megascapheus bottae; assembly: GCF_031878675.1. Taxonomy (NCBI): domain Eukaryota; kingdom Metazoa; phylum Chordata; class Mammalia; order Rodentia; family Geomyidae; genus Megascapheus; species Megascapheus bottae. The sequence continues at coordinate 1,293,206 of NC_143535.1, read as the reverse complement.
AAGTCAGAATTAAAATTAATGTTTGAGATCATTATCCATGAACTTTTTGTACAGTTAGGAAAAACCACACATGCTTCTTAAAAATGTGAAAGCCCATTAAAAAGTCTACTAAGTAATTAGCAGGAAGATCCTTGAAGGATCTAGCAATGTTTAAAATATCCGTTTTGTGCCCACTAATGTAATGGAATGCAGCTCGCAATCATTCTGTAAAACTGCTGTATGATTTTAGATAAATCACTGGGTCTCAATATCTATATTTACAACACAAGAATAAATCTCTGCTGAGAACACTCATGTGTACCATTTCCTAAAGCCAGAAAATTCAAGTCCCTAGGGAAATAGGCTGTTCTTGATTGGCACAAATATTCTAGTGTAGGAGCGGGCTGTGTTTTGTGTGGTAGTGCTAGCCTTGGAAAAGAAATAAAATAACAAATAAAGAATAAAGCCCAGGGACAGCGCCCAGGCTCTGAGGTCAAGCCCTAAGACCAGAACTAACACATGTACATGCACACAGACTACAAATGCATACATACACCAACACAGTATTGCATACAGATTTTGTCGTGCTGTCCTGGATTACTTCTAATTGAGTGGACTGCACAATAGGTTGGACTGAACGGTTTCCTTTCCACGGGGCACTGCGGAGCCTGCCATTGTGGGCTCTGAGGAACGTTATCAGCCTCAGATCTCAACTGTAGCCTGGCCTGGGATGGCAGCCTCTCCGGGCCATCAGTGCACTCAAGTTACCCTCACATTGCTGTGACTGGCACGCGCTCTTGTGGCAATCCACTCAGGGAGCTTCTCCTAACAAAGGATTAGCTTTGAAAGCTCTCTTACCCTTTGGACTTCTCTTGTTCCTCTACACTTGACCAAAGGTTTGATAGATTTCGAATATAGACTTATAGTATGAACTCACCAATCATAAACCATATATAAAATAAACGTGTGGCATCATTATAAAATAATTCACTTGAGTAGCTTGTACTAATCCTAGGGATTGATTCTATGGTAATGAGTTGACACTTACATTGTAATTTTCACATAACCATTACTTTTACAAGTGCTTTACACGTATTAATCTAATCCTTACAACAGCCCTTGAGTTAGAAAATGATGGAAAAAATAGCTTCCAATAAAGGATAGCCTGTGAATATTTATGGGCAAAGAAGAGGGACTGGATTTGATAATGGGCAAAAGCAAACTTACCTGTAACTATCATATTCCAGATCCCAGAGCCATAACTGAAGTGTACACAGACACACCCACCCCTCTTGAAGAAAGGAAGCCATTCTCTCCATTCTCTTCCGAGATCATCGGAATTTCTAATCAATTCATCAGATTGCCTACAATGCCACAAAGATCTCAAATTCAGTTTAATGTCTTCTTTGTAGCTATCATCTAAGTTCTGATAAGTAACAATTTATTTTTTAGGCCAAATATTCAGTAATAGAAAATCCAACACAAAAAAAGTAAGGACAGGTGTTTTATGTAATACTTTACATGAAATATGACGATTAGCAATTTAAGCAAGCGATGTGTGCAGCTGCAGCCCAGTGTATGTCTGCGTGCACAGCTCTCCTTGACACCGTCGCTTACGGAGCGGGTTGGGTAGCAGAAGAAGATAGAAGCACATTCCCGAAGAAAGGTTGATAAGAAGGTAGTCAATTTTCAATCCGCTTAGAAAAGAAATGCAGGAGACAGAGTGGCTGGTGTGTGCGCGAGGCGTGTCCTCCGTCACGGCACACATCCCAGCTCTTCAGCTCCCTCGTCCAGCCAGCGCTTCCACCTGCTTCCCACCTGAGCACGCACGGGCATCCAGCCCTGCTCTCCGCCTCCTTATCCCTTTCATCATCATCAAGGCTACCCTCTCATCTCACTAACAGGCTAGTTCAGAGTCTGTGTATTCCTTCCTCAGGGAATAAACGATGGCATCTCAACGAAGGGTGGGTGAAATCTAAGTAGCCTTGATTCCTCATGTTGCAAATTGGAAAAACAAATGTCATCGGCAGTCCTGTCAGTTTCAGACCCATAAATAGTATTTCAAGGACAATCTTCAGGTCACCAGAGGACCTGATAGTCCTCTGCTCCCAGGGCTTCAATCTCCCTTGGGAAAGAGACCTCCTGCTCCAACTGTATACTCAGACACACATGCTAATGGGCATAGAACATTTCTGTTTGACCCACTGCTATTAAACATTTATAAATGCATAATTTTCAGATTTCTTACAAATGAAAAATGACATCAATTTGCATTTCCCTTGGAGTTCTGGTGTTGCTGTCAGCAAAAACTGACTTGCGAAGCTTATTGCTTTTTATTGTCAAAATGCCATCAAAATGTACACAGGCTACCCACTGTTCAAAAACATCAAAATTTAAATATTTACCTAATGAAGCATCCGTGACAATAATTCATTTGCCACTCCTTAGCATCTTCGTAAGTGATGCACCGTGTTTACACACCGGGATGAAGCGGAGGGGGCCAGCTCGCCTTCCTCCTGACTGCGTTCACATCCCACTGTGTCAGGACGCAGGAATGCTTCCGTGTGTTCCTCTGAGCATGCTGCCGAGAAGGCCAGCAGTCCCTTCATCCAGCAAGCCGCCAGCCACTCTCATCTTTGTCTTTCTCGCTTCTGTCTTTGACCTTTGCCTCTCTGTTTTATTTCCAAATCGCTTGCATATTTAAACAATAATACTTTGTGAATTATTTCATAAGCGCATTTAACTGTGGTGGATTGGGCACTTGATATGTAAGAGGCACACCAGAAATGATGAACATTTGGCATCTGGCAGGGCCGTGAGACACAGAGAAGACCACGTGTTCTTATGAACCACCTTCTGCCTCGTCTTCCACATTCTGCCTGCTCACTCTCTGACCATTCTCAAGATGTACAGATGATACTTCTTGCTTCAGTACTGGATTCAGGCCGCGACACATTTCGCATCACTACTGGCTAGAGGAATGTCTTCATGCTTTCCTTTCACTTTACCATAGGGAAAGACAATGCTGGAAATACAATGCTCTGGGTTCTTTCTGGAAGGGATGAGGAGTTGTGGAAAAGAAACCAAATCTTAGATTTCAAAACACTGGTTTTGAATGTGTTCTACCCTCCTTTACATGTTTGACACGCACACATACACATAAATAATCAAGATTAAAATAAAGAAATGGACAAAGGATACAGTAAAATTATGCCTCATTGACTAGCAAAGTTATATAAGCAACAATCTCCACAGCTGACAGAGCCACAATGAACAAAGCCAGAGTCACATATTCCTATCAGCCAGGGTGGAGGCTCTGGGAGGCCAGCACCGCAGGGAGAGCCCTGAGCTCCAGTCTGGGAAGCACCTGCAGGAGATGAGCTGCCTCGGGACTGACAACTCCTTCCTGCTCCTCTCAAAAGCCAATCCACAGTCCAGTGAGTGGAGAACAGAGGCATGGGAGTCCACCTCTCATGAGACACGACGAAGACCTTTACGGACTCTCAGTCTTTTCTAAGTACACATAAAGAAGCAAAAATCAAAAGCCACCCGGTGAAGTCACATGGAAGACACCCGGAGCCTGAGGTACTGCTGTGGCCAATTCTCCAAGCTTTGCTTCACGAAAGCTGATATCTTAAGTGACTGAGGAGAGAACGTGAGGAGCGATTTCTGCGGGGAGTCTTGGCGTAGAGTCTGTTCCTCAGTGACGAAGGAGGGCAGGACGCCGAGCAGAGCTGGGAGAGCCCGCTGCCACGAGCGGCATGCCTGCCCGGTCGGCCGGCTGAAGCCGTTCTGAGGAGTGCCTAGCTCTTGTTATCACTTTCTGACCATCTGCGCAGAAATCACCATGTTTTACCTTGCTCATTCATGTTGTGTACAATAGTACAAGGCATTCCTTTAATAACACTTACATTTATGAAGAAAATTTCTCAATTATAGAAATTCAAATGAAGAAAATACGAAACTGTGTCTATACTCAACGAAAATGGCTTAGGTTTTAAATGTTAGTGATAATTCTGGTTGTCATTTTAGTTGCCCAAGAAGTCATTAACTTAATAAGGAAATTTCTACAGAAAAACATACTCCTTTTAACTCAGCAGTATTCTAATAAACCTAATTCACTAAAAATTAGCTGCTGTAATTTATAAGGACACTTATCAAGATGAATCACTTCTAGGGGTAATTATCTCCATTTATTGAAAGTTATGGCAAATATAGGAAGGAAACATTTTTTAATGGAAGGAAACACGAGAGTGAATACAATCTTTAGTACCACCACAAAAGATACTGATGACTCACTTTCATAATCAATCATTTTAATGCTTCAACATTTGCTAGTCTTCTAATTTGCTTGAATTATCTGCATTGTTTGGTACATTTTGCATTTCATTTCACTCACATCTTAATCAATCAGATGTTTTGTGTATGTTATAATTCTTGTCCCACTTTATCACTAAAAGCCAGGGCCTTTCCTTGTATAAATTAATTTGAATAACTGACTGTGGACAGAGATAAGTTGTAGTAATACTTAAATATATTTAACTATGTATGGATTCAGATTAGAATATTAAGTATTTCTAAATGCTAAATAGTTCATCTGAGCAAGATATATTTTTGAATGGAGATTCTAATCTTAGTAGTTCCTTAGGGCTGGTCCTAAGACACCACTTCTGAGGGCTGCCAGGAGGAATAAGAGATTTCTCCATGTGAGAGTATGTGGCAAACCTCAGTTCATGAATGTGAGGATCCATGGCACTGGTATGTGTCTCCACTAGGCCAGACAGGGACTGGACTGAAGAGATTTGGAAGATGAACAGGTCTTTCAACACCAGTGCTGGATGACAGATGGAAGAGCTCCCCTAGTGAGAGGTCTGTGAATGAGACATGAATTGTGGGACACTGAGTCACTGGGAAGAAACACTTTACAATAGGGAGAAGACGCTTGATGGGAATATGGTGAGCAAAGGTTACGACGTGTCTAAGACACAAGAAAAGCCACTGACGCTGTCAGCAAAGCCGTTTACGTGGAAGACGCCTAGCGGGGAGTGTCTGGGCCGCAGGGCCCAGGAGTCTCGGGATCCTCGCTTACATCACACCCCAGTCTTTAGAAGCCAAGGTGAAAGGTCCCCAAGAAGGCGACAGGACATTCTTGAGCAAATAATACACTTAAAAATTATTTGTATGTGGCTGCAATTTGGAAACTGCTTTGTCACATGACATAGCATGTCTTGAAAGACAGGTATGACTTATCAACAAAAGACAGTAACTCAGTGACATTGTTATAAATATGAAAGCAATATACACAGAGTTTAACATGATAATTATGATATGGTTATGAAGATAAAATGTCCAGACTCATTTGTCTACAACAAAAGATTTACTTTATTTTTCTATATGTAACATCGAAACATATTATTCAATGGACAACATTTCAAGGTTTAAAGGGGACACTTGGAAGACATTCTAGAATCGGGTAGCAGTCTATTTACCTGGACCAGCCAAATCACTTCCACGTGGTCTGACTAAAGGGTGGGGACTATTTTCTTTGCTAAGAGTTAGCATTAACAATGGTCTCAAAATATGAGACTAAATCTAAATCTTACTTTCAATTAGCTATTTGGCTGAGGAATTGAGGAATAGGGTTTTCCTTTTAATTAAGCAATGTTTCCTAAATCATCAAAACCATGTGCCTCGTTTAAATAGGAGCTTTCTAAATATGTACAGAAATTCTGGGGCACCTGTTATATGGGAACGTGTTTCTGAAGAGAGAAATGAAAACAAACACAGCTGTTAAGAGCCAAGTTGTCTCATCTTTTCAGCCATTATCAGTAGATTTCCAAATTTCCTGTTGGCAAGAAGTGATTGTAAATGATTATTAGAAAAGTTGTGTTTTCGTTAGAATAAATTTTCCTGTATTCTAGTTTAACACAGACTTCACAAAGTCTAAGGAAATACAAGTAATGGAGACTTCTGAACAGAACAAGGAGAATCAGAAGCTATGCATCTTATTTCTACTTTGTAAAAGCAGAGGAATTATTTACATGATTTAGCACTACCCGAAATCTTCAATATAATATGGTACAATGTTCCACACAACTAAACTCGTCAAATTTCAACTCACTAAAGTAGATTTACTATGCTAACTGAAGCATGGAATACTGCCAATTTCCCCAGATTATCTTAGCAACCACAAAATATTTCCAAAAGAACAAATGCTATCTGTCCCTTCAGAAACATGACGAATAACAGACTGAACACGGATATTACATGACACGTAAGTTTTTTCGGTCCCACATTAAAGAGGAAATCAAGGTTGGGGCACAACTGTAGTGATAAAAACAGACTGGCCACTGAGCTAAGGAAACAGAGGAACGCCAGCTGCAGCGGGAACCATGCAGCAGCCTGTCGCTTTGTCAGCCTTGCTCAGATTTCAATTCCCTCCTTCAAAACATCCCTTGAGAAGCCACCCGGCCCCGGCCCGGCCGCACACGGCTTCCACCAGCCCGCAGCGCTCCCGCCAGAATGCCACGGCCGCAGCCTGCGTGCTGCACTGCAGCCCTGCAGCGCCCGTCCTCCCGGTCCTCCCAGGGCCTTCCGACACTCGCGCAGTGCTGATTCCCTGGTGCTCACGAAGGCCGGCACTGGGCTGGCGCCGGAGCCCTCAGTAAATGCTGGTCACAGCAGCCTAAGCTTCAGGAGTCACACGAGAGGAAAAAGTCTTCAGTATCAAAGGTACCACAGACATGTGCCGGAAAGCGACTTCTCTTATTAAAACGAAAACAAGGCCTGTGATTAAAATACAACACGAACCTCACGAAACATATGGGCACTGGCCAGGTCTTCCCGGCACCAAACGAGCTACAAGGAAAAGGACATAAACTGCATCTCGTGTCCTCTCCTTGTCTGACCCTTGTATTCAGCGTCTGGGTCTGGAAGAGGACGGGTTCCCCGCTGCCTGCTCTGTGCCCCGGGGGACGGGAGAGGGCAGCGCCTCCTGCGCTGGCCACGTGTGCACCTACAATCTCAGAGCCTAGGGGTCTAGCGACCCTCTCCTACCGCCACTGTCCACCACAGTCCACCACTGTCCACCACAGTCCTCCTCCACTGTCCTCCTTCCCATGACCGCCTCCTGCCTGGGAACCACCCGCGTTTTCCGCAGTCCGGGCAAAGGGGGCGCCTTTCCTGCCTCAGCGCAAATCTCTCTTCCGGCTTGACACCCCAAGTCCTCTATCTCACCCAACCCCAAAACCTCTTTCAGAGGCAGACCCTATGCAGCCAGCCTGGCTGGCCCCCATGCCAGGTATCCGGGCTCCCTACCGCCCCGTCACCACACAAATCACAAATGTCAACAGCACAACTTCCCTGAGACAGAAGTCATACTAGACACAGCACACACCAAGCCCCTTCCATTTCTGAGCAAAGAATTGAAGAGTCCCCAGTTGTGGGTGTATGACCAGCACCTTGACCAAGTGTGGTCCATAAATACACGAATAGGGAGTAGAAATTTCTAAAGCACTTCTCTTCAGGCAAGGTGCGTTTTCAACTGCAATGCAGAGGAGGTCAGGAGACTGGACATTTGGGCTCTGGGAGGTGTCCCCTAGCCTTCATTTTAGGCAAATGCATCACGTAAAATTCCCCAAAACCAAGGTAAAAGGTTAGTCATCCTTGTAATCCAGAAAGGGCACACAGTGGGCTTACTGAGGAGATGGGCTTTGCTGGGGTAGGAGCTGGGTATGCTGTGGGGAGCCTGAAGTAAGCATCTGAGCTCCAGCTGTACTGCACGCGGCGAGAGCTCCCTTCTCCTGCAACCACAGACGCACGGATTCCGTGGTCTTCTACAGATCTTGCCAGAAAATAATTAACGAAGAGGCAGAACTCCTTATATTGAAAATCTCTAACCCCTTTCTTTTTGGAAAGTTTACCTTAGGAAATCTTTCCCTTTGCAATGTACATGAATCTTTATGAAAAGTAAATCAGCTTCTGACAGCTTGCTGACCTAGGCTTGTCTTGCTTAAGTGCCTAAGTGTCATCTCCTTGAAATGCAAACATTAAAGGAGACAAAGTACTCCTGTCCAGTTCCCACAGAGCCCAATCCTCCGCTGCCTTGCCCCAAGCTGCAAAACCAAGTCCTGGCAGAAAGATCAGTTTGTTTCTCCTCTGGAGAAAGCTAATTAACTAACACAGACAGTCAAACCTAATTACTAGGCAAAGGAGGAAGAGCTACTGGTGACACATGGCACTGTCACACCGTCTTACTTGGAGATCAGTTATCCTTCAGCTGAAAAAGCATCTGTACTAAGCCAGGTCTGCTTCCTAAGAGTGAGGTTTCTTCCTATGTGCAGTCTTTAGAGAGGACGGCCTCACATCACATTCCACTTCCATGTCTAGCCATTAATGTAAGGGTTTTCTTTTTCTAGTACCTGGGTTGGGAGGTTTTATTTTTAATCGTATTTCTCCAGCACTCGCCAGTCCAGATTGGACGTCAGATGACACTCTAGCTCTGCAAATCCCTCAGCAACGCCCCTGTCTCTACCACTCCCTGTCAGTGTCTCTCTGCGTTTCTTAAACATTGCTAACACATTGCTTTGCACTGTTATTTTCTCTGCCTGTAAATCTCCCTAGCCGAGCCTCATTTACATTTACATGAGAAGGCTGTCAACTTACCAAACGTTTCTCTTCCTACTTAGAAAACCTTCTCTAAAATCCCTAAAGTATACTTTTAGACCAGAGTAAAACTAGAAGTCCAGTTGCGAGGTCTGACCAGCCCCTCCCCCGGCACACACCCACCAAATGAAGGCAGAGAGAAGGGCAGAGAAAGGTGGCTGGGTACCTGGCAGCACTGGGAAGGAGTGATCAGCCATCGTTGTAGTGCAGAGACATTGGCTGGGGCATGAAGTAGATGGGCACTGGAGCCAGGGAAATGACGGAACAGCTTGGTTCAAACAATCCCATGGTCACTGATGGGTCAGGTGAAGCCTGGTCACTGATGGGTCAGGGGGGCCTGGTCACTGATGGGTCAGGGGGGCCTGGTCACTGATGGGTCAGGGGGGCCTGGTCAGTGATGGGTCAGGGGGGCCTGGTCACTGATGGGTCAGGGGGGGCCTGGTCACTAATTGGTCAGGGGGGCCTGGTCAGTGATTGGTCAGGGGGGCCTGGTCACTGATTGGTCAGGTGAAGCCTCCTCATTGGTTGGTCAGTTGGGGCCAGTTCAGTTCAGTTACTGAAGTATGCATGCAGTCCAGGCACCTGTGAGTTCCTGCTCGGCTTCTAAGAGGACTACAAAGTGACGACCAGTGAGAATGACTCAGGGCATAAGATAGGAGGAGACTAGGTTGCCTTGCCTTTATCTTGCTCCTAGTTAATTCAAAAGCCCAAGAAAGGAGAAGATGTTTATTGGAAAATAAGACTTCAATTACTTTTTACATTCTCTTCACTCCTAAAAATCTAAAATAATACAAATCTCTTTTGTTCTGTAGTCAACAGACTGTAAACTTTGTTAGGATAGAAAGTATCATTATCTCATTCCCATTCCTATTTATTCCAAGACCCAGAGAAGCTTGATTATTTTGTAGATTAAGATGTCACTTACAGGAATATGTTAATGACCCTCATCAAATGTTTTAAAATAGTTTTTCACTTCAGAAAATAAAATTATCAAGCCATTTCTTCTAGTGACTTCAATGACTGACCATTTTAGTTATTACTGCTGAGTAAAATACCGAAAATAAAGTAAACCTTTCTTGTCTCTTTTCAAACTCCTGCTCAAAACTTGACCTTTGTCTCTTCCACTGCTCTGAATTCCCACCACTTGTGGACTTGATTCTCTGAGGACCACACTCCACAGGCAATCACCTCCTGAGGGGGAGATAATTATTCTGATCAAGGGAGGTTGAAGACACCTGACCACACCAAGCAGCTGTTTTCAGGAACAACACAGGACTGTGACAATTTATCTCTGAATATGGAGATGCATGACAAACTGCTTTCTTATCTGCAAGATCAGAAGGACAAGTATTGTCTTTTTGTCCACATTTTCAAAAGGCAACATAAATAAAGCGATGGATTCCAGCCATAGAAATCAATTTACTCCAATTTCTAAATTAGGCTTACAGTGAAAAGCCATCCTGAAGTACTGTTCCTGGGCTTACAAAGTCTTGTAGTCATTACCGCAAAACATATTTGTAAGGCTTGTATTTTCTGAAGCATGCAATGCTTATAAATTATGGAGAGATGGATAAAAATCAGTAGTGAAACGCCAAGTTATTTTCACACCTCAAGACAGGCATAAGCCAATGTGAAGCAGTACAGAGCATATTATTTACAAATTTTAAAACATGACACCTATTCTATCTGGGAAGCTTGTAGGGGAGCTGTGAACAGTCGGAAAGGATGAAGAAGCTCAGGCCGGAAACTACTTTCCTAACCAGGAGGAAAGCTTCAGCTCCTTGGTCCCAGGGTCTTGCTTTGGAGTTGACTTAGGGCAGTTGGTCCCTGTGGATTATTGTCCAGCGTGTTCACTGTTGAAGTTGTTTGTCTAAACACAGGCACTCTGCCGCTGAGCCCTCATGCCTGCAGTTTGTTTTTCACACTGGCTCCCGCTGACTGTGCTTGGGCTAGCCTGGAACCTCACCTCTGCCACCGAGGAGCTAAGCTTAAGATGAGTGTTGCCCTGCTGCCCACTCTCCTTACTCATTTTGACTTTTTCTGAATAGTCCTCATTCCAGTCGGAAGACACTGCCTGGTTCAGACAGCACTGAGTCAAACCAACGAGCCAGGACAGTATTAGCTTGTCGTGGCTAGAGGTGTGCTGGCATGGGGGACACCTTCCCCCAGCATGTGGCTGTGGCTCTGGGGGCTGCAGAGCCCCTACCCAGGAGGAGAGCATGTTTGCTGGGGAGGATTTGCAGAATACTTATGGAATTAAGAGAATTAATTAACAGGCTTGAGTTACACAGGACAGTGATTCATTAAGGGTACGAGAACAACAAGAATGTAGGCCACTCTGTAATTATTAAAGGAAGTATCACAACAAGAAGACTCGGAAGGAAAACTTGCTAACCTCCCTGGAACCTTTCTCCAGACCTCCACCCGTCCACCTACAGGCCTATAAGGGAGGTACTCGCTAACAAGAGGGCGTGGTCCATGCCAGTCATTAGCTACAGCCCATAGAATTCTGGCCTAGCAGGGTCCCTAATTTCATTGCTGTCAGGGTTCTGTATTTAACACTTCCAGTCCTAATAAGCTAAAACAACCAATTAGCTTTTCTCAGCACAGCATGGTTTCAGCAGTCAGTCCTAGCTGGTTAGAAAATACAGGCAGAGGCAATCACTTAACCCAAAACTAAGGAATTACCACAAGTTAGAGAACAAAAAATAATGATATAGAATGAATCTTTTAACTTTGCAGCAGCTCAGATTTTTTTTTTATCCTTCCAACCAGCCAGCAAGTCTACCACTGAGTGAGGCGGCAGGACAGAGACCACCCGTCCCCCTCCCCACCAGCCCCGGTGGCCACACAATCCCTGCGGCATGGCAGGAGCCCCACAGCCAGGTGGAGGAGGCGGTGATGGGGAGAGAATCAAGTCTGTGAGCTGTGTGCTCACTTCACCTGGTGCTTGATGCTCGCTCCTGGGACGGAGCAGGCATTCCGGAGCGATGTACAGGCAGAATCTTTACCATGCAGGTCTCCACGACTCAGAGTTGTGTGCTGCAGTCTCAAGATCACTGCCATAGCTAGCTAAATAACAACACATAGGTTAATCTCCGGAAGTCTTTGGCCTGCACAGCTTGAACCTGTCTACAATCTGGCCCCACGGAAAGACAAGTAGCTGATGAACTGGGACGCTGACTTCATTTGTAGATTTGAGAAGTTTTACTCAGGATCATGACACGAGTTAAGGGGCACGGATAAAAATACCAGCAAGAACAAGTTGAACAGGTTTTGTGTAGGAGTTACTGAAAAGTCACTGCCAACTAAATGGATGCCTTGTGAAGAAAGAAAGCCCAGCAATTATTTCTAATGTTGGTTGATTTGGCTTCCCAAGTAAATTGTACCAGGCTAATCGCAGCAATCAGGAATCCTTGTTTGTATCAAAACATTCTAATAAGACAACTAATTTTGGGGAGAGAAATGGGCAGGAAAGCGGAGGCATTTGAATGCTTCAGCATCAGGAGAGCATGCCCACCTCCAAAATTACTCGAATACAAAAATGACTCCCTGGAAGAAATGGTGACTGCACAACTATCTGTTGTCTAATTCACACCGTTGTATATTTGATAGCACAGAAATCATCTTCCCTGCTCCTTACTAACATAACCCAGGGGAATAAGAGCTTTGGGAGTTAGGATAATTCTTGAGCTGACCTGAGCCAATGGCTCATACCTGTCAGTCTACCTACACAAGAGGCTGAGATGTGAGGATTACGATTCTAAGCTGTGAACATCTTATCTCCAGTGAATATGTGGCTCAAGAGATAGAGCCCTAGCCTTGAACAAAAACAAAGCTTAGGGACAGTCCAGGCTCGGACCAGCATGTGCATACACACACACACACACACACACACACTCATACACACACACACACACACACACACACACACTTCACTTAATGCATAACATTGAGTTGAGGTGACTGACAACTATTTATAGGGCTATCTTCTACCTGGTTTCCTTCCCTGGTAAAATAAATGAAATGCCCTGGTTGCACTGACGGTCTCTTTGATTGACTGCCCTTATCTCTTTCCTTACTTACTCCAGACACTACTGCAATTGCCCAAGAGTGGCAACACTGTTCCAGTCACAGGGCAGTGGGCCTTCTCCACTGCTTGGAACCCCTTCTTTGGACATCTGCACACCTCAATCCTGCCCACACCTCATCTCTGTTCAACCAGAACTGTAATGGACAGGTGGACAGACAGGCAACACATAACAGCGGCAAAGAGGCAGAATAAGGCTCCTTTCCTTTGTATCTAGGCATTGAGTACGTAGACAATCCAGTTATTTATATTAAATTTGTTTTCTATCCCAATGGCTTCATTTTTAGCGATGATAAGTAGATTTGTGAGGGATGCGTTGACATCTAATATATGCATAAGCAAAACTCAATTTATTCTAGACAGAAATAGGAAGTATTTTGGCAGAATTGATTTTGGTAGAATAGGCAGCGATTAAAAATGCACCCTTTCTTTGCTTTTCCAGATGGAAAAGTCTCTCACTGTATTACTTTTGTGAACTTGGAAAAACATTCCATGAAAGACCCGTGGGTTATACACTTCACGGCCAGTTCAGTAAAGCCATGGAAATCCTGGCTTTGGGAGAGGAATGCTGATCCTTTATCCCCACTTGATATCACGGTCCACCCACCACATCATCAGTTAACTGTCCCACTGGACATCTGTGACCAGGCCAGCTGTGGGCTGCTTTTCTGCTGCGCACTCATCGTGTTCTTTCTTGCTCTTTGGGTTTACAACTTCTCTATTAATGTTTGACTTGATGTAATTTCTTCAGGATGCTTTATGTGGATTGACGTTCCTTCAGTGAAGCCAGGAATGCTGTTCCGAGCCCAGCTTCCACTTTCAAGAAGACGGTCACACACCGGCAGCACACCCTGCTCCTCCGCTCCTGACGAAGCCACGACATCACCTGGGCGGTGTGCTGCTGCTGTCGGCTTGCTGACCGAGTCATTAAATTATACTCATCCGGCTCCGATGGCAGACTAATACGTTTCCAATTCTTCTTTTATTCTGGGGCTGGAACCCCATGTTGTCCCATGCTGGACAGACAGTCTACCATGCAGCTAGCCCTGGCCCTAGCCCTCTAATTCCAAATTAAACCCACTGACTAGTTGCTGGGAAGAGGCAACAAGACTACCGTGAACCCACAATGAAAATACTCAATATATGTTGAATAACTGTGAATCCATTTTGGCTTGCTAGCTATCATCAGGTTTGGAACAATATAGTGTTCTAGGAAGTCTAAATATTTTTTGCCACTTTTTCTTCTTAAGAAGACTCAAATAATACCTTCTTCCATACAAAATTTAAAAAGGGAACTTCTTCTATGAGACACTTTAATACAATTTAACCGAGATAATTTCAAATAATGACATTTAAAAGCCTCATTTCTGAAATAAAGTGTCTTCCCCACAGCATGCTTCTCAAGCATGAAGATAAGCCCAGCGCCGCCTCCCGGTCAGGGCTGAGGCCCTCGGAAGGACCTCCCAGGCCCAGCAGCACGGGCTCCTCCCCGCGGCCGGTAGTGACTGTTTTCCTGGCACACTGCATCTAAGAGGGGGAAATGGTAGTGGAGTGTTCACTGAGTAACTGGTGAATAGTTTGTTGGGAGAATTCTTGACTGGGGACTCAGAGCCTCTGGAAAGCTGCGTTCCTGCTCCTCCAGCTCCAGACCACGGGAGGGAGGAGGTGAACCCGCTGCTCTGAGTGGAAGGGGCCCTGCAGGCCTGTTCTCCTGCACGCACCCCTGGCCCTGGGGCCACCACAGTGGTAATGGCACTTGTCCTTCTCGTCTGACCTTCCACTTCTCAGCGGAACACCTGTGCTTGCACACTGAGAGCTGTACTCGCACACAACGAGCTGTGTGAACATTAGGATAATTAATGTGGGAGTAAACTTACATTCTATACAACAGACTGATTATAAAGTCATTTCATCAGCTCTGCTGTTTGCTCTGTGAGTGTAACAGGATAGTTCCCTAAGCATAAAGAAGGGGCAGTGCTCTTATTGGCAATATCAAGCCTGTCTCTGGAATGGACAGCTCAATATCTTGAAACAGTGTTGAGCAGTCTTCCTGCTTCCTACTTCTTTATACTGTGATTGAGAAATTGCTAAGATTAGGTTGTTACAGACACATGCAGGAAACTGCTGATTCGTTGCTTTGCTCATAATAAACAGTGGGAGTGGAGATGGGGCAGAGTGAGCAGCAGCCAGTGGACACCGGGGCAGGTCTCCAAACAGCACGTGCCATGTGTACACAAAGCCAACTACACAAGTAACACACCCATCCCTCCATCCGGTTCTGGAAATCAGCACACTCCCTCACATTCCTGCTAATGAGATGTTTGCAGCTCGCTGCTCAGGGAAAATCAAGGAGGGTTTCTGTAATGCTTTCGGGGGAAATTACACTTGGTTTGGGTCTGCTTCTGTATAGGCTCTGCTTCTGGGTCTCTTTCTTTCGGTCAGGAAGAGTCCTTGCACAGAGACTGCATGTGGTGGGGTCACGGCAGGGGCAGGGGCTTGTGAGTCCTGTGGGATGGATCAGGTCTCACACGCCTCAGGCAATGCTCTCCCTCAATCCGACTCCCATTCCTCTAGCCAGGCCAGGATGTTAGAATCAAACAAGGCTGCATGGCGTTTGGACTGCATTTACATGTTAGCGCGTTCACGCTCACCTAGGAAATGAAGTTCCGAGCAAAGCAGCTCACATCTCCTTCCTGGACCCACGGCATTCTATCCAAATCCGCACTGCTGGGCTGCTCTCTGCCTAGAGAGAGGGGACTTCAGGCCTCAGCCAGGACACAGCTGTGAGCTGTCATCTACCTTCCACAATATCCTACCCCTCCTATGAACCTAACAGGACCTTTCATCCCAAACGTCAACAGGAACCTGCGCTCCGGGGACCATGCAAGGTGACAGATGAAGTCTCAGAATGTGCGCAGTCACGCTCCACAGGCCTGGCTGGCTGCGGGAGCACAGCACATCACCAGGCCTTCTGACAAGTGCTAAACTGGCTGCTGGTGCTAAGGACAGGCTGTGGGCTCAGACTAGGACCGTCTGTAAGTGGAACGTGGGTTTTGGTCACTTATGTAAAAAAGGACTAACATTTGAAGTAATTCAGGCTGTAGATGAAGAGAACATTTCTACATTTTGTTTAGACACCTCACAAAGCTCTACTTCTTCCGTGTGTTGTGTTTTTTAAAAGGTGGCCTTTGTGTGTGTGTGTGTGTGTGTGTGTGTGTGTGTGTGTACTGGGGCTTGAACACAGGACTAGGCTCTCTTCCTTAGTGGCTCTGCTCCACTTCCAGCGTTTTTTCTAGTTTGTTTCTGCTCCTGTCTGGTGTAGCTTCCATTCACAACCATTAGACCTCAGCCCCGTGAGGCCTCAGTGTTACAGGCATGAGCCGTGGGCCCTGGTGATAAGTTGGCCAATTCTACTGCACTTTTCCCTTCAACTAAACACAAAACCATTACTAGTCTGAAGACTGTCTCTCGCCGATTTTCTTATGCAAATTATGAAACACCTTGCATCTACATAGATTCTGGAACACAAACACAATGAAGCAGCTCTGTAAAACTGGCCTACTGTTTATTTCATATTTTGTAAGATGACAATTTTAATGTAAAAAAGAGATAATTCCTTTGTTTTTGGTAGTGCTACCAAAATGCATTAAACATTTATAACAAAATAATCTTCGTACTTTTCCCTTTGAAGTAATTTTCATAGGAATTATGAAAAACAAACAAAACAGAAAGTATTTCTCACCAAATTTTCCCTTGCTTGCTGTTGACTTTAATTTTACTCAGCCAAAAATATACACAAGTTGATATTCAATAATACTAAATTGACTACAATTTCTCCTTCCCCGGGGGAATGTGCTTCATTATCCACTTACACCCATCATTTGTGCATAAGGAGGGTATTTCACATATTGGCAAAGATACAGCAAGCAAGAAACTTCCCTAATGTAATTTTAGCTAATTAAAGACTCGTTAAGAAAGAAATAGAAATGAGACTTTGCCTGAGAACTTGTCTGAGTAATTTTAATTTTTAATCATTTTTATTCTCTCACTAATTGAACAGTTTGATGTACCTATCAGCTATTTTCCTAGCTTCCTGTATCTTCCCCTACGCTTTCCTGTGTGCACACTGACCCAATCACGGTGATCTCTGAGAAGGCATGTAAGTATTTCCCTACATTGCTCATTCTTTTATTTGTAAGTTGCACATACCACTTGTATGAATTCACTATATCTTTTGGATAATTGTTTTCAATTCTAGAAAATGGAGTTTGGGGAAAAACTACTACCTCAAGAAGATGACATGCAGGCAGGGGCGCGGGGTGGGGGGAAGAAGGGAGCCGCAGCCTGCGGGGCGGGCAGCGGCCTGGGAAGAGGCCCACCCCACGCGGTGCCTGAGGTTGGTAGAGTGCCCGGTCTAGAGACCCGGCTTTAGGTTTTATATCCTCACCACTAGTACCGTTGTTTATAACACATTCCTGTAAGGGAACCCATCTTTACATGAAAAGAAGCATTGTTAAAGTCTTAGCTGGTAGAAATGCACCTAAGACTTAAATTACAAAGTTACCAAAACAAACACTGTTGCTTAGAAATTCATTTAAGACTTAATTACATGCGGTTATTAATATAAAATTGTTACTTTAGTGGGATTAGCTAATTAATGAATTATTTCACATTTAAGGTAATTATGTTGTTCACTTTTTTCATAAACATTAAATGTTACTGATTCTTAAAATGTTCAAAATATAGTTTTAAAAAAAGGCAGGCCTTGTGGCTTACATGTGTAATCGTAGCCACTTAGAGGCTGAGATCTGAGGACTGTGGTTCAAAGCCAGCCCAGGCAGGTAAGTCGCTGTGAGACTCCTGCCTCCAATTAACCACTGAAAACAGTGGAAATGGCACCGTGGCAAAAGAGCTCAGCGACAGTGCCCAGGCCCTGAGTTCAAACCCCATGACAGGGGGAAACTATATATGCATATATGTTGTTAAATGATTTAATATTTTGTTGAATATATATGTGCGTTGTTGAACGATTTAAAACTACTTCTATCAAATAAAGGAAATAACTATTTCCAAAAGAAAAGCATAGCTGCTGCTTATGAATAAAAAGTTATTTTAAAAGAAATGTGTTTAAAAGGAATACATACATATATATTAAAAACATAAAAGGCTATTTTTCATTTGCCATCTTGCAGTCATAATACTATATCACAATTTTGCAATAATTTTAATGTCAGCTTAAGAATGATTACTGGGTAATTAAATTCTAATGTTAGCATCATTAAGATAACCATTTACTCTATTATAAGTACTTCATTACAATATAATTATTTCAGGAAAATTAATTTCAGAAATTCCTCTGAACTCTGATATGTAGTCAATGACTCTTCAGCATAGGGACAATTATTTCATTCCATAGACAAATAACAGAGAAAAATAATTTGAGATACAGAATTGAGAATAAGAACTATTTTTAAATTACGTATATTTCATGAGCTCATAGGAGAAAGGATAAAAATTCTGAACTCGGTATAATATAGTCAAGATTTGAAATAAGCTAACTTTAACCTGAAGAATCAAGCTATGAAATATTTGCAATATTTTAGGTACGTCAACAACGTAGTACACAATAAATGATACTTTTGTTTTTTGCCTATCATGGGGCACTCTACCACCCTAAGCCACAGCTCCACTTCCAGTTTTCTGATGGTTAATTGGAAATAAAAGGCTCTGGGATTTTCCAGCCTGGGCTGGCTTTGAACTGGGACCCTCAGATCTCAGCCTCCTGAGTAGCTGGGATTACAGGCGAGCCACTGGCACCCGGAACACACTTCTTTTAAAATAACTACTCACAACCCACAACTGTGCTTTTCCTTTGGAAGTATTTTTTCCTTTACTTGATAGAAATAGTGTTAAATTATTCAACAAGCCTTACTGGATGCTGTTATTAATCAGGTACCGCGGGGAGCACGAAGGACACTCAATAATCAAGTTTGCTTCACATTCTGATACTCAAAACTGGACAGTAGAAACTTAAGAATTATGAAAATTGACTAAAATTAAATTTTAACTTGATTCAAACAGTAATCAAACGTTCATATTTGATTAAAGAGAAGGCCCATTCTGCTTAATGTGATTTTTATTAATTAAGAAATCATTAAGGAATAAGTAAAGGCAATTCTGCACCATAACTTGTAAATTAAATCTCTAATCATGTTCTGTCCCCACAGCTGGGCACACATTCTGGCACCTGTGTGTATTTTGGTCACTCCTTCCTCTTCCATCATTCTGCTACCTTCTATCCAACAGTTATTCTCAGGCTAAGACACATCATAAGTTCATTCACGCGTCTGTGTATATATGTGAGATGTGTAGTATGCATATGTATATGCATATTCACAAATGTGTGCATGTGTGAATGTATTTATCAGTGTGTGTCTGCACATGAGTGTGTGTTGCTTCAAAGAGCTGGGGCCAGGTTCCACTTGCCGTACCAGATACCAGGGAGGCAGCGTTCAGGGCTCAGGCAGATGGTGGTCCATGCTAGGAGTGGCAAATCTCTATGTGAAAATCAATCCAAGACAAGGAAGCTGGAGGCATGCATGGCTCATCTGTACATCAGCTTCCAGCACGCAGGAGCCTTGAGTTCAACCCCAGCGCCACCAAAGAAACAAACAGGAAAATAAAACAAAACAACTCAACTTTCCCTCCCAACAGATCCTGGCAAAGAACCCTCCTCGCTGGGAGCCCTGGCTGCTGGAGAAGTCTGGAGCCCTATGGACAATCTCTGCAGGACTGTGTGACCGGTTCTGGTGAGAGCACATTTCCCAGAACGAGAAGACAAGGCAGGGAGTAAGTAATAGGCAGGGAGTAAGTAATGGGCAGTGCGGCGAGGGAGGGGCAGGTGAGGCAGGCCAGGCCAGGTGCGCGCGTGCTCCCTCCACCTCAGCCACAAGGGAACCCACTGGCCTCTCACCTCCTCCCTCTGCCCAGCTCCTGGTGTCACTACAGGGTGACTCAACTTCTGGAGGCTTTTATCTGGGAGGGGAGGGGAGTCTATCCAAGTCAGATTCCCTTTCTTCCCTGCACATGAACACATCCAGGGAGGCTCTGTTTGCCCCAGCACTCAGTGTCTCACAGACAGCGGGTCCAGTGTGTGTCACTAAGCAACACCCAGATACAATCTCTCCTTTTCCACTGTCACGCAAAAGATGCACAAGACAAGAAAGCGCACAGAAAATGACTCTTCTGGTAAGATACTTTGACACAAGTCTTTCCTCCTCTGGAAGGAAAGGCTTTCTGTCGGTGCAGAGAGGAGCCTGGCGACAAAGCCACAGGGCATCTGCTGGGCACACAGCAGCCCAGGACTCTGTTGAGGAGCGGGTGCTGAGCTCACCTGGGCCTGACTGCATGCACACTGGCGAGGCGGCCTCTGACCAGAACTGTTCATCTTCCTAAAAGTTGAAGAAACACCCTTTTGTCTTTTCCCGTGAGTCTTTGCTGTTTCGTCCTTGGTGTCAATGGAGATCTTCCTTCTGTAGCCTTTCCAAAATGCCTTAAGCATTAAAGCATAAAGCTTACCATTAAATGCGCTGCAAGACTCCAATCAGAAGAGGCGCACACGTATTCAACATTACAACAAAGCATTTCCAGGTCTAAGCCCAGGGAACTCCTGCTACCCGGCCTTGCCAAGCCGTTGGGATGCTGATGCCACAGTGGCCCTCAGTGCTTGCTCTCACCCTTGTGTGTCTGACTACGTTGGATCCTGGCTTTGTGGCTTATATTGCTGACTTACGTAAGGATCTTTCTATTTTCCCAAATGTTGAGATGAGATAGTCTTTAAAACAAGAAGTACAGGGCCGGGAGTCTGGCCTAGTGGTAGAGTGCTTGCCTAGCATGCACGAAGGCCCAGGGTCAATTCCTCGGTACCACTACATAGAAAAAAGCCAAAAGTGGTGCTAAAGCTCAAGTGGTAGAGCTCTAGCCTTGAGAAAGTCCAAGGACAGTGCTCAGGCCCTGAGTTCAAGCCCAGGACTGGCCAAAAAAAAAAAAAAAAGAAGTACAGTTTAATACCAAAGAGAGAATCTAATTGTTTCTTGAATCAAATCATGCCAAATGAGAAAACTCATTACTTTAATAATAATTTCATTAATGTGACCAACAAAATATAAGCATATTTTTTCTTGTATTCCCATAAACTTATCAGCAGTGATTCAATTTTTATATACCAAATTTTTATATATATATATATATCTTAATTATCCCAGGATTATTATTACAAACAAGCACATCCGAGAGGTGCGGGCAGACTTCTCCAGTGAGGTGTCTGGAGGAGGAAGGCAGACTGTTACTGACCATTAAAATGTTAGCTAATGCTGGGGACTGAGGATAGACTCTTAGTATCCTGTCATTAAGCATGTAAAAAATATAGGTCTGGGCTAACGATACTGACTAAACAACTTTGAACAGGCAACATGAGCAAGCTTGCTCTACTTCTGCTTTCTCACTTGTAAAGCAGATTATGGTTTGCTTCTTGTCTGCTTAAACGCTGTTAATCACATAACAGATGCTCAATGAAACTGGCTTTGATTCCTTTGACACATGCTCATGTGTGGCACTTGAGTCTGCAAAGATAGTCTGCAAGCCACACTAGAAATGTCTTTAGCTCTGCCTGGGTACCCAGTGTCTATGCAGGACGACAGATGCATTTAACCACGGTGGAGACGGGACCCCAAGGTCTTTATCAAGGTCTCAAGCGTGAGTAAAAACTACACCTGTACTCTTGTAGACCAGGTTAAACTGTGTCAATCACAGCATGGGTGTGGGTTTACACCCGTTCACTAGGGCCTCCCTAGCTCACGAGGCCCTGCCTGCACCGGAGAGGGGCCAGAGAGCTGCACCTTCCACAGGTCCAGGCCCCCTCTGCCCTTGAATCAGCCCCCACCCCCCCGCCAGCTGCATGAGGGCAGGATGGGGTCTGGGACACTGGGGTGGGCGGGGGTCTGGGGGGGCAGGAAGCGAGAGCAGGGGACTAGGGGACAAATCCACACTGCCCTTCTTCTGGTCCCAGGCCACAGGTGAAGCTGGTCCCAGAAAGAGCAAGATTTCTGCTGGGTGGTGGTAGCAGGGGTGGGCTGCTTGGCAGGTAGGGAGAGCAGGGTGCTTGCAGGTGGGATGGCGCCTGGGCCCGGGCAAGTACAGATGCCAGACACCAGTGCTTCCCCCTCCCCTCCCCCTCCTCCCCCTCCGCTCCCTCGTCTCCATCTCCACCATAATACAGAAATGCACAAGACACCCCCTCCACCCCCCGGAAGTGGCTGGAGTGTGATACTGGGAAATGGGACACAAGTTCTGGACTGGACTGAATGCCTGCCCATGCACTGATGGTGGAAAGTAGAAAGAGTAGGATTTATTTAGTCCATTCAATTTACTTCCTTGCTTTCTTCATTCTGACTTTAGGGAGAGAGGCTCTCAGGCAACATGAGATCAGTTAGAGAAAATAAAGGAACTGAAGATTTTGGCACATACGACTTGGCTCTTATGAGACTGCTGTGCAGAGAAGAAACAGAGTTGCAGGCACTTGCGCTGCATGGATACCAACACCTGACTGTGCAGGAGAGAGCACTGCAAAGAATGACCTGGGTTGGCTGTAACGCCATCCAAGAGCCACAGCTCTGTGTCCCGACGTCTTTCTGGGAGCCCTGAGGTCACTGCATGGCGCTTTGGCAGACAGGCTCTGTGACCCAATCCCCAGCTCCACTCGTGTCCCTCAAGTGTCACCAACAAGCAACATGAAGAAGTCCGGACTTGCTAGTCCTAGGTAGAGAGAGGAGTTGCATGTCTCAATCTGTGCCACACAGGGCGCAGGCCCCTCTCGGAGCGCCCCGTGTCCTGTCAATGTCACCTGCTCAGATTTCCATCTCCCAGCTGGAGCAGAATCGATCTGGCATGAGCACAAAAGGAGAATAGAGGAGGGTTACCACCCTCTAACGTGGCTCTCGCCTCTGAGCGTAGTCAGTGCTTCATTCTGAAACTCACTTACAGATCAGAGGATTCTCAGCAGAGGCCTCAGCTCTTCGTTTGGCAGAAGAACAGAAAACATGATCACAAATTTTCAGGCATTTTGCTCAGATGCTAACCTTGGTGACACTGAACTCTATCCTTTAAAACTGATTAGTGAGCCACTTCCTAAGAGAACCGCGTAGCCTGCCTTTGCTACAGGAGCCAGGCAGCGCGAGACGAGCAGGCACACCCACAGGGACTGTTTTGGTGTGTTTATGGTTTACATGTTTGCACTCTACCTTAAACCCCACCATGCCCTGGTCTTTAATGAACACTGTCACTGTCTTTGTCAGTTTTCTCTCTCCAGAAGCCTGCCTCAAAGGAAACCACCTTCCCCTTCCTTGTCATCTGCAGATGGCCTCGTGGGCCCCGCTGTCCTTGCCAGGGCTCCATTCCCACACCACCCATCACCCTGTGGGGATCTATAGGTCAGCCACAGGCCCAGCCACGCTTTGATCACCTGGCACTGGTGAGGAGACAGGAGGGGAGTGGTGGAGAAGAGGCCAGGCAGTCCTACCCTCTGACTGAGGGAGGGAAGAGAACACAGAGCGGCACCATGGGGCTCTCTTCAAAAGCGGAGGTGATGGAGGAGGCCCCAACAGCCTCCTACCACGAGGGGATCTGGGACTCCCTCCCCACCCCTGGCATGCGCAGGTCTCCGGGGTACGGCACGGCACCCACCCATGCCCTATCCCCACACTACTTGAACAATACTCAGTACGGAGCAATCCTACAGAACTTATGTTACACTGCTTAGGAGACAATCGTAAGAAAAATAAGTGAAGCAATTTTTCCAATTTTATTGGCAGGGCTCTGTGTGTGGCAGGCGAAGGCTTGGTCATGAAACGACACCTTATTCCTTTCCAACTACTGTTGACCTACCACAGGGTAAAAGTCCACAGTGCAATCCACACACCCACAGAGCTCCCAGGTATCCTGTTCAAATGCCATCTGTTATCAGGTGGCGTGGACTTGCCACCCGCATCCAGGCCCTTCCGTCACCCTCTTCCCCACACTTACTGCCTCCTTCCTCATAATTTCATATTTGCGCCATTTCTGTACTGGTGGGATTCACTCACAGAGTACAGCCCTAGCCATAGCCGACAGGTCTCCTCTGCTTTGTGTCGTGAACTTGCCTGGCCTGCTTCTGAACCTGAGGTAGGCAGATAGCACTTGGTTGTGTTTCCAGAGTCTGAGTGGACGAATGAAGGCACAGAACCTACTCAGGGCTGAGTGGGTCCATCACAGCCAGACACTGTGCAGCGCTGGGGTCTTAGTTGAGCCACAGAGGCTACCGAGGTGGAGTAGACCTAGACCCGGCTGCTGGCAGAGCTCATGACTGGAGTGGGCGGCCCTCTGGCTCCATTTGCATGTTTTTCCTATAAGGAAGGAATAAACCCATAGGCGGTCCCCATCGTTATTGAAGCCAACGTCTCTCAGGCCACCCGTCCAATCTCAGCACACTAGGACCAAGCTCGAAGGGAAGAATTCTCAGAAGGCTCACGTGTCCACACGTCCACCCCACAGCAGTGCTCACTGAAAAGTACAACTCCTCCACAAAAGTGGAGTAAACGGCACAAACATACAATATTCCACATGCTGTGCCCAAAGGACCAGACAAAAACGAACTAATGGAAATGGCAGCAATGACAGTGACATCAAGTGCTTCACTCGTTACACCAAGTCTGACGATTCTGATGACTTAGAGAAGCACCAGGGTCAAAACAGCACACATCTTCTCCACATTTGGAAGAGGCATGGAGGCAGGATAAAGGAGCACAAGGTGGGCTCGGAAAGAAGGGGGGCAGTGAAGGAGTGACAGAGCCCTAGAAACACGGTGTTCACTGAATGACATGTTGAACTGAAACCCCTTCGTACCACAACTTAAAGAGTGAATCTTTAAAAAAATGAAATGCTATGATCCTAGGAACCTATTTGACATTTGTTGATTTGGGGAGAGGACAACAGACGTGTTCCACATATGAAGGATACTTTCAGATGATTCTTCTACAGGTACGTGATATGGCTTGTCAATAATAAATGTGAAATCAGCCTAAATTGGAAATACATGTTCAAAGTAAAACACTTTAAGACCTTGATGAGGCAAAAATCTGCTTGAAAGCATGTAACGATAAAATGTGGGAAATTCAGATGTGATTTAAAGATGACTAATATTTTTCATTATCTGTTCCAATGCTTACGGTAATTTTCAGCCTGCAAAACACTTATTCAAGAAGACAGTTTTAGAAGGTAGCTAGTTTTAGTTACTTCAAAATTAGCTCAAGATCTGTTTTTTTTACATCTATGAAAAACAGAGAATTTGAGAACTACAGCTCATGAAACTGCAGGTTCCAATATTATGATTCATTTATGTCTTCTGATTACAAACATAAAATTGACTTACTCAAAACTAAAGATAATTTTAGGGTCATCTTTACCAGTATGCTAATTTCATCACTGTCTTATTCACTGCTAAGAAAGGTTCTTCCTTCTTAGAAATTCATCTCCTGGGGCGGGAGTTTGGCCTAGTGGTAGAGTGCTTGCCTAGCATGCACGAAGACCTGGGTTCGATTCCTAGGTACCACATACATAGCAAAAAGCCAGAAGTGGTGCTGTGGCTCAAGTGGGAGAGCCCTAGCCTTGAGAAAATCCAGGGACAATGCTCAGGCCCTGAGCCCAAGCCCAGGTCTGGCAAAAAAAAAAAAAAAAGAAATTCATCTCCTGGGCCCCCCCGCAACCCGCCCCCCCCCAGCAGCTCTCTGTGTGTCCTGTGGGGAAGCCGGGAGGTGAGGATTTCCAGTACCTCACCTTCTAATGTGCACTGATACTGCCAATTGTGCATGGCAGGAGTTGTGCAGTGGGGGTGATCTGAACTACAATTTACAGGGAAAGTCTGGGCGTGAAAGGAAGTGCGTTTCAAGTCAATAATGCAATCATACTTGAGATCCACCTTTAACAAGGATTTCAGTGATTCAGATGTTTCCCCAATTTTTCATAACTATTCTATTACTTATTACAAGTAGAAATTATTCCTGATACTTCCCTAGCTGTGTAAATACAATTAAAACTTTCTTCCTATTCTGATATCATATTGATACTGGGTAATCAAAAAACACAGCTTAGGGTATGGTCTCCAGGAGTCTGTGTGTGTGTGTTTCTATTGTATAACTTCCATGCAGTGTTACAGATTCCCAAGACAGAATTCTATTTTGAAAACTCAAGAAAAGGGCTGGGAGGGCATGGACTAGTGGGAGAGTGCTTGCCTAGCATACACAACGACTGGAGTTTGCTTCCTCGGTACCACATACATAGAAAAAAGCTGGAAGTGGTGCTGAGGCTCAAGTAGTAGAGCTCTAGCCTTGAGAAAGTCCAAGGACAGGGTTCATGCCCTGAGCTCAAGCCCAGGACTGGCAAAACAAAAAACAAAAAAACTCAAGGAAATATTCTTTTCAATGGTACTATTTAAAGGACAATGAATCTCTCAGGTAGAGGGTAGATGTCCCTTCTTAATTTAAATGAGTATTTCCTCACCATGCCCACGTCCCTCAAACGGGACAGGGGATTGGACGGCTCATTCTGTGGTGACTGGGTGCCTTTACCTCTAGAGGCAGATGGCAGGAATTGCTCTGTGGAGCCAGACCTCTCATCAATCTCAACGTCTAGAAGAGTCTGCAGAATGTAAGGCCACTTTACCCTGGGCCATGACTACGCTGCAGGGAAGACTCTGGCTAACAATATGAGGAGCTGTATTCTACAAACAGAGAGGGAGAGGAAGGCAGGGGTGGAGGGGGAGGTAGAAGGGAGGGGGAAGAAGAAGGGAAGGGGAGGAAAAACTACCAATGCTCAGGGTGCTGTTCCTCTCCCTCTCCTGAACAGGAGATTTGTGCCAAGCTTGGTGGCTTATCCTCCAAGGATTTCATGGAGAAATACTTCACAACGTTCATAAAAAACCTAAAACCCAAATAAAATGGTCTACGGATGGTAATGATGGGATTTTCTAAAGCTTCAATGGTTCTGAGAAGTCACAGGGAGCCTGGCCAGGTGACCGGCCAGCCTCGTAGCCAGGCCAGGGCCTGCAGTGGAGTGGATGGGTCTGCAGTCCCAGCCTCTGCCCCAGTCACGAATGCCCCTGGCCCTGGGGCCTCGAGGCCCACCAGCACCCACTGTGGGGAGCCGGTCTCTCGTGCCCACAGCCGGGCGGAGGTCAGCGGGCGCTCCCCTGGGCTTGTGAAGGAAGCCTAATGCTGTGGCTGTGAGCCGAGTCCACCAGCCACACAGAAAGACTCGGGGCTCAGAGCAGGCTGAAAACCGCAGTGAGGAAGGAGGCAGCTGCTTGTAATGTCATGCATAATAGTGGAAAATAAATTTGTTCCCAGTTTCTACATTATATCTTCTACATTAATTCCACTTCTTGTTTGATCATCAATTAAGCAGGGCCTATGTGACAGGCTAATAAGTTACATTTAAGATAGAGTCAATATTTAAAGGCACAATTCACTTCAGAGAATACCAAGTAAAATAGCCAAATACAAATCTACATCCTGTGCTATCATTATAGCCATATCAAACTAGTTCTGTCTTTAAAGAAAAACATAGAATTTAAAGTGTACTATTATTGATGTGTTGGATTATGGGTTAGCTTCTATTTCTTATTACTTGTTCCTTAAATATTTTAGCACTCTTATGCATGTAACTAATCTATTATGCATGCTTTAATTTGCTTTAAAAGTGTTGCTTTCAATACATGTTTTGTAATCAGTTCCTGTTTGGGAATAATACATTTTTTAATATTTCTATTTCAAAGGAGATATAGAAAACATACATTACAGGTAATCTACAAAATAATTATTTACATATTTGTAGCCATGAGTATGCGCAATTTATATGGGATGAGACTCAGACTGTAAGTGTGTTCTGCACATCTTTCTTCTGCAGCTGATGAGAGAGGGAGACAGAGTTCTAAGTCTTGTGACCTGAGCTCAGATCCTGTATTTGCTCTGTTCTTCCCCTCCCCGTCTGGCTGCCCCCGGTGTGAGGAACCGAGAACCAGCCTGCATGTGTGCAGTGGTGCAGTCATGCAGTCAGGGCGTGTGACCTGGACTTTGAGGTGTTCCTGACAGGTGACAGGAGCAGCGGTGGTCAGGGAACAGCACAGTCACCAATCCCAAAGGAAGGCACAGGAGTCCTGTCACCAATCCCTAGTGACTCCCCAATAGCCGGGGACATGACAACACAACAGGGTCACTCACCATAAAATATGAGACAGATCATCTGGCAAATAATAATAGTATCTGTTCGCTTCTAGGTATTTAAGGTGGCTTACAATTTTAAAGATCAAGACCATGCATCAACTTTAAACTTTCTGTTATAATAACTTATTGCTCAAATCTAGGTCATGGCATGGATTGCCATTTGATGGTCCTGTTAGCAATTCCTTAGTTATGTTCTAGTCATTTCCTTCAGCTATAGTTTTTATTTACTTTTTAAAATTCCATATGAAAACCTACTCCAGGCCCATTTCATAATTTTACTTCTCATTTGGATAAGCTGGGCATGGTGGCTCACGCCTGTAATCCCAGTTACTCAGGAGGCTGAGATCTGAGGATCACAGTTCAAAGCCAGCAGGGGCAGAAAATTCTTGAAACCCTTGTTTCAAGAGAATTGGAAGTGACATCTATTTTAATCACCCAGTCAGCAGAGCATATTAATGCATTACTTTTAGCCTGACAGGTCACACACGGCCAGCTTAGAGAAGGAAAGCTCCCTGGATATGAACCCTTGCACTATGTACACTCTGCTATGCACCAAGATGACCTCCCATTCCTGATTGGTCTATTGTGGCAACACTGCCTCTGGGGGTGGGAGGAGGGAGGGGGAGGGCGGGGGGCGGGGGGTTAGAACCATGCCTGCGTATGAGTGTTCAGATGGCCCTCGAGGCTTGTGACAGAATAGAAGAGTAATTCTTACACTCAAAGGTGCTCCAGAAACGCCATTTTGGGCATTTCCCTCTGAGAGCCAACTCCTTGACATGAAAACCCAGCACCATTTCCATTTAAACATGCCTTTGTTCCCTCGAGCTCTTCCCCCAGTGGAAATACTCAGCAAGGCAGCCTCTGGCTGCTATGGTCCAGCTCTTGAGGGGTATTACCACAACCAACTCCACTCTTTGTCCCCACTTCAGCTTCCTCTCGTGAAGCCCAGGCATGCCTCATATTCTTATGAACTACGACTTGAGAGACATTCGCCAATTCGACTCCAGAGAGGAGTCCAAACAGCAGCCACCGGCTGAGAAAGACGGATGTGCTTAGGAAATCATGCTGGATTTTATATCCATCAGTTACTTATGTACCATCTTTTAACAATTTATATACTTCACACAACAGGATTTTCTATGAACATTCCAAAACACAAAATACTGCTTATAAATAAGAACTACTACTGACGTTACGTAAGTAGACTAAGGAATCAGAGCATAGCTACCTGTGTGATGGACAGCATCACCACTGGGTAAGCATGGCATAGGAGGCGCCCGTCCTTCTTCCAGACACTTCCCCACTGTCTGTGAAAGACTACTGTGGGCACTTCTGCATGTCCAGTAGAATCCCTTGTTTAGCTGTCGGCTTTGGACACCACTCTGGAAGGGGGCAAACACGCAGCAGTGCACAAGGCACAGGGCAACTAATATATAGGAGTTACTTTTCAAAATTCTTGCTAATTCTAAGTTTTAAGTCTGGAGCACATTCTACTTTATTATCACCAAATGCGTTACCCTTAGGCTGCCAGGCTGACACCAGGATACTGGTTTATTGCAATAGGCCAGGGGAAGGCTGCCATTTGTGAAAATCTATAAACAAGAGGCACACAGGCTCTCCTCTAATGGAAAGAGGCTCTTCCTCCTGGAATGGAGCCAGGGTCTACTGGAGACGCTGTGTGAGTTACTGAGAGAAGCATTTCATTCCCAGAGGCTGAGCTCGGGACCCCTTTTAATATCCACTGCCTTTATTGCGGTAGGGATTTCGATGTGTCAAGATAAAACTGTCAATGTCTCCCTTGAATGTTTTTAGTGGTTACAGTGACAGATTATGTACAAGGTCATGAATGAAGTGGGGCTTTATCTAAAGTGACACCGTGAATCCGCTCTCATCAGATTCATCAATCCTAATTCACTTACCTCTTTTTGGAACCTTCAGTTGGCTTCGTTTGTCTCAATTGCCTCCTGCTCTACCAATATGCTTTTCCATTATTGAGGGGGAAGGATAACGAGAGTGACAGCCACGCCAGCGTCCACCATCTCCTGCACAGTGAGGCAGCTCTGTGGCCTCACCTTGCAGCCCTGGGTGTATTAATAGACTGACCACAGGCCTCTTCTCCAAACTAGTAAGATTTCTGATGAATTTACAGAATCCAGCTGGGAATCAATAGAATGTGCCGGTTCAGAGTTGGTCAAGACATTGAGTCCTTTTCCTCTTCATCCGCTAATGCTGCACCCCAGCACTCACCTGGGGGGTGAGGGTCAGACTGCATGCACACCGGATGCCCTCTCCTCTCTGCCTGCAAGAGCTGTACTAGGTCAGCCGCCATATTTCTATCACAATCACCATCGTTGCAAAGATCAAGGACAGTGCCCAGGTTCAGGGCATCTGCAGGGTCCACAGGTGACTCAGAAGAAGAAATGTAACACGAATTTGATTTACTCCCACCCTCTCTTGATGAGGAGTTGAGAGAAGAATGCTTTGTATTCAGGACATACCTTCAAAAATGTTTATTTATGTAGACCAAATGGAGACTATGATTCTGTTTTGTTTTACATATATGAACTATCCTGAGAAGAGACAGAATGGCAAAAATTTGTCTCAAAATAGTACTCTAGTGTTAGAATAGAACAGTACACTCTGTAGACTTTTTAGAGTTCACTGCCATACCCCACCCCCACCCTTCTACACCTTTTCCCGTGGTTTGGAGTTCACTGCCATAAACTACCCCTTCCATGCCTGTTCTCCTTCCTTTCCTCCTATGTCTTCATAAGGAAAATGTATAGTTGCTTTTTTCTCCATGAATTTAATGTCAGGATACCTAGCACATGTAGGACTTTCAAGCAAACTGACAAAGTGACAAGTAATAGAATGAATGAAAAGTATGAGAAATGTCAAATTTTCTACAAAGGCTTGTACATCTCCAAAGTACTAGTAGAATATAACTGAATGTTCATGTAAAAATCCTACCTTTGTACTCTGCTATAGCGCTGCTCTCAATTCATTTTACTCCTTTTTTAAGTTTGAAACTAAAGAAAACGAAAATGCAGGGTAGTCTAGGGAAAAGTCTAACATCTTGAATCAATTAACCTAAATGAACCTGGAAAATTATGCGACAGGCATGTGACAGGTTTCAAGTTAGATGTGACACAGTACATTTAAAAATAAGTCGAAAACAAGGAAATCATTCCCTACATGGAATGAATTAACTTCTTTAGTTGTTTATCTAAAATATCCCAAGCACTGTAGTTAAGCAGAACACAGTGGCTCTTCCTTGAGATAGCTTATTAGTGCCCAAGGAGACATGCACAATAAACACGTAACTAACTGTGTGTTTAAAGTATTGTAGTATCCATAGAACTGCATAACTACAGCTGTTCAATGTTCAGAAGTACAATCTTCACTGATTCCTGTGAGTTGCCCCACCTGCACCACATACGGCAGGAAGACGGCTCACTGTGGCTGGGGAGAGGGGACACATCATCAGGCAACACCAGATTTGCTTTCTCATTGCATTCAGTAATCTTACATCACTTTGTGAGTTTATCATCTTGACACCAAACTTAAATAAAACCAGTTTATTTTAACATTTTCACTGTACTATGTCTGGAATCCCTCTAGCATTCATGCTTATTGACACATTCAAAGTCTTCAGTCCAAGGACAACACTGACCTACTTTGCATAATATCGTCAACTTCAAGCAGCTCCAAACATGACACAGAACATCCCATGCCTTTGGTCTTCTCAACACTGAGTTCAAGGTCAAGGACAATTTAATAATAAAAGAACAATACCTGCTTTCCAGGCAGGGTATCAGGGTGCGAACGACGAACGGCGTTCTTGGAGAGGGAACAGTCGGTGTAAAGTAATCCTTTTGCAATGGTCAGGCAAAGTGGTTGGTAAATCCTGAGTGAATTACATGGAGATGCACCAGGATCACCTGTCAAGAAAGTTTAGATACCAGTGACATTAGCATGATATGTTCCCCAATTTTTCTTATTAGTACTTTCTATAGTGGTTCTACTTAGTTATACATACAACTAATATGCATTTTCCCAAAAAAGCCAAGAATTAAACATGCTTGATAGATGTATGCACGTTTCCTTTTCCAATTCTTCTTTATTTAGATTTAATAGGATAAGAAGTAATACCATGATTAAACTTTCACAGATTAGAATAGCTTAAACTTTTAACACATTAATTTATACCTGTGTTTCTCGGCTTCTTTGGTTTTAGAAGGTAGTTATTTTAGAATAATGTTAGGTTACTGTCAATGTTTATAATGCTGTTTTATTATTTTATTTACAGCATTTAAATTTTTTGTGAATACTATAAATTTAATATATATTCTTCCTTAAAAGTATGTAAGTGAATCCTATAAAAATGAAGATCTGTGAATGTGTTCTCTGGTGACAGGCAAGGAATTCACATGTATGGGCAATTTCTTTTTCTTTTATGTCCATGAAGTGGATGATATTCCCCCTCCAATGAAGTTGGTATTGCTGTAAAATATATCCTGAAAATTTTATGGATATCTCTGCATCCACAACAGTGTACAACACTCATACAACCTATCTATAATGTATCTTAAATAACTAAACTGGAAGAGAAATTCTGGAACAACTTCAGAGAGATCATCACTTTTAATTTTTTATACCATGTTAAGATACTACCAAGAGTCAAGAAAAACGTAATTCAGTGTTAATGACAAGGCTGGGATAACGCAGTATTTACAGCCTTCATTACAAACCACTTGTGTGTATGATTTTCTTGGGATGCTGGGGATTGGACTAAGGACCTCCCACATGCTGCTTTCCTCTGAGCACCGCCGCTGGCCTACAGCTCTCATTTTTATTAGTGGGAATTAATTAATTTCATGAGTGAACTTAATGGTTCTTTTAAATTGTGACTTGTGATTCTGACATTAGGACAAAATTCTACATATCATTTTAGTACACACATTCATTATTTTAGATAAAACTGAAAGGAAACTTTTTTAGGCTACAAAAGCTTTTGTCTATTTTGGAGATATATTTATGAGCAGAAGAATTTTCATCTCTCTCCCTCCACCACTCTCTCAACTCCAGGGTCTTTGTACGACACCTCTACGATACAGCCCTAATTCTTGTTTGTTTTTTTTTTGTTGTTGTTGTTGTTGTGTTCTTCAACTTAATCTTACTGAAAACTATTCCCCTGACATAAATGATTCATCCTTAATATCTATCTATAGGAGAAATGTTGACACAAACGGGATTCTTTTGACCCTGGACAGTGACAACCATGAAAAGACACGCTAAGGAGAGAGGCATGACACCTCAGTGCCCTCATCTTGAACTTCCGCAGCTGCAGACGGGATGTCCCCGGAGCAGACGAGCTCCCCTCTGGAGCTGGCTGGCCCACAACTTAACAGGAAGAGGTACTGAACAAGCCAGTACCAGAGCCAGTGGGCGGAATGACTGCCCATTCGTGTAGAAACAAATCACCTCATTAACGCACGGCGTTACCAACGCCCTGCCCCTTCCCCGGAGCTGATCTAATCTTGCTGGCCCCCTGGGAGCCAGGCTGAGGCCACCCACCACCCCTCCCCAACTGGCACCGCCACACATGGCCCGCAGGACCCCTCTGACCGGCAGGTTACAGCAGCTACTCTGTGCCTTCTCCTAATCGCGTTAACCTCTCCCCTCCAGGCTCCTGAACACTGTCTCAGAGGCTGCTGAGGCGTTTGGTGTTATCACTGTTTGATCCCAGCTTGTACTTCTGACAATAATTTCTTTCTAGCTTATCCACAGCTTCAATATTCCACCTTCCAATTTTAATTCCTTTTTTCCTCTTATGTCATTCCAACAATTCCAAGTGGGGGCAAAATCCAACATGTCTGAACCTAACAGCAGGAGCAGCTCCTCGTGCTCCCTCCCTGCACTCTCAGCAGCTGCATCACCTCCCCACATCTCCTGACCCCTCACCCCTCCTTCCCCACTTTGCTGACCTTGGTACTTGACCTGTGTGGAGATATCAGATCTGTGTCTTCCTGAGTCCCTGTCCCTGCAGTTTAAATGAGATATTACTCTCTGTGCTTCCACTGAGGTCCCCTCCCTGTGGGGCTCTGCCGAGCCCTCTGTAGCCCTCTTTAGGCTGCACCCTGAAGGTCCGAAAGCCGGCAGGCAGGGGCGAGAGTGCAGCCTCTGTTGCTATTGACATTCCAGTGCTTCTTCATTTGGCATGTTTACATGAGACTCGTCTGCACTAGTACGTGGCTGAGCTTCCCTGAGGGACATGCACTGTCGGCTACTGAGCATCCAAAGTGAGGAGGACACGAACTCTGCCCACATGGAGGGAGCGAGGCTGGGTCATGCCAGGACTGGCTGCCGAGGCACCATGGGCGCGGAGGGGAGATGCCTGCCAGCCCGTGACAGAGTGCCCAAGGAGGTATCTGAGGAGGGCCAGCTCTCACACCGAAGAAAAACCAGGCCTGAAATAAGCCCAGATGGCCACAGTTACACTCAGAGAGGTGAGCTCACTCAGGGAACTCTTCTGAGTTTTAAGGATAAAAATGTTCATAAAATAAATTTAAATGATAAAACATTTCCATATTTACACATATATTCATCACAGTACTTTAGGCCATTGCAATTTTGTAACATTTAATAAAAAACGTTTAATCTCAGTCCCTCAAGAGCCAAGATCTGAGAAAAGCAGTTCAAAATCAACCAGAGTAGATAAACAACTCATCTCCCACTAGCCAGCAAGAAGCTAGAGGGGATGAGTCATGTGGTAGAAGCTCCAGCACACGGAAGATTCCAGAAGGTGTGGATGTTGGAGTCTATAAGAGCACAGTTCAAGCCACCCATCCTATGAACAAGGAATACAAAGCTGTCATTTCCAAATGAACTCCGCTGCTTTATCACAGTGTGTGACAGTATTCAGATACTTAATTAAAGCAAACATTCTTATTTATCTTCTCAAGGTTGTTTCAAAACCTCCACTCCCAAGTATGCTTGTATGTAGTTAGCTATCATGACGTACAGTCTGTTTTCAATGTCACCAGGTGGACGGTCCTAGGTTCAGATTAACCACATCCCGCTGACGCCATTCGGTGTCCTGCTGACACCTGCCTGGCACTAAACCCGCTCCACGGCAGAGACTGATGGCTGCTCTCTGAGGAGCGCAGGAGTCAGGTGAAAATGGCTCATTAGCGATGAAATGGAAGAAATCTACACAACTCCCTGCACACGGCTCAGAGGGCAGCTCTCCTCACAAGAGGACACTGCAAAACCGGAAACAGCAAAAAAAATATGTTCTCAAAGGTTCTGGAAATTCTGATGATGTGATGTTATCCTATCTAACGATTTTCTAGAGTACCTTCTGCTAAGGTTTGCATTTGATTGAATCTCAACATGAGGGCTGAAAAATATGCTGGGATATGTTGGCTTTCTGTGCACCGGAGCATGTCATCAAGGGTGGTGCAATGAAAGCCGCTCGAGAATGAGGAGCTGAGACAAAACCAAGCCACGAGACAGCTGCAGAGCCAATGCTGCTTCCTCCTGAAGGCCTCACAACACACAGCGTGTGCGTGCACACACACCCACACACACACACTTTCACGGCCACAAGGACTGACTGGTACTGAATCATAGATTTTTCTCTCTCCTATTTCCTGTTTCCTATTTACCTGGCATTATTAATAGTATACTCAATCCAATATGTGCCTTACACTTGTGGGCTTTGATACGGTGTAAAGACCTTTGCGCTGCATGTGCAGAACCATCAATAAAGACTAGGTTTTACACCTGGGATTTCTAACCTGCTGTTTTCAGGAAAGTGCAAATACAGGCAGACTAGCTGTAAGAATGTCTTATCAGCTATAAGTTAGTGATGGAGCCACTGCAAGGTTCTCTTTGCTAAAAGAACCTAGCGCTGCCCAGACTTCCCGCCTAGCATTTAGTAAAGGTCTGCAGGAGCCCTGCGGTCTGGAGTGTGCTCGGGTGCGGACGACGCACTGGTGGAGCAGAGTCTTCCACAGAGCATGCTCCACACCCAGACTTCTCAAGCAGGCCTCCACTCTGCATCAGCCGACTCCTCCCTCCATGAACACACTGCTCTCTCGGCCTTTCTCACCTCCTGGTTGCCCAAAGCTCTGTCACCAGCAGCGGCCAGAAGTCCCACACTGCGCCTGTCGCTGTGAGTTAGAAATGCCGTCCAACTCCACCGTAGCCACAACTTTTCTTCCGTGGCAGGGTCAGAGGGCTGTCGAAACAGCTCATTTCACAAAGCCCTGGCCTCCCAGGGGAGCCCTGTCACATCCCCTGCTCTCACATCCACCCACCACAGGGGTCCTCCGTCCACGACAAACTTTTGTCTCCCATAAGCCCGGTGTCGTGGAGCAAGCCTGCCTTCTAGACAAGATACCTTCACGAGACAAGATTGACTGGCTTCTCGGCGGAGAGCCTGCCAGAGCCACTCCATCTGGGAAGGTGTTTCTTCCCTCGCCAGCACGGCTCCCAGCTGTTAGCACTTCTGAGGTACAAGTGTGGGCAAGGTGCTGTCAGCAAAGTAACACCCCAAAGCACCAGGTGTCACCCTCAGCCACAGCGGCAGCCAGGGCCCCCAGCCCATTCCTGCCTCCCTGGCCCGCTCCCTCAGGGGCGCTGGGAGCTGCTCTACAATGCTGGGTGTGGTCAATGGTTTATGGAGAGTAGTTTTTACTCTGTTGAAAGTATAATGTTAAAACGAAGGATCAGTGAAGTGTACCAACTGAGCTTTCCGTGTCAAGAATGACCTGAATTATAATTCATCCCTCCTGCCCCAACTCCCAACTGCACAAGCAGGATATTTTTCCTTGAGAATACAACATGTTTGAAAACGTCTTCGACTCTATGAGACAAAGAACACCTAAAACGTTTGTTTTCATAATAGAAAACAGATCAATGTATTGCAGAAATAAAATGCCAGTAATTAGTCATTATATTAAATGTACATATGTGAACATGGAATCACAAGACTTCAGGCTATGAAACAATATTTACTGTTACAGTTGTAATTATTAGAATAAATCTTTGTTAATTAATGTTAATAGTTCAAATAGGCTTCATGAAATGCATTTATAACAACATAAAAGTACTGAATATTAACTTGGTGTTCATCTATCTTTTTCCTAAAGGGGACATTTATATTAAAGCCTATGCTAAGAGGTGAGGTAAGGTGATATTTGTCACTACAGAACCTGTGTGCTATGGTAAATTAAATTCACTAAGCAGGAAAGAGTCTCATTAAAACCTAAATAATTCATTTTGTCCTATATTCATAAGTGAGAATTCTAATGCTGTTTCAATGTTAACACCTTTTTAGTGCATTTTTAGCTGTCTATAGAAGTCTTGATTCTAGAATAAATTAGTGGGTAAATGTATTGATCTTAGAAATTAAAGATTCAAATGAAAGCTGAATTAAAAAGATGAATGGTTTAACTCAAGAAGTGAAGATCTGCATGAAAGTACAAATAATACAAGTCAAAATTAGGTCACAATAATTTACATATTTTGAGACAATTTACTTTTTTTCTTGAATCAAGACCTATATCTGTTTAACTGCTTGTCTGGCTTGACCTTATCTCCTGATTGGTAGTGCTTATTTGGTTTATATTTTATTTCTACTCATGAACTTATTATCTCAAGATAGAGCAGTGAGGGAGAAGTAGAAGGAACACTGGAAGTTTGAGAATGAGGCAGGAAGGCTGACTCAGCTGTAGACGACTGGTCTCTGGGGGTTCTCCCACCTCCCTTCTCTGTCCTTTCCACTAAAACTATGCCTTTGCCCAACCTAGTAGTGTCTGCAGAATGACCACCTTCCTTAAAGACTTGTCCTCCCCCCCCCCACTCGGTCTGGTAGTCTGAACTCAGGTCCTGGGAGCTGTCTCTTAGCTTTTCCTGCTTCCAGTATGGTGTTCTACCACTGAGCCACAGCTCCACTTCTGTAGTGGGATGGTCAACTGCAGATAGAAGTCTAATGGACTTGCTTGCCTGGGCTGGATTTGAACTACAATCCTCGGATCTCAGCTTCCTGAACAGCCAGAATTACAGGCCTGAGCTGCCAACACCTGGCATGAGAGAGTTTTGAATATGAGTTCTAATTTTGTCATGGAATATTCCCACAAAATGTCTGCACTCGCTAGCGTGCCTACAACTTTGCTCAT
Source organism: Megascapheus bottae (assembly GCF_031878675.1). NCBI lineage: Eukaryota > Metazoa > Chordata > Mammalia > Rodentia > Geomyidae > Megascapheus > Megascapheus bottae. Next base: position 1,254,975 of record NC_143535.1, on the reverse strand, counting down.
GGCTGTCAGAGCACACCCCGCACCACTGCCACACGGGGGCTGCCTGCGCCCTGTGGCGTGCTGGCATGGAGGCATGCAGTGTTCTTCCTTCTGCTTGTCTTTTACTTACCACAAGGACTTCGAGACAAGTCTGTGTATTAATGATTTCTTTTGATTCATGAATTATATTACATAAAGCATTTGTCTTCTGAATAACATTATCTGAAACAGTTGATTGCTCACACTGGGCAATCAACGTGTATGTTTTAGACATGTATATGTGTGTATTTACAGATTCTGACGTATATTTGGCATCCACAAATCACACACATCAGAAACATTTCAGGAACAAGGTAGAGTTTCATTATATATTTACAGCCATAAAATAGTCATCAATAGCATTACAGAGCTCAGATGCACAAAGGCAGCATTGCTCCCTTGGGCCCTTTCTGGACTTCACATGCTCTGCAGGAAGCAGACCTGGAAGGTGGAGCAGCTCCACTTCCTCCTGCCACTGATACAACGCCCAGTCCTCACTGCAATCATGGCCTATATATACAGGGTCGACAAGATGGCTGGATGGAAGTGTATCTTAGCTACTTGGTCAGCTTCAGGGTTGTAAGTGCACAGGTGACAACTCAACAAGATCTTATGGTGGCAGGTAATGGAGGGCTGAGAGCATGAAGAATCACAGGGGCCTCAATGGTACAGAGACTTTAGGGGCCACTGTGTGCTTTGCATTAGAATGCCACAAAGAACTGCAACTTAGATGAGCCATGGCTTAGATGAGCTGTGCTTAGGAGAAAGCAAGATGTGCTCACAGTCCCATCCACACATCCTCGCAGCAGGAATCATCTCTAGCACGGGTCTCAAAACCAAGTTCAGCAGTACACAGAGTAACAACCCGGAGTGTAAATACTGTCTATATACTTATAAGCGCCAGTATAAACAAATACTCTACAGCCCATTATCCTAGTCTAATGAAACAGGAAACACTGAAAACAAAAACTGTAAAGCAGCTAATATATACACATGCATAAACGATCTAGATAGAGTGGCTAGCAGAAAATGATTTCAAAACAACGATCACTAGCTTATTATGAAATTACAGAGAATGGAAGGGTGACAAAGGGTTTCAGTAATGAATTATCATCAAAACCAGTTCTCCATTTCAGGCTGGTAAATACAGTATTCAGAAATACTACTTCATTGGTTGGGTTCCAGGAGGTCATCTTATGTAGACTGAAGTCCTAACACAGGCATAGCAGGAGCCGTGGAGGAGTTAATGTTTTTCCTGAACGCTTACAGATACTTAGATTGCTTTGGTAGAGATTATACATTTGTGTGTACTTCAGAACTTCCTAGAGTTTGCGAGGACTTTGTGACAGCCATAAGGCCGATTGTCCCCTCTTCTACTCCAGCATCCCCCTCCCCTTAAGTTTTCTGTAACTCGTTTTACCCTGCTTGAAGAATAAAGGACATGTGTCATCAAAATGGGGGAGCAGGGCATGATTTAGAGTTGGAGGCAGAGAGGAAGCTGGGGCGGCAGAGAAGGCTTGGTGCGTCCCATTATCCCAACAGTCAATCAGCTTTTCATTTGAACATTACTTTCTTTCAGAAGAGTTTGATGCATTTTAAGTTGATGCAGCAGTGTATGTTATTAAAGCCAGGAATCATAAATTATTCCTTAAATCATTGAGTCTTGGGAAAATAGAAAGCCAATGAATCCCATACCGTTTGTGTATCGATTGAGTTTCCGTGCAGGCCAGCCTGGCTCTGGCTGGTGCTTCTTGGCTCCAGCAGGTCTGTACTTTCTAATTTGCTGGAGAACTGCGTGAAAATATCCCCATGGCCCTCTTGTAAAATATGACAGCCTGACATTTTCTTTAATTACAAGACCTGATCTGTTTAATAGCACAAAATTGGCCTCCAATTTGACAGGCCTCCCCTTTAAAATCAATGGTGAGACTCTAGGGCACCAGCTTGGTCATCAGATCAATACTAGAAAAAACATAGCTTGTCAGGACCTCTCAGCCTTTTATCGATTCAAATGGGGGGGGCAGCATACAGATTGAATAATGGAATTACAGCTCCAACCCAACAAGCAGAAACTTCTCACATTAATTTCAGTATAGGCAGATGAGTCAGTGACGAATGATGCAAACACAGTATAATTATCCAAGGTGCAATGCTTAGAAAATGTTCCGAGCTATCAGGACACATAGGCACACATGCATGCACATGCACACACACACACACACACACACACACACACACACTTTCATATACCTTTTCAGATTATTCAGCATGTGAACAAAATATGAAAAGTGCTACCTTGGTCGTATTACTCACAAAACAAAAATACCAGAATGTTGCTCACTGGTAGTGGACAAAGATAAGTCAAAGAAGAAAAAAGAAGAAAAAATGTGAGAAGAGAAAATGATCCACTCTTTGCTGTTGAACTATTTACTGAATGTGTGCTCAAGTTTTAGAACACGTGTTTAACCAAGGGTCCAGGGCCCCACCCATAGGTCCTGACACAGCTGGGGTCCCCTCTACTCTGCCACATGCAGAAGCCAGGAGTCTAAAGCGGGGACACACCCAGCAGTCGATGACGCCGCTGAGGGGTGGATGCTTTGTTTCTGTCTTTTCACTTTCTAAAGGAAGTGGTGCTCAGGTCACAACATGAGGAAATATAGAATTCATTCTGAGCCCTAGATCATCTCAACTTGCTGCAAAAAATCCAAGATGCATTCAGAAAAGTTTTTAAATCATTTGTATTCACATCTACTAAAAATGACTCTTAACAGGGATAAGGTGGTCAGTTTTATAGTAGGCATATCTCCCTAGAAGTCATATTTTTAGAAAAGAAAAATATTTCAGTGTACATCAGAGAAAGTCACACCAACTACTCATAACCTAAGGGAATAATTTGAAAATGCATCATAATAACTTGTCAACTGGTTTCCTAATAGTTTACAGAGTGTAAATTATTAGCACTACCATAGTTATTTTATTTTCTTTTATCTCATTTACATACTTAGCATTTACTTTGTATTTCTGTATACTTATACATTATTTAATTACTTCATCTTAATATTTGAGCCCAGACAGTATCTCTGCAGCAGAAGTTGATCATATTTGATAACTATGTTATCTACTGAAGAAGGTAATTCATGTCATGCCTTGCATACTAAACCACTTTTAAGATTTTACCATTCCTTTTCAACTATATACAAAACTCAACCTCATTCTGCCTATCTTAAATATCTACGCTAGCATTTTCTCTAATTCCTTAAGCCCCATAGTTTCTAGAGAGAACTCTGCCTTTGGATAAACAGTATCCTGGAAGGGTGGCAGTGATCAAGAAGCACTCACTCAGAAGATGGCATATGAAATTGTAACCTCTTTGTATAACCACTTAATAATAAAAAAGAGAGAAACCAGAAAAAAACAGCACCTCAGTAGTCAAGAAACAATCAAATCAGCTTTTCAATACAATAGTTCCCTACAGAGGTCTATGGGAGATAACCCCCCCAACCACCACAAGTATACAAAGACCTCCTACACAAAACACAACTACACAAACACCTCCAACACCAAACACCACAACTACAAAAACACTCCTACACAAAACAGAACTACTACACAAACACCTCCTACAAAAACACCTCCTACAAAAACACTTCCTACACAAAACACAACTACATAAACACCTCCTACACAAAACAGAACGACTACACAAACACCTACACAAACACTTTCTACACAAAACACAACTACATAAATACCTCCTACACAAAACACAACTACACAAGCAAACACCTCCTACACAATACACAACTACACAAACACCACAACTGTACAAATACCTTCTACACAAAGTACCACAATTACACAAACACTTCTTACATAAAACACCCCTGCTACACAAACACCTCCTACACAAAACACCATATCTACACAAATACCTCCTACTTGGAAAGCAAAAGGGGCCAAGAGGATGTCTCACATTGTTGAGGATTTTAAACTGACTTCACACAACAGGGAAAACATTTTTTTCTCAGTTATTTGCAAGATTATGTGTAACAAGAACATTACATACACTATAGCAATGAAAAATTGGCCTAGAAATCCATTCCTTATTTTCATAACTTTAGGCATCACTAATCCAGAAACATTCCCAAGTTGCAAATTTCTTGTTTCTTTTAATTAAAACTTTACAGACTGCCAACTTTTGCTATTTGTTAAACTTTAACAGATGTTACTGAACATCTCCTCTGTTAGGAAAACACACTAGGAACAGAGGACATTTATTTTCTCCAGACATTTTAAACTTTACTGACAGACTTGTTTTTAATAATCATTCAGACACAAAGCCTTGTGAAGACAGAGTCCTGGTTGCTATGGTTTGGTTTTGTCCAGTGGTAAACAACTTCCTCTAGTAATGGTTGTGGTGGAATCACAGTCCCAGTCCAACACTCTGACTTCATTACTCCGGTGGCCACCTGTCACGGGTTGGGCAGGGAGGCCAGGTCCCCACACAATGGCATGGCATGCACATTTTGAAGCAAGAGTCCCTTGGCTGCCTTCTTCAGGCAAATGATGCTTTTAAAATTGAAAGTCCTGAAATGTCCTCACCTCTCAGAAAGGATTGTTCTGAAGCTGACATTTCTGCAGTGGCCAGTATCTTATTACAGTTTGGGGGTTCTGACACTGAAACTGATTTCAAGGCAACGGCTTCAGATCTGTAGTTTTTGTGAATGTGAACTGGACCTTCCCGATCCAATTGGTTTAGGGATGAACTGTTTTATTCAGATGAGTTTCCTCCCACATGGTGAACTAAGGAAGTGGTTCTGATGGAGTGCGGCCAGCCTGGGAAGAGTGTATCCTGCGTCCCATCACGGAGGGCCCAGGCCATAGGGCGTCGAGACGTGGAGCTCTGCCGGTGGGGTGGGGTCACACATCAAGGCAGGAAGTCAGGGATGGTCAGAGACCACTGCAGAGCTGGTAAGGGGAGCACACCACCCCATTTTTCCGTTCAGCCCCAGGGAGACTTCTTCGCGAGCTTACTGTGGTGTACTTGAAACGAAGGAAATGCGTGGGTTTAGAGCTCCAATTTCTTTCCTTCAGTTTTAATCTCATGTGTCATTTCCTATCTTTGGAAGGTCATGAGCTAGATACAATTATGCTAGTGTTTAATCATTGGCTCTAATTTGCATTAAATCTCTTTGAGGATAAATGTTCCTCAAATTTGTAATACTAATTAATAATTGTGCAGCAATCTACTATATAAAATCATGTGCTCTGAGTCTATGTTTAGTGTTTTAAATTGTAGTGCTATATGTTCAGAATATTTTCAAAGTAGATGGAGTGCACTGCTTGGAAAATGATGCATATCCCAACCCATTTCAGCATATGTACTCAGTGTACCAATATATGTTTAACATTTAAAAATTACAAGTCTCCTGAATTCACTCAGCAACTGAAAAACATGACAAATCAACAAATAACTCTCAGCCAAAAGGTATGGCTCTTATCACTTCCAGAACCGCACCTTTCTTCACCTCTTTACACATTATTTCTCTTAGTTCTTTAACATATTTGATAGAAAAAAATTTTAGAAATAACAACATCTAATAGAAATAATTTGTTTACTAAATCCAAAATGGTGACTATTTGCATTTGTTTCCTATTGGTTACATCTTTTTCCTGTGACTTTGCACGTCTGGTACTTCTGATAGTGTTACTTAAAACAAGATATTTATTATTTTAATAATTTTATTTGTCTGGGTAAGTACATTGAACATTACAGCTGTAACTGTCAAAAAACAAGGTATTTAAAATAACACGTAACAGACCTATCTAGCCCACATCTCTGATGATTAAATTTGCAACGTCGCTGTCACTGCTCATGCCTTTGTTATAATTTTCTTCATCAAGTTTGTTGTGATTTGTGAGAGTATCTGTGGGTACGTACACGTGTATAATGTTTTCTTTTTGGTCCTGGAATAATTCTGCCAACTGTCTTTCCTGCAGGGCATTTCCACCGAGCTTCCCGTCAGTTGTCTTCTCCCATAGGCCTCGCCTTGTTTCTCAAAGGCATGGCACACTCGCATCAGCCAGAGTTGAGGTTTCTTGAATCATCTGTGTGTGGGTCTTCGACGACTGGCCAGGACCTCAGCTCAGCAGAAGTAGGCTGTCCTCTAGGGCTCTGGATGTCTCCTTCTCCTTCTGCAGTCGTTCAGATCCTAACACAGCTGGGAGACCAGGTATATCCCTTCATAAAACCAGGTGGTGATTTGAGTTTTCCACAGTTCTCCATAGGAGATCTGCTTCTCTGGGTTCCTTTGAAAATTCTTGAGCAAGCTCCGGGCTGTCTCAAATAAGAATGGCAACTTTGGGCAATGGAGATGCAGCCAACACTTTCCTCCTGACTCATCAGTGCCTTCAGTAGCCTTTCCTGCAGAAATTCTTCTCATCCAATAAATAATCACCATGTTCTGACACAAGAACTTTCCCAGGCAGATGTGCCTTTCTCCTGTGGATCGTGCTTTCCATGAAACCATTGGTGTTCCTCCTCCTCTGAAGTGAGTGCTGCTGATTTTGAGTTACTGTGCCGCCAAAGAGACCAAGGGAAAACGGAGTGAGAAGAGCTTGCACTTGAAGGAACACACACCCCACTGTATTCCTGAGCTGAGTAATTGGTCCTGGACAGAGTATACAGGCAGTCTTTACGGCCACGGCTTGGAAGGCTTTCCAGCTTGAGGAAGACAGCAAGTGGCTGCGGTCTCAGAGCCAAGGCCAGCTTCTCTTCTGAAGCACCACTGCACACGGCACATCTCTCTTGTAGCGACTCTACGAGTCCTTCTGAGAATTTTTTCTGGATATGTGTACCTGGGCATTCCTTACAGCATGCCGTATCTGCACTGCTACTCCAGATGAGGCATCATCTCCCCACTCTCAACCCCAGCACCTCTCCACCCCTGTCCAGATAAGGCATCATCTCCCCACTCTCAACCCCAGCACCTCTCCACCGTTATCCAGATGAGGCATCATCTCCTCACTTTCAACCCCAGCAACTCTCCACCCCTGTCCAGATAAGGCATTCATCTCCCCACTCTCAACCTCAGCACCTCTCCACCATTATCCAGATGAGGCATTCATCTCCCCACTCTCAACCCCAGCAACTCTCCACCCCTGTCCAGATGAGGCATTCATCTCCTCATTCTCAACCTCAGCACCTCTCCACCCCTGTCCAGATGAGGCATTCATCTCCTCATTCTCAACCCCAGCACCTCTCCACCCCTGTCCAGATGAGGCATCATCTCCCCACTCTCAACCCCAGCACCTCTCCACCGTTATCCAGATGAGGCATCATCTCCCCACTCTCAACCCCAGCACCTCTCCACCCCTGTCCAGCAGTCATGCATCTCACTAGGAAACTCCAGTCCTCAGGTGCCAACATTCACCTTCCCCTCGCTGTGTGTCTCACTCATGATCCCCTACTTTGAAGATTCAAGTGCTATAAACTTGGGAACGGTTTCATCTTGAAAGCTTTCAGAAATGTATCTTTTGTGTGCTGCCCTTTTCTGCCCATCTACTTCTACTAATTGACATAACCCGAATAGGCAGGCTATGGTTTCCATTCTGTCAGACTGAAAATGTGCGGCCGCCACAGAAGTTCAGTTCCATTGGGACTGCTTTGGGCCATCTTTTGTTTACAATTCTGACAACTCTGGGAGCACCTTCCTGCCCACACCCCACGCAGAGCCGCCACGGGATTCCAGGGCTCTGCCCATCACTGGACCACAGGAAAGTCCCGCATCAGCTCGCCTCCTCACTGCCTCTCTTGTCCAGGGCAGATGGCCGCCGAGGATGACCAGTGAAAGGCGTGGTTGCCGTGGTGTGAACCCACTGCACTTGGTCAACAAGTGAAATTCCTTCAGTGGCGGGCAGGACAGCACCCTCCTCCGCATACCTCAGGAAATGCTAAGGAGTTGATGGCATTTCCCCGTCGCCCCACAAGTCTCTAAGAGCCCAGAGAGCCCAGAACCCCTGAATGGTGTTTGTGCTTAAAGAGAGCTGACAGATACAACAGGGAGTCACAAACCTGTGAGGTCCTGACCTATATATATTAGCTCTTAAATATCATTAAAAGATTCTTTACTAGGGGCTGGGAGTTTGGCCTAGTGGTGGAGTGCTTGCCTGGCATGCATGAAGACCCAGGTTCGATTCCTCGGTACCACATACATAGAAAAAAGCCGGAAGTGGTGCTGAGGCGCAAGTGGCAGAGCTCTAGCCTTGAGAAAGTCCAAGGACAGTGCTCAGGCCCTGACCCCAAGCCCAGGGCTGGCAAAAAAAAAAAGATTCTTTACTAGTAAATGTTCACAATAACACATTTCATTTAAGCGACGTTTTCATGGACTTGTGTTAGTAGATCTTTGAAGTGAATTTCATCTTCATGTTAAGTGTGAGACATGACACCATGAAGACACATATTCTTCTGCTACGCTGCAGATAATGCAACTTGGAAATGGCATTACAGCCATCAAAACCAGAACCTCAGTAAAACTGCCCTCATCATCCATGCTGATTATAAAGGGTGACAAATTGTGTTTCTTGAAGTTGATACAAGTAACAATATAACCATTTCTACCTTGGAGAGCTGAAATGGTGGCAGACTCCGAGATTCAGTCCTACACTCAAGGTTGGCACTTAAAAGATGAATCACTCAGTCCTCTTCATGCAAACACAGAAACAGCAAAATTAGAAGGCATCATGCTCAAAACCACAAAACCATATGAACATTACAGACAAGTTCCTGTACAAACATCCATAGCTGACTTAAAATCGGCTAAATTTCCATGCTTGTGCTGACTAACTTCAGATATTCTTTAATGAAAATACAACCTTTCAAAAAATAAAAACAAGGAAACGCCAACCAGTGTTTGAATAGAGCAGACAGCGGTCTTCATGTGTCCCTGAGCTGACTTCTTTTCTCACATGTGTTTTTTTTTTTGCTTATGCTTGAATGTCACCCAGATAAAATAGCAGAGGATTTACTGTTCACTTTACCAAGTGAACACAGTGCACACCACGTGTGCAATCACACCAGGCTGCGGAGAGGACGGAAGACGGCCTCCGAAGACAGACCCAAGGGAAGGAGCACTAGGGAACACAGAGCCTCCTCCCCCACCTCCTCCTCTACCCCTCCACCCCTTCCCCACCTTCACGCCCCTCCTCCTTCCCCTGTTCCCCCTCCATCCCCCATCCCCTCCTCCTGCTCCTCCTCTCTTCACCCCTCTCCTCCTTCCCCTGCTCTTCCTCCATCCCTCACCCCCTCCTCCCGCTCCTCCCCCTCCATCCCCCTCATCCTTCCCCTGCTTCATACCCCTCTTCCTCCTCCTGCTCCTCTTCCCCCTTAATCCCTCTTCATCCTCTGCCTCTTTCCCCTGCTCCTCCTCCTGCTTCTTCCCCCTCCCCCTCCTTCTGCTCCTCCTCCTGCTTCTCTTCTACCTTCGTCCCCCCACCTCTGCTCTTGCTTCTTCTCTTCCTCCTTCCCCTTCCTTTCATTCATAATTAGTGCCATTATTTATATTTCTCTTCAGATGTTGGAGAGACATGAGTTAGCCATCTGTAGTATTACACAGACTGTTTAAGCCTGACGATTCTCTGATGTACTATTTTAGAGCCACTGTACATTTTCAAAGAACACATAGAGAAATAGATAGCAATTCTTAAACATCAAATCTTAATCTTGCATTGGCATTGCAATGTGTTGGCCATACCATATGAACATACGAATAATCCACTTGTAAAATTAACAATTAATTGGGGAAAATAGCTCTAAAGGTAGCAGCTTCATAGCTTCCTGGGTCATCATGCACCTATTTTAGGATATCTCATTACATGCTGACATACTTATATATGATGCTTAAATTGGTTTAAATACACACACAAATATTTGCCATCATTATGGAAAATAATGGCAGTGACCTCCAGCTTTTAGAATGTTGCGTCCATCACTGGCTTCTGCAACCCCTACTGCTCCTGTGTCCTGTCAAAGGACCTGCGCGCATCAACCCTTCCTGACCTGTCTTTCCACCTGCCTCCCCCACACTGCAGCAACCACCATCGCCTTCCCACCTTTTTAGTCCTACCTACATGCAGTATCTTGCAGTTTCTGTCTTTCGGTGCCTCGCTCATTCTGCTTAACACAGGACCTTGTTCCTCCCGTACAGTCACACAGTGCAGGACTTGGCTCTTGTGTATGGCTGAATAGCCTTCCATCTGCCGTGCACTATGTTCTCTCTACCCATTCATCACTCAAGAGGCACTTAGGTTGTTCCCATTTCTTGACGTTGTGCGTAATGCCACAATGAACTTGGGAGAGCAGATGTCTTGCTGGCAGAGTGCTTTCATTTCTTTTGGATATATGCCCAGTAACAAGACTGCTGCCTCAGATGGCAGCTCTATATTTAGTTATCTGCATAAACTCCACACTGCTTTCCATAGTGGCTGCATTAAAGCACGCTCCCACCCACAGCTTGCAGTCTCTTCCCCACATCATTCTCTGGGTTTTCCTTCATTAGGGTTTTAGGGTAACATTGCTAGTAGGAGCTGACAGCTCTTTGCAGTTTCCATTTTTATTTCTCTGATGACTGGTGATTTTCCATGCTTCTTCATATGTCTGTTGGCTGTTTGTATGTCTTCTTTTGAGTATGTCTGATTCCATTTTCCAGTGTTTCAATTAGTTTTGTTAGACATGTGGTTGTGAAGTTCCTATGTTCCCATCTCTGCCCTTCCTTCGCTGTGATGCAGCTACTTAATGTGACAACATCCTGTCTGTCCGCACTTCCTGTTGCTTCCTGGCAAATTCTGGGTTCTCAGGCTTCAGTCCTGAAAATGTCTCACCATTTCAGGTCTTACATTTAAGATTCAATCCATCTGAGCTGACTATTCTAAGTCAGAGAGACTGGCTTTGGTTCCTTTCTTCTGTAACCCATAAACTTCCCAGCAAATTTTATTGGAAAAACCGTCCTGTCCTTCTTTCAATGCATTTTGTTGATGAATGATAACACATTAGCTGTGGATCCACAGGCCAATTTCTAGGCTTTTTCTTCATTTTTTGGCTGGTATCTGTATTTGTGCCAATACCATGATATTTTTATTACAACAGCTCTGTAGTGAATTTTTCAGTCTTCTGGTATAATGCCTCTTTGTAATAGTTCTCTGAACTAACTTGCTAATGTGGAGCTTTTTCTGCATCTTAGCATAACTGTACAGTTTAGGCTACTCTTTTCTAGTTCTGGAAAGAGCACCATCAGTATTTTGATAGAGATTATTTTGAAATTGTCAATTACTCTGCACAGTACCAACACTTTAGCAAAATTGATTCATCAAACTCATGAGCACAGGACATTACTCTACTTTATTATGACATTAAGATTGCTCCTCCAGCGACCATCTGAGGAACAGCAAAGGGGAGTTTCCTCGGTGTTCCTCTGCGAGGCTCCGGTGGTCGGAGGCCATGTCAGGCCATGAAGCCTAATGCAGAGCAACCCAATGATCTGGTTATTTACTGAAGTTGAGAAAGTTAGGAAGCTACAGAAAGAGAGCTGCAAGTAGGCCAGGGTTGATTACAGACACCAATAACACAGGCCATTTCTATAGCATAAGCATCCGTAGTCAAGTGGCAGGTCAGTGATACAGGCGAACAATGGACCCGGCCTTCCAGTGCACTTCAGAATCACGCAAAGGCGTTGTGGAGAACATTCTCAGAAAACTCAACACGCCGCTTCAAGGCTCACTGTCAAAGGATAGGCGTGAAGGCTACTGTGGCTTCAAGCTCTAGTCAATTCTCGTCTGCCATTCTAAATCTCTGGGGGCCTTCACAGCGTAGGCCTGCTCTGCCTGTGCCCTTAAGTGGAACCCAACGGCGAGGGTTCATCTCTCCCGAGCAGGGATTACTTCAGCTTCACCACTGAGCTCCACTACTAAAACCATGAAGATGGCTCCAGTATGCTGCTCACCGCAAAGCACTCAGAGCTCTGGTGGAAATGGAAGATGGGATCCATAGGTGTTCACACTGCGAACTCACATCCAACCAACAGACCATGCAACCATCGAGGACAGAGTCTGGCTTTCTAGTCCCACTGTGAGAGACATTGGAAAGATCTGAAAAATGCAAGCTGAAGGTCTTCTGGAAAGTTGGCATTTAAGATATATTGAGCCTACTATGATTCACTGGGAAGTGATCAGGATCTCAGCCCCAATAGGGGCCTGAGAAAGGTGCAACTACTGACTCCACAGTGGACATGGCGGTAAGACCATTGGGCAACAACATACACGTCCAACTGGAGGATTACTGCGGCCATGGCACAATGGTGCACACAGAACGTGAGAAGGTTCATTCCCTAAGCACAGCGGACCTGGCTTTAGGACCACAGAACACTGGGGTCCATACCTAGTAGAGCACCATGACCGCCACACAGTAACAGAAATGCAAACAGCTAGAGACTACCATAAATAATATGCACCACACACACACACACACACACACACACCACCTAAACAAAAGGAACCAAGATTCTCTGATGACAATTCTGTACTTTCCTGAGATCTCTGTGCTTTTTTTTTTACTTAAAAGACTTGGTATTTAATTTTTCAGGAAGTCATTTAAACATAATTGGAATGATTTTCACAAAATGCATATTCATGGAAACCCCACAGTCCTGCCCCTGTTTCGACTCTTCGGTTCACTATCAGGTATACAGTGAGGAAAAAGAACAGGCATGCCTTCATCCTTCCTTATCTCAACCAGTACAGGTTTATTTTGAAAACCTTCAAAATTCCACTTATTTACTTGTTTGACAATGCCCACTTTTCCATCCTAACATAAAACCCATGAGAAAAATTACCCCACTTTCTCTTTCCTATGTCTAAACCCCCTACCTTGGCCTGGGGACCCAAAACAGAGGACATGAAGAGAACCATGAATTCCCTTACCTACGCCTTCTGCTTTTCAAGTTAACACATTTTATAATTAACTATATCTTAAAAATAACTTCATTTGTGTTTTTCTCCCTGTCTGAATAGATGTTTTTAGAAACAGATATTTTATGCTTTGTTGCCTAGAAATCAATGAAGCAGACAGAAATGTAAGCCATCCTTTGGGAGTTCTTGAGAAGGCCCTGAGCGCCCTGACATCACTGGGCATGTATCCACACAGGGGACTGCGCCCCGTGCCGTGCCGTGCTCTGCATTCCCATGGAAATACATCGACCATGCAGTCTTCACCTCGGGTCAGGCATCACACACGAGCAAGATAGTGTGGAGATGAAAGGAAAAGCTTTTTAAAATTCTAAACTTTATCACAGTTAAAGAAAAATTTAAAATACTAGATAACCTGAACATATCCAACTCTTACAATATCTTTTTAAAATTTACTCAAGTATAAAAATCTCACATGACAGAATGATTTAATGACAAGCCTATCGGTCCAATGTGATTCAAAGCTGCCCCAACAAGCAAGTTCAGCTCATTTGCAAATGTCAAGCATGTCCCTTTAAATTGGTTCATTAACTCACTTTTGGAAGGCAGCGTCAAGAACTAGGAGTTACCGGCATTGCTCATTAGTGGATCTCCTGGACAGAGTAAATAGGTTTAGATGGAATAAGATTGATTAGTCTGCCTTAAGATTCAGCACAGCATAGCAAGTTCCAGCTGCTTTTCCTCTGCTGCATAAGAGTGAAACATTTCCTGCAATCCAGGTTTCTAACAAGAATGGGCCATGTCTCAGCCTGTCTACATATCAGCTGAGACACATGCATTTTACTATGCCATTTGGTTCTGATTTCAGTGACAATAGAAATGTCCTGTTAAAAATGCAAATAAGACTGCAATAAGCACAACAGAAGGATTTACACAAGCCAGGCAGGAAATCAGGAGAGAGCACACTGAACACATAAAGCCCTGACAGGAAATCAGGGAAAGAATGCACTGAATACAACAACCCAGACAGGAAATCAGGGAGAGAACACCTTGAACATAACGACCCAGACAGGAGACCAAGAAGAGAACACACTGAACACAACGACCCAGACAGGAGACCAGGGAGAGAACACACTGAACACAACAATCCAGACAGGAGATCAGGGAGAGAACACCCTGAACACAACCACCCAGACAGGAGACCAGGGAGAGAACACCCTGAACACAACCACCCAGACAGGAGACCAGGGAGAGAACACTTTGAACACAACCACCCAGACAGGAGACCAGGGAGAGAACACTCTGAACACAACCACCCAGACAGGAGACCAGGGAGAGAACACCCTGAACACAACCACCCAGACAGGAGACCAGGGAGAGAACACTCTGAACACAACCACCCAGACAGGAGACCAGGGAGAGAACACACTGAACACAACCACCCAGACAGGAGACCAGGGAGAGAACACCCTGAACATAATGACCCAGACAGGAGATCAGGGAGAGATCACCCTGAACACAACAACCCAGACAGGAGATCAAGGAGAGGACACACTGAACACAACCACCCAGACAGGAGACCAGGGAGAGAACACCTTGAACATAATGACCCAGACAGGAGATCAGGGAGAGGACACACTGAACACAACAACCCAGACAGGAGATCAGGGAGAGAACACCCTGAACACAACCACCCAGACAGGAGACCAGGGAGAGAACACCCTGAACACAACCACCCAGACAGGAGACCAGGGAGAGGACACACTGAACACAACAACCCAGACAGGAGACCAGGGAGAGGACACACTGAACACAACAACCCAGACAGGAGATCAAGGAGAGAACTCACTGAACACAACCACCCAGACAGGAGACCAGGGAGAGAACACCCTGAACACAACCACCCAGACAGGAGACCAGGGAGAGAACACTCTGAACACAACCACCCAGACAGGAGACCAGGGAGAGAACACTCTGAACACAACCACCCAGACAGGAGACCAGGGAGAGAACACCCTGAACACAACCACCCAGACAGGAGACCAGGGAGAGGACACTCTGAACACAACAACCCAGACAGGAGACCAGGGAGAGGACACACTGAACACAACAACCCAGACAGGAGACCAGGGAGAGGACACACTGAACACAACAACCCAGACAGGAGATCAAGGAGAGAACTCACTGAACACAACCACCCAGACAGGAGACCAGGGAGAGAACACCCTGAACACAACCACCCAGACAGGAGATCAAGGAGAGAACACCCTGAACACAACCACCCAGACAGGAGATCAGGGAGAGGACACACTGAACACAACCACCCAGACAGGAGATCAGGGAGAGGACACACTGAACACAACAACCCAGACAGGAGATCAAGGAGAGAACTCATTGAACACAACAACCCAGACAGGAGATCAGGGAGAGAACACCTTGAAGATAATGACCCAGACAGGAGATCAGGGAGAGGACACACTGAACACAACAACCTAGACAGGAGACCAGGGAGAGAACACCTTGAACATAATGACCCAGACAGGAGACCAGGGAGAGAACACACTGAACACAACCACTGAGACAGGAGACCAGGGAGAGAACACCCTGAACACAACCACCCAGACAGGAGACCAGGGAGAGAACACCCTGAACACAACCACCCAGACAGGAGACCAGGGAGAGGACACTCTGAACACAACCACCCAGACAGGAGACCAGGGAGAGAACACACTGAACACAACCACCCAGACAGGAGACCAGGGAGAGGACACCTTGAACATAATGACCCAGACAGGAGACCAGGGAGAGAACACCCTGAACACAACCACCCAGACAGGAGACCAGGGAGAGGACACACTGAACACAACCACCCAGACAGGAGATCAAGGAGAGAACACTCTGAACACAACCACCCAGACAGGAGATCAGGGAGAGAACACACTGAACACAACAACCCAGACAGGAGATCAGGGAGAGAACACACTGAACACAACCACCCAGACAGGAGACCAGGGAGAGGACACTCTGAACACAACAACCCAGACAGGAGACCAGGGAGAGAACACACTGAACACAACAACCCAGACAGGAGACCAGGGAGAGGACACCCTGAACACAACCACCCAGACAGGAGACCAGGGAGAGGACACCCTGAACACAACCACCCAGACAGGAGACTAGGGAGAGGACACACTGAACACAACAACCCGGACAGGAGATCAAGGAGAGAACTCACTGAACACAACCACCCAGACAGGAGATCAGGGAGAGAACACCCTGAACACAACCACCCAGACAGGAGACCAGGGAGAAAACACTCTGAACACAACAACCCAGACAGGAGATCAGGGAGAGGACACCCTGAACACAACCACCCAGACAGGATACCAGGGAGAAAACACTCTGAACACAACCACCCAGACAGGAGATCAGGGAGAGGACACACTGAACACAACCCAGACAGATCAGCAAGAGGACACACTGAGATAAAACATGAGCTGTTGTCCACTGGAGTGGCAGGTAAGCTCTATCTTTCTTTGCAGATGTCTGCAGAGGCATGCTTACTACCCTAGATTCCTTATGTACCGTATCAAGACTTCTGCCTGACCATGTCCTTCTTAGAGCCCTGTCTGTGTTCTGACCACATTGGGTTTACAAGTTCATACTTGGTAGACAGGCAGCCTTCATCTCCTCTGTGCCTTCGCTTCCTTTCTCCTGAGTCATCTCTGAGATACTCCTGTTTTTACCTTGTCTAGCCTGGACTGTGACCCTACGTATGAGTTCTGGTGGGGAGAGTTCAGATGAAGTGTCCCAAACACTTTTGCCTGGGTTGGCCTAGAACTGTGACCTTCATACCCTGCCTGCTGAGAAGCCATGTTGAAAGGTACCCAGCTTTATCTGGGAACATAGGCCCAGCACGGGTGTGGGCACCAGTCAAAGTCCAAACGTCTGCTGTACCGTGGGCCTGTCAACAAGGTCAGGACAGAGTCGTGAAAGGGTCGCGGGCACGTAATGGTCTTGTAACTCATTTAGGTAAGGCTGCCATCCTGATCAAGCATTCGTGATCATGAATATGTACAGCACCCTTCTTCATTTGTTTTGTCCTCCCCACAGTGGGCGTGGGCTCCATCACGAGGCCCCTCACTCCCTCACAGCCCCTGACCTCTGCGGAGATAACTGGAAGTGACATGGGCGTGCAGAAGGCATGTGGGCTGCTCTCTCCCCATCTTGAAAAGTGGACATGACATTTTTGTCTTTTGTAGTAAGTTTCATACGATTGAAAGTGTGTGTGGTACACCACACGTTAAGGGCCCTTGATGGGGCAAATACTGAGGAAGGGTGTACCTTCATGGCTGTCGTGATCCATGCACCTTCTTGACAGTATCTTCATTTCATTGCTCTGAAGAAAGCCCCTTACACATTAGGAAATGTGTAATAGTGAAAATACCTAAGATTTTATGTTGTTCCTGTTTCATGTATGCATTAAAATACTCTAAGTGCAATCCTACCTGGTGCAAATACCCAATGCGAATGCATACTACATATGATCTTATGCCAAAACTTTCCAAAAGATGTATTCTTCTTTTGTGATGAATTACACAGACAAAAGAGAGATGAGTGACAAAATTGTGAGTTTGTATCGGAGCTAAGCAAATTCTTCAGTGTAAACACATAGTCTCCCCTCCGTCTTTGTGTACCAACGTGAAATATCTCATATTTAAAGCCCAAGCTCAAAAGCACACCTGTGTGTATAAAAACTTGGCTTCCATCATCTCAAGTCACCTGTAGTCTTATCTGACCCTGCACTTCCACGGATGCTGGAATACTTGGCAATGGCGTCTTGGACTGTGTAAACATGTTAGAAGTCCTAGCCCGCTTTGTCCCTTGCAATTCCTAAAACTGTTCCATTCAAAAAAAAATAGTAAGTCAGTAAGATGCATTCTAATTTGCTAGGTATCTTCATTTTCTATCAGAGATTCTTCTTTCCCACTGTTTTAAATACAATGTGGATCTGCAAATAGCCAAGAAGGACATAAAATGAGGAAGTGAAGACAGAACACATGTCTCCTCTAGTATGCGTCCAACACAGTCCTTCAGAAAGCAAACAGTGGTGTCAGCACAACCCAGGCCATCTCCCGTGTTCACCTGGGAGTAGAGCAGTTGTAAAGGCTGCAGGGCTTTCCAGAGCCACATTAGGTCCAGTGGCTGCTTCCATCACATGCGTGTGGAGGGCAGAGAGAGCATTCACACACCATTACATGAAGACATCGAGGTAACGAACTGAGTGTATTCACACGACACGGATGGCATTCATAAAGAGAAAAAATCACACGCGCAGTTATCATAAAACAAAGAACAAATGTTAGGCAAATGCATGCAAAAAGGACAAATCCAAATCTAATACTCATGCTATGAACTCATTCAGATAATGTGTGTAGCATGCAAGCAGCCCAGGTCATGTTCTTCCATCCAGCGAAGCAGCAAAGGCTTGAAATGAAAATGTGTACACCGCGGGAGAAGATGACGTCCTGTACTCTTCACTGCCCAAGTCAAGCAGGTGAGTGAAAGGCACAGGAAAACGCTGGGAGTGCCACATACTCTCCCACTCATTGCAGGTGATCTTTCTTTTGAAATAATCTAACCACAAAATATTCATGTGCTAGAATCTTGCCTTTAAATCTGTTGCATTGCAGGATATTATAGCGTAATTTTTCTCTCTCACACATACACACATACTAGACCTATTAAGATGCATTATATGTACAAATACATATTTACATATATACACATACATATGGATGCATAGTTTTTATTAATCTAATCATTAGATAAGAATTTCAATCTGGATATTATAAAATCGCCAATTTTCATAGCTATTGTTTATATGTTAGTTCAACAGATAGGTAACATTTTCCTTGTTTGAAATAAAGTACTTCTATGTTCTCCACGCTGGCCTCTGACCGCACCTTCATCCTGTCTACAGCTGGGCTCTGACTGCAGCCCCGTCCTCTCCACGCTGGCCTCTGACCGCACCTTCATCCTGTCTACAGCTGGGCTCTGACTGCAGCCCCATCCTCTCCACAGCTGGGCTCTGACTGCAGCCCCGTCCTCTCCACAGCTGGGCTCTGACTGCAGCCCCGTCCTCTCCACAGCTGGGCTCTGATTGCAGCCCCGTCCCCTCCACAGCTGGGCTGCATGAACATCAGAAATAGACTTGCCAGATTCTGACTTATCATTTCTTATTGACTATCCACACCACTCTAGAAAACTGGGCATTGTTTTCCACATTGAAGATCCTATGGCTTTTCTCTGTTGCACAGAGTACCAGAAATAGATACTATTCAGAACCATTATTTTCAGGAAAACTTGGGGAATAGTGATTGCTTTCCTTTAGTATTTTTAAAATACTGCTTTAGTATTTTTAAAATACTGTTTTAAAACTAATTTCAATAGCATTTTTACTCATTGTCATTAGTTTCTTTAGAGTAACAATAATTACTAACCTGATACTAACCTTTGGAAATGGGGAGACCACTTCTATCTTCAATTCCTCAGCTCAGAAACTACATCTGTCCACCTCCCACCTGACTGCTTAGTGGCTGCTTCCATCCCAGAGCCTGGTGGGGAGGGGAGCTGCAAGTGCCTCAGTCTGATATCCCATGACTCTTAGCCAGAAATATTAAGTAACTTGCCTAAAACAATAAAGCTAGAAAATATAGAGTGAGGATCTCAACAGGGACACATAAGGAGTATATTTGCTTTGTTCATGTATAGTCTGTGTGTGCATGTATGTGTGTGTGTGCGTGTACACTTACACTTGCATGCAAAAAGAGCTCCAACACTGACGTAAGTCACACACGGGGAAACACAAAGCTACCACTGACAACCTGGAACTCCCTCCCAGCTGAACATATATACATTAATGTATTAGTGCATTAGATTGTTAAACAAATGGAACCCAATGAAACGGATGCTAATTCATTTATGACTGTTTTACATTGATTTTATGGGAAGCTGATGGTGTTTTGTTTTTGTTGTTTTTTTTTTTTTGCTCTTTCATCAAAAAGAAGACGAAGCCCATTTAAATGTTTTAATTGTTAGGGTTAGAAATGGATTTGCTTTTATCAGATCAATATTGCTTTGCCCAAGTATCAATTAAACTGACACTGACACGACTGACTATTGAATGAAAGAGTTTAATTAAATCCCATTCTCTTGCTTCTATAATGAGGGAGGAGGACTTGTTATAATCTTGACTTTTGCCCAGACTAGAATTTAGAAATTAAAAATATAAATGCTTACAATGACTGAAATTCACATAAAAGGCACAAGCTAGGCAAAAAGGAAGGTGTTTCCATCTTCATGTTGACTATGAAGACAGAACAGTTTATAGGGTAGGGTTCAACTGCTAAGGCTAGCTGGAGATTTGGGGTGCTGTCAACTGACGCCCGACAGCTCTGTCTCCACTGGCTTCCAGAGAGCTATGGCAGGCTTGCATGCATGGATCCCGGTCACAAGTCAGTCCTTTCCAGAACTTTCCAAATGAGTGGTTCTAGAGTGGGTTTCTTCCATGGTTCCCCTGTCCATTTTAAACCTTATTTTCCCCACTACAGTTTAAGCTTTTAAATTAAAATCTGCCTTCATCTTTCATTAAAATTTGCCTTTTATTAAAATCTACCTTCTCCACTAACAGCTCCATTTTTCATTAAAATCTGCCTTGGTGACTGCCATGGAAACCTCTGCTGTTCTGATGTTTGCTGCTATTTATAGCTGCGCATGGTCATTGTCTTTGCTGAGAATGATTTCTCCCAAACCCTCATCTGGGATAGTGTCACATACCGTAGCCACACCTTTGCTTTCCTCGCAGCTTGCCTCTCCACCCGCCCTGCCACAGTCCTCTGTGCTTGTACTGGTATCACAAACTCACTAAGGTATAGTTTCATTTTATTGACTTGTTTGCATTTCTGAAATTCAACCTCAGTAACTCAACAGCAACCTTCATCTTTCTGTAACTACCTTGAAACGGTGAACTTAGAATACCCTATAGTAAACACTAAATAAATGCCTATCTAATCAATGAGATTTTATTCTTAAAGCCTATAGCAGTAAGGTAGTAAATTAATCAGGAGGAAAAGAGTAGAAAGCATTACCATGTTACTAATAACTTGTTTGTTTTCCAAAATACAAATACTTGAACTCAAATATATGTAGACTTGAATGGAACAAGGTAAAAATAGTCCAACCTAATGTCAAACACCAATTTGTTTTCACACTGGGGAGCAAAAAGTCCTTTAAGCAAGACATCAAATATTTCACTCATTCTGCAAGTAACAACTCTTCCAGCCAGTCTGCCCCTAACTTAAATAACGCCAATTTTCTGATGTGTTTTCCATCCAGATTTTACTGTCCTTAGGCTATATCAGGCACTATGCCAAGTAATTAGAGAGCCAAATAATAGACCCACAATTTCAAATTAACTTCCAATATTGTCATCCTGCACTGGTGACAAAAGCAATAATAATAATGCTAAATTTATCCTCAGTCTTGCTAATCGCCTATTAAATGATTCAGTAAAAAGCATACCTGGACTTGGGTGTTCTGTACGCCATTTCCTCCCTGGTTTTACAAAGCTATAGGAGCGGAAGACAGTTTTTCTCCAATATTAATTCTGATACTAATTATTTCTTATTTACCTTCCCATCTAGCTTTCAAGTAATTAGTTTCTTGTTTTAAATGTCTTTGGAAATGGGAAAGACAGGCTATCCTTTCATTCATCCAGAGCTTTGCTGATGGTTGTGCTTAGTTACATTCTTCTACAGTTTAGCTTTCTCTGCCTGCAGTAGCAGCTAAACTGATAATACTGTCCACCGGCCTTCCCATACTCTGCTTTACAGAAATACAAAACCAGTGACATGGTCCATGCCAGTATCTTAGTTACTCGGGAGTGGGAGATCTTTTACTAACACAAAACTATTTCCACAGTATTTTTCCAAATAGATGTGAAATCAATGTTTTCACTATTTAATTCTGAGGAAAATTGTTCACTTATTTCCATTATTTGTCAGACAGAGGACAAGTTAAGGGGGAAGGGCTCGGCCCTTCACGGGTGCAGAAATGCACTGGAGGCCCGGGGTTTCCATCAAGAGCTCGTGTGTTCTCCCTGCACAAACTCCTTACCCACCTCTGTTCAGATCTCCTCCTCCTCTGTCTCCTTAATTCTTGAAGACATTTCAAACACTCAGCCCACCATAATCTTTTTTTCATGAACTAACACAGCACTATTTGAGTGTTAATACTAGAAACCATAGTAGAATTGGAAAGTAAGACTGTCACAAATGTGTTACTCTGACATAAGTAAAGGATTAAGACAAATCATAATATTATACTGGACTTATGATACAAACCTGGCTCTATACATAATTTAACTGTCACAAATGTGTTACTCTGACATAAGTAAAGGATTAAGACAAATCATAATATTATACTGGACTTATGATACAAACCTGGCTCTATACATAATTTAACAGTATGATTTTTGCACATATATTCAATGTGATGTACATATGTGTGTGATGTATTTTCAAATTGACAATAAAATGTAATTCTCCTAAATAAGAGAACAGATGCCAGATTCTAGTGACTCACGGCTGTAATCACAGATACACATGACGCTGAGATCTGAGGACTGCAGGTCAAAGCTAGTTTGGACAGGACAGTCTGCGAGACTGTTAGTTCCAATCAACTACCAAAAAGCCAGAAGTGGCTGTTTGTTTCAAATGGCACAGTGACAGTCTTGAGCAAAATGTGATGAAAAGAACCTCAAGAACATGCCATGCCCCAGGCCTGAACACAAGAGCCAGGAGTGGCAAACATATTCTCATTCTCCCTCTCTCTCCCTCTCTCTCCCTCTCTCCCTCTCTCTCTCTCTCTCTCTCTCTCTCTCTCTCTCTCTCTCTCTCTCTCTCTCTCTCTCTCTTCTCTCTGTCTCTCTCTCTCTCTCTCTCTCTCTCACACACACACACACACACACACACAAGAGAGAGAGAGACAGAGACAGAGACACAGAGACAGAGGGAGACAGAGGGAGACAGAGGGAAGAAGGAAGGGAGGAAGAGAGGAAAAGAGAGAGAGGGAGGGAAAGGGGAGAGGGAGGGAGAGAGGGAAACAACAAGAGAGAAGGAGAGAGAGGGAGAGTGATGGAGGAAGAGGAAGGGAGGGAGAAAGAATTATTTGTATATCATGATGATATTTAAAACAGCAAGTATGTACAGGAAAAATGTCATATGTCTTTAGATTTTCAATAGTTCCAGCTGACTTGATTAGAATGGATCTGCTATTAAACTTATATGCAGAGGC
This sequence comes from Megascapheus bottae, assembly GCF_031878675.1. Lineage (NCBI taxonomy): Eukaryota > Metazoa > Chordata > Mammalia > Rodentia > Geomyidae > Megascapheus > Megascapheus bottae. Next base: position 1,231,644 of record NC_143535.1, on the reverse strand, counting down.
TGGAAGAGTGTCTCAAATGAGAGCCTGAGGCTTCAAGTATAAGGCCTGGTCCTGCCAAAAACAAAAACTATAAAACAAGTAGCCTTCCCAATCCTATTTTGAAATTTATTAGCCAATTAAGAATTTACCACACCTAAGTATTTTATATTTCCTGGCAGAGCACTGAGCACTTGACATTCAACATGTAATGACTAGCTGATTCAAGACTAAAAGTCTCTGTTAAATGTGCTAGGGAGCAAAGAAGTTACTTGACTATACAATACAGGAACCACCATATCTGTAGCATCACCAACCAGTTACCTTACTTATGCCAACACCATGTGAATATGACTACTCAATTAAGGTATCAAAGCCATGCAAAATCATCCCGGTTCCTTCAGCTCAGCAGAATCTCCTCCTCAAACCCAGCCAGGCAGAGTGTGAGGTAACGCATTTCTCCACTGGATGAGGAGACTGTACCGGAGCCAGCTCTGCCAGTGCCCCGTGCGTCCACTGCAGCCTGGCTGAAGGAGGCTGGGATCCAGAAGGCCACCACGATGCCTAGCAGCGTTTTATGGAGGTCAAGGCTATGCCCGCCACGTTCCCTCATCGACTCTCAGGAAACCTGAGTGCAGCAGACTTCCTGATGGTAACTACGTGTACCGACTGCGTTGTCTGGGTTTAACTTCCAGGATCTTAGTATGGGTGAGACAGGAGAGGAGGTGATGCTACCTTCTCAGGATCATCTGCACAAAGACCATCACAAAACCTCTACCTCCAGCAACACTGCAGAAATGGAATAGTGATGGAAGAACGTTTGTAGCACCAGTCACCATGCATACTGAGCGTTCCTTCAGCTCAATGCAGCGTCTCCCCTTGGCCAGTATGCAGGTGCTCAAGGCCTACTTGGTGTAACCACAGAATTCTGCATTTTATCAACACTTGGCCACATTCATTCCCAGGTCAGTGACACAAAGCTTGACCCCACAGGACTGCATCCTGAAGGTACACACTGCACCGCGGTGATGGTGGGACACAACTTTAAGGCACTGGCTCTTTTCAGCCACAAAACTATTTGTTTCCACCAAAATCCAATCTTACAAATGAAAAAAAAGGGGGGTCAATTGAGATAAAGTATGAGTTTAAGTGAAAGAACACAATTTAAAATGTGCATTTCATTTTCTAAACCTAAATTGTAAATTTTTCTTAAATTTCTATCTTCCTACTCCTAACTCTAATCATGATTCTAAATGTAAGTGAATGTCCTAAAATCATAAAAAGAAGTTTTGGGAAATGCTTTGTGTTTAGAAGACAGCCAGGCTTATATAATAATTGTTTTTATTAGTGAAATGTTTCATGTTGACTTCCTGACTTTTTTTCAGTGAAGAGTAATCCTTTAGGAAGATATTTTTCTTCATTCTAAACCTGACGTTGGGCTGAATAGCATCATGACATAGATTAATATGCCATTCATTCGTTAGCTCTCCTTCTGAACAGTTGCCGTACTGATCCTTTTGGTGACACGTGCGTGAAGGGAGCGGCGCCCTGGCCTTCGGCCCCTGCGGGTTGGTTGTGTGGGAGGGGGGCAGCTGGTCTCATTCAGGCTTGGGTGTCTCTCACTTCTCCCACTTCTGTGCAAGGCCGTGGTTCCACACTTGCGGTGGCTGCTCGGGGGCTGTGGAGACCCTGTCCTAACAGGAGCAAGTGGCCTCTGGAAGCAGGAGGCACCCTGAGGCCTGAGGCTGGCAGGACTTGCACTGCAATTCCACTCAATGCCACCCCTGCGCATGGCAGGGTGAGTTGAGCTCACCATGAATCCATGAGCCTCGGGGGCCAGGCTGCTTCCTCAGGGCCTGCAGCCACCACGCACACGGCCTCCCGGTGTGCAGCTCCCTTCACACCTCTGCCCCTGTGCTGGCCTCAGCCTCACCTGGACAGCCGCAGGCGACTGGGGTGCTGGCTGCACATCCCTCCTCATCCCTCCTCATCACGGGGGTGGGGGCCTCCCTGTGGAACCTCACACAGCAATGGTGGGTCCGTTTATGAAGCTGTTGATTACAGGAGGGCCCACGCTCACTTCCCTTTTGACAATGTAAGTTCAACTGGTGTCCCGGGAGCAAGCACTCGGCGCCTTGGGTCTCCAGGGGCCAAGGCGGCTCCCACTGGCCTGCTGCCATCCTCCAGGGAGGGAGGGGGAGGTCTGGAGACACTGCAGGACCCGCAGCTGAGAGGCCGGAATGCTGAGGCTCCAGGAATGGCACTCAGGGGGGTGTCACGGGGGTGTCATTAGCTACATGTCAGCTACAAAGTTTTCCACCTTCTTACAGTGCAACACATGCACAATCAAAACAAAAACAAGAGGTGCAGAAAGGAGTGCAGAAAGATGAGCAGTAAAATTACAGCACGCACTGTTAATTTAGACATACGTATGAAGCAGCAAGAGCCTGAGCATGCGTGGTATGAATGATGGCTGCATATGTGACCTTGTGCCGGGTTTTAATAAAGTATTACTAGTTTTGGTAATTAACTTGGTAACATTTCTGTTAAATGGCATTACAATAAGTTATTTAGACATCGAATTTCTTAAGCTTCGTCTTCAGTCAATACTAAGTGTAACCCAAGGGCTCGACATTAGGCCTTCACTCTTCTAAAAGGCCGTGATGTAATGAAGAAACAGGTACCACCAGCTACCCTAGCTACACAGGAGGCTAAGTTACCCGAATCTGGGCTGGACGTAGCCTGGTTAGGAAAGTCTTTGAGATTCTTATCCCCAATTAACTAGCAACAAAACAACAACAACAAAAACAAAAACAAAACAGAAGGGGAGATGTGGCCCAAGTGCTAGATTGACAGCCTGAAGGAAAGGCCAACCATGAGATAAATGCCCAAATGCCCTTCATTCAAGTCTTAGTACTGGAAAGGATGGATGGATGGATGGATGGATGGATGGATGGATGGGTGGATGGGTGGATAGGCAGACAGACAGACAGACACTCATTTTACTGAAAGGGATATGACAGAGACACTTGAGCTAGATTTTTCCTAAGTTTGGTGGGGTCACAATAGGACTGTAATTTTCAAATTTCCCGGTGCCTGGGAATCACCCACAGGCTGACATCAGACCTTAGGTACTCACCAATCTCCACACAATTCAGTAAACAACAGTATGAATTCTTAAATTACAAGCTGGTGAGTCAGGTAGGAGAGCAGGGAAAATGTAAAAATGGTCTTCCTATGTTAGTGCTTTCTGTGAATGGCAATTCTAACCCTTAGTCAATCCGACCGCCCATCAGAAAATATTGTAATATTTGTAATATTTGGATGCTGTTTCAAATGCATAGAGATAAAAGTATCAATCTTAGGCCACAAGTACAAGTTGGTATTTAATGAATATGAATTCTTAAATTACAGGCATGGGTTCTTTCTGGTGTTTTCATATAGGTGATATTAGACAATAGTTTCAGAAACATGGACTTAGGTTTACAGTTCACCGGCTCAGATATTCGCTACACAAGAATTCCATTTGGGCAAAGGAGAATAGGGAATGTTTGAGAGAAAGGCAAAAGTTTTAAGGACTGAAAAAATGTTTTAAATGATATTGACTGATGGCTTCAACAAGTATTTATTGCTAGCCAATAATGGGCCACAAATGATTTAGGCTCTGGGGTGACAGGAATGCGTCCAACCCAGATAACATTCACCTCCACTTGAAGGAGACATAGCAAATCACAAAACACAGACATTTTCAAAAGTAGAGTCTATTTTCAAAAGTGCAGTCTAGTATCCTTGGACATTTTTCATTGATGAATGCGAGATTTGTGTACCACAGTCTAAAATTCTGTCTTCTTTGAAACACCTTCTCCACTGCCTGCCTGCCTTTGGACCACAGTTGTACAAGTGAAAAAGGTGTTCACTGGTACTCAATTAACAAAATCAGGGCTACTCTTGAAAACAATATGGTGCCCCACTCTTAAGTGATTCTGTTGCTGCCAATACCTAGAATGAACTTCTTCGCATATCCTTCTTCCATGCTTTGCTTTCTTTTTGGCTGCCTTGTTTCCCCAGGTTAAAATAACAGGACAACATATATTTTCTCGACTGTATAGCTGTGTACAATTTACTATAATGCTGCTACTATTACCTATCAATACATTCATAAAATTTGACAGATTTGAAAAGCAAAAATAAAAATCAAACAGAAAAATCATTTATACTGTCTAGAAAACAGAGCATGCAAGTTTTAAATATATTTATTATTGCAGGCTTTCTTGGAATTTGTCATATGTGACTGCAAATTGTATCTGCAGAGTGATGATCACACAAGCTGTTAAACTTCCTTAAATGCACATTCCTCCTGAGAGACTACATGAAAAAACCCACAGTTTTCAAACAGTGGCTGAGTAGTTAGGATTACAGGCATGGGCCACGAGTACCTGGCTCCAACTCTCAGTACCTTTTAAACCCAAATTGATAAGGAATTTAGAGGTATCCTGTAGCAAAATCAAAAGAAGGAGGCCTCCTGAATTGTGAGTGTTTTACCAGGTAAAGAATGGGAACAGGAAAATCACATGACATGCCAACTTGTACTTGCAGCCTTAGTATTCTCATCTCTACACATGTGAAACAACATCTAAACATGACAACATTTTCTGACCAGGATATGATGGGTGGTCAGACTAAGGGTAGAGGTGCCATTCACAGAGGACAGCACTAACAAAGGAACACTATTTTTACATTTTCTCTTCCCTGCTACCTGACTCACCAGCTTCACTTCCATATTGATTGTTGAGCTGAGGTGTAAGAAAAGATAAACAAGGATTTGAGATGAATAGCTTTCCGCTTGGAAAGCCTCAGTTGGTCTGTAGAATAACATTTCACTAGTAATTTTCCATCCATCCACAATTTCGACTGAGGTCATCTATTATATAGGAGGTGTTCTCAGTATGTCAGAAAATGTTCCATTTATGTCAATTAGGGGCTAAATGCTTCCAAAGCACTGATCTACAGAAAATCATGTACATAAAACATTATCCTGAAATGTTCGATGATAGAGCTAGAAAATAATTTTAAACATTTTCAGTTAACAAACAGACTTGCCTATCTCTTTGAATGTTGTTGTAAACTAACTTTCATGATAGTTAGGCTTAACTTTCCTGAAAATCTATAAAGTATTACATATCAATGGAAAAATATATTTAAAAACCACATATAACCTTCACTGGTTATGTGGTAAACTATTTTTATAATTTTGAACAGTATTTTGATAATTTGTGAAACTAAGAAATGAGCTAAATGAAAAAGGAGAACAGAGAAATATATTATTCTATAATTTATTACTTATCAAAGTTATATCTATGAGAATTATGAGTAATTTTTTACCTCTTTTTTCAATTTCTCAAATTTTTATACTCATCAAAGTTATAGATTGATGTTATTTCCTGGTCAAAGCATTTATATATCTATGATTTTAATCCAAATATTTTAGTAAGTACTCATTGTAAAGATTGTTTCGTACCTTCCTAATGTTCATTTGAGATCCAAGTCATACATTGGGATCTACAAGTATATTTGTAACATTCCAAGTAGAGCATTCCTGCATGAAGAATAAGGGAAGCTGGGCATGGTGGCTCTCATCTGTCATCCTAGCTACTCAGGAGGCTGAGATCTGAGGTTCGAGTTCCAAAGCCAGCCCAGGCACAAAAAGACCTGAGACTCTTATCTCCAATTAACCTCTTGAAAATGGGAAGTGGGGATTGGCTCAAGGGTAAGGTGGTAGCCTTGACCTGAAGAGCTCAGGGACAACACCCAGGCCCAGGGGTAGGGCAGTAGCCTTGAGCTGAAGAGCTGAGGGACAGCGCCCAGGCAGAGCTCAAGTTCCATGACCCCCCCCCCCCCCAAAATAAGGGAAAATGAAAAAATATTCAAAGATACTAAGAATTTGTTTCTTAAATTTTAGTTTATTGGGGCTGGGAGTTTGGCCTAGTGGTTAAAGTGCTTGCCTAACAGGTCGAAACTTTCTTAATAAGGACCAAGAATCACAACAAATCAGAGAAAGGCTGGATAAGTGGGACTGCATTAAACTGCAGAGCTTTTGTATGGCAAAGGACATAGCTAGTAAACTAATCAGGAAGCCTACAGAATGGGAGAAGATCTTCACCAACCAAACAACGGACAAAGGCCTCACATCTAAAATATATCAACAACTCAAAAAATTGAATCACTCCAAAACTAACCTCCAAAGTAACAACCATCCCATTAAAAAATGGGCCAAAGACTTAAAGAGAGTCTTCTCTGAAGAAGAAACAAAAATGTCCTATAGACACATGAAGAAATGCTCAACATCTCTGGTCATAAAAGAAATGCAGATCAAAACAACTCTAAGATTCCACCTCACTCCAGCTAGAATGGCCAGGATCAGAAAAACGAATGACAACAGATGCTGGAGGGGATGTGGCCAGGAGGGATCACTACTACACTGTTGGTGGGAGTGCAAACTCGTTCAACCACTATGGAAAGCAGTATGGCAGTTCCTCAAAAGACTAAACATAGAACTCCCCTATGACCCAGCAATTCCACTACTTGGCATTTACCCAACCATCCAGAAACAAGGACATACTAAACCCACTAGCACAACAATGTTCATTGCAGCACTATTCACCATAGCAAAGATATGGAACCAACCTAGATGTCCTTCAGTTGATGAGTGGATCAACAAGTTGTGGTATTTGTACAAAATGGAATTCTATGCTGCTGTCAGAAAGAATGACATCGCCCCATTTGTTAGGAAATGGAAAGACTTAGAAAAAATCATATTAAGTGAAGTAAGCCAGACTCAAAGGAACTTAGGCTCAATGGTTTCCCTCATTCGTCATAATCAGTAGAAACCTTGGGCTCTACTAGCAGAGATCTGCAATAGAGCAAAATCTTGATACATAAGGCCATATAATGTGAAGCTAATTGAAAGGACCTCCAGGATATTGAAACAAAAGCCATATAATGAATGATTGTTGTCCTTAATGTACTATGTTGTCTCTCATCTCCTTTGCTGTCCCTTGGTTATCTCATATTGGTATAGTATCTCACTTTGTTATCTGATATATTGAATTTATTTGTATTTGGATATTTGAAATTTGATAGGGAAGGGGGGAAAACCAAGACGGGTAGGGGGTGTGGGGGGGGAGGGAAATGGGTACCAAGACATGTGAAAGGGTATCAATGTATGTGAATTAATGCACCTTCTATCTGGCAAATATCATGTAACCCTTTTACTATTTACAATAAAAAAAAAAACAAAAAAAAACAACAAAAAAAATAAAGTGCTTGCCTAGCATGCATGAAGACCCACGTTCGATTCCTTGGTACCACATACATAGAAAAAGCTGGAAGTGGTGCTGTGGCTCAAGTGGTAGAGCTCTAGCCTTGAGAAAGTCCAAGGACAGTGCTCAGGCCCCGAGTTTAAGCCCAGGACTGACAAAAAATTAGATTATCATATTAGCACACAAGGACTTTCACGGTGACAATTCCACTCAATGCGTGGAATGTACTTTGAATATGTCCACCTCTCCGTCATGTTCACATCTCCACGATCTCCCCCTCCTTTCAAGTTTGGTGGGTTTCATGATGCTGTACTCATGCATATGAATATATATATATGTGTGTGTATGTGTATATATACATATACGTTTATAACATATATTCATTATGCCATATTCATGTGTGTATATACTTCATCTTATACAAATACAATGCACAATATATATTCATTATGCTGTATTCACATGTGTATATGTGTATATAGACACACACACACACACTCTTTATCTTCACCCCTCAGTATCCTTTTCTTTCCCCCTCCAGATAATTAGGTATCTTATTCGCAAACTGTTTCTTGACAAGTTAGACAATGTTCCAAAGTCATAAACTCTGCAAAGCGTATGTCATTATAAAATTTCATTCAACAAAGCCAAAATGGATTTCCCACATTAAAATGCTTCAAAATTTTCTTAAGCTGCAATTACACAAGTTTCAATATTGCTGTTTTAGATCTAGCAGAAGTGGAGGGTTCTGGGACATAGCTTATCAATGACTGTAATTCATGATGTGTTAGTTCTGCTTTCACTTTTACCTGGACAGTTAATTCTTCATGTTTTGTTTCAAGTTATTAACATAGGAAGTGAAGGCACAGAAAGAGAGGAAACAGAGAACTGGAATAACAAGCACCAAACACAGAAGGAAAAGGAACTGGCATCTGATACACAATAAGATGTCCATGGTAAATAAGAAATTATTTTATATGTATAGAAAAAATAAAGGTGGTCAGTGGAGGGTTCATGTGTTTAATCCTGGCTACTTGGAAAGCTGAGGTCTGAGGACAGCAGTTCAAAGCCAGCATGGGCAAACAGAAAGTCCATTAGACTCAATTAACCATCTAAAAGCTAACTGGCAGAGAACCAGGCTTGATCAAAAAACCCTAAGAGACACAATCCATGCCCTGAGTTTAAGCCTGAGTAGTGGCATAAAGAAGAAAGAAGATCTGAAAGCATCCCAACATCTACAAATACCAAATAGTCTTCAAGCAATTTTCATGGCTCCATTCTTCTATCTCTGAAGCAAGCATGACTGTGGTCTTGCCTCCCCACCTAAAAGTCTTTCCAATCCCAGAAAGCAACGTGTTTCTCTCAAGCAGCCATTCCCACTGGGAGAAGGCAGCTGCTGGGATCTTTTAAGTATTACAGAACAACCGGAGAAGCAGCAGAGAGCCTGAGTTCGGGTCCAGGTAGAAAACACTGAGAACAAGCCTGGAGGGACTGTAGGGGAGGAGCATGTCAGCAAGGCTTAGTGTGCTAGTCAGGAGGGAGGGTCTTCTGAAGTCTTTCATCAGAGGGGCTAACATGTTGCTGAGCAGTGAGTGTGGCTGCATCAAGTCAGAAGAAGCCTTCATTCGCCAGGCTGAGGAGGCCAGAAAGGCATCCTGCACTCCACGTCCAGGTAAGTTTTACCAACAGGAAATCCAAGCGTTTCTGTTTTGTTTAGATTTTGCCAGTCCTGGGCCTCAAACTCAGGGCCTGTGTGCTGTCCCTAAGCTCCTCTGATTCAGCGCTAGCACTCTATCACTTGTGTGACAGCGTCACTTTCAGCGTTTTCTGTGATTATCTGGAGACGGGAGTCGCACAGCCTTTCACCACAGCCCTTGGATCTCAGGCTCCTGAGTAGCTGGAATAACAGGTGTGAGCTTAGAAACCCAAGTTGTGCCCAGATGACCCTGGGGCAGCCCTGCACATGCTTAAATCACACTCCCTATTCATGCAGACTTAGAAACAAATCATGCTTTATTCTTTTCTTTTTCTTTTTTTCCCGCCAGTCCTGGCCTTGAGCTCAGGGCCTGAGCACTGTCCTTGGCCTTTCTCAAGGCTAGAGCTCTGCCACTTGAGCCTCAGCACCACTTCTGGCTTTTTTCTATGTATGTGGTACCAAGGAATCAAACCCGGGTCTTCATGCATGCTAGGCAAGCACTTTACCACTAGGCCAAACTCCGAGCACGCTTTAATCTTTTATTGCATTTTTGGCCTCGTGCTATGTCTTTTTTCCTCCTCTAATTGCAAGTTTTAAAATTTTTTCACATGATGAAACAGTGATTCTCTCTTCATGTTTGAAGCATATAACTAGGCTTATAATTAAATACTGCACGAAAAAATACATGTGAAATATTCAGTTATCAATGATATTTCAAAATAGAATGGTTACAAAAGTGATCTCTTATTTGTTCATTTGAAATAGAAAAGGGAAGAGGGGAAAACAAGATTATTGGGAGGGAGAGGGGAAGGAAAATGGGGGCAAAAACATGAGAAGCGATATCAATGTGTGAGAAATAATGCACCTACTACCTGAAGAATGTAACTGTAACCCCTCTATACCTTACTCTGACAATAAAAAAATAAAATTAAAAAAGTAATATCAACATTGTAATTCATTAATTTAGCACCTATTTTAAAGAGATGTTACATCTGAATACTCATTAGTAATACTATATGTATTTGTTTTAAAATTCAGTTTTGAGCAAAGCTTTTTAATAAAATAGAAAACTTAAATTTTGACTTTTTCGGTGAATTTATTTGGAATTTTTCTGTCACTTCACTTGCTATTTTAAAATGTCATCTGGCTCAGCTAGTTAACTACAAAACAAATTGCTCATTATATAACTGGAATAAAAATACAGCAGAACTATAGTTAAATACAAAATAATGTGTAAAACATAGATTTATGTGTAGAAAATATTAGAAGATGACTTCAAAGTGGTAGGCTATGTAGTTAAAAACATGAAAAATGAGTGTGACTATAAGGGCAAAATGATCAAAAAGAAATAAATCAACATAAGAGACTGTAAGAAAATTTTATATCATATACAACACAAAACATTATCACTGAAAAATTAAACATTCGCACAGATATGACAAAGTGTTAATATAGAGAATTTGAAATATTGCACTATAAGATCACGAAATATAAATGACAATCAAAATAACATTTTCATTCTAGAAAAATGTCTATATTTTCAAAGTCTCTCACACTTTACATAACTTGAAGATAGGGACCCGGAGTTTGGCCTAGTGGTAGAGTGCTTGCCTAGCATGTACGAAGACCCAGGTTCGATTCCTCGGTACCACCTACATAGAAAAAGCCAGAAGTAGTGCTGTGGCTCAAGTGGTAGAGCTCTACCCTTGAGACAGCCCAAGGATAATGTTCAGGCCCTGAGCTCAAGCACCAGGATGGGCAAAAAAATATATAACTTGAAAATAAGCAAGTATTTTTTAAGTTTAAAATAATTTCTCAAGTTCCTCTTTTGTTTTAGTAATAAATTACTGAAACATGGGGATAAAATAATTTTCACCAGGAAAAATAATCTTCAAAGAAATAGTATAAAATCATTCAGAAATGTCTATGTTTTCTTTTGCTAATATGTTGAAAAATAACTTGCCTACAGTCTCATTGATTACTATTACTAAACTGCTAGTGATATTTTTTCCGTCCTAAAGATTTTGGCTTTGTTATTATCATTAAAATCTAATTGCCTACAGGCAATTAATAAAATGGCACTATAGAATAGAAAGATAATGTTGTAATCACATATAAGCAGAGTAGAGCTTTGTAAAGCTCTTCTGGATTAAAAGCACTAACATTTCTTGAATAAATCTCCAGTACTACAAGTAAGACATAATAATCACTTTCCATGTCTCATACTGTGAAGTCCCTGTAGGCTTTCTAAATAGCATTATTACCTTTACCCAGTAGACTAGAAAATTATTGCTCAGAAAATTAACAATTCATGCAAGGCCACACACAGGAGTCCAGATGTATTAGAATGGATCCCTGCCCTTCCTTCACTAACTTAGGTGATTTCAAGTATTTAAGTGTGTTTGTGTGTGTATGGGAACACATACAATATATTACAATGATACAGCTTAACTACATATGCTACAAGCATATGAAAATGAGACCTAAACAATCTCACATTACCTGTGTATTTCATTTTCAACAAGATTTTTAAGTTTTATAATTAAGGTTCAAATTTCTTCAGATATTGACAGGAATTCTTATTTTGAATGCCATGAATTTTAAATCACTTGAGGAATTATAATCACAGTTTGTAACGTAAAACATGGACTATGATCTGCCTATTTATGATTTGTATAGAGCTAGGAAGACAATGACGGGTCCACCATCTGTAGTAGTCGAGAGGGGGCCTGGCTAACATGGTGCTCAGACAAGTTCTCCAACTGTCATCTTCCCAGTCACTGTTAAACAGCTGCGATGACATAAGCGCCCTGCACCTAAGAATTAAAGGATCCCTTTCACACAGTTTTGATGAAACATAATCAAACAAAACAACATTTTTTCAAAAACTAATTTTAAGCGTCTATGAGACTCTCCCAGTCAGCCCTGCATCATCACCACTTGGGGTTACCCCATCGTGCATCACCACAGTGATCCTGCCCTTAAATATTGTGGAAATGCAGTATGCGCCCACTTCCATTTCCTTTCCACCACCGTCTCCCTGAAGCAAAGAGTTAGTGGCTACCATTATAAAGTGAAAGCTTACGTCTGTGGAAAGGGTATGTCTTGAGTGAACCCTGGGGCTGTTCCCAAGGAAAATGACCAAGTGTCGGCACTACAGTAGGCGAGCTGAGCCCAGCACATCACGTCTGTGGTATGGCTCTGCATTCATAATGGTTTCCATTCACCTTCCCTACTGTCCAGGCCTCCAGTAACCACCACTGCATCTAGCTCTTAGGATGGCAGCCTTGTCCTTTGTCTTGAGATCAACTTTCTCCTGAAAGAATCCACGGTGTCATCAGCTGAGAGTGAGGAGCAGATCAAAGGGAAAAGTGGGGCAGAGTCACGAAGGCTAGGACTCGCCATGCTGAGAACACCTGAAGACCCGCAGCACGGGGGCCACGCGCTGGTTAGAAGCACGGGCAACCAGAGAGACACCAGAGTTTCACAGCGTGAGTGCTGACCAGATCCCCGAGCCCGCCATGTGCTGTGGCCTCCCCACGCATGGGCCTTCTTGAGGCGGTGCCAGGACTCTCAGTGAACATGCTCATTATCACTTCTTTGGAACATTCTTTACACAGTTGCTGGAAGTCAAACGTCTTCCCCACTAGTCGTCTCCACGATGCGGGGAACACAGCGGTCCCCTGGATGCACCTCCAATTTGGGCGTGTCTGTCCGTCTTTTAGACTGCTGAGCTGGGCAGGCTCCATTACCTCCTTCTTCCACTCGACACTAACTTCTCCACATTTTAAGAGGAATAAAAATAAACTGGAGCAGCTTAAAAACCACTGTCAGCTGAGATGTAATTATAGGAATTGAGGGTACCTCACACTGAGGAGATGGACCTGGAGTTGAGAGGCAGATAGTTTGATTTCTACCTTCAAGTAATTGACGAGAAAATAATCACTGAGATTTTTCTGAGATCTATGGAGCCCCCTGCGTAGAAGGCTCCCGGAAGCCGTTATATCCACTTCCTGAAGTAACCTGACAGTTGCCACTTAATCGTAAGTTACAACGCTATGAAAAATTAGAATTGGGACCAGGAGCATGATAGAAAATAACATACCTTATTAAACATCAGTTAAAATGGAGAAATCTACAAAGACAGGAGTCTCTGATAACTACCCGTCCCAGATGAGAGCCTTGCACACCAGAAATCCACGCTCCATGACTGCAACCTAGAAGTCTCTGCCAAGCTGACTGTACATGCTAAGCAATGAATATAATATTGTACTTTCTCAGTGTCCTCGTCTCTGCAATATACTCCTGCATAAGGTAGCAATAAAATTGAATACTGAGGAAAGTTCTTACAGAAGAAAAATACTTGGTAAGAAATTAACTGAAATAATAATACATACTTAAATCAGGAAATAGTAAGCTGAAATAAGGGGAAATATTTCAGAAAGATAATTTCCATGTTAGAATTTAACATTTACTCATAATGAAACCAATTTTAGACATACAAAATAAAATAAAGAAAAAATATTTCCGTGCTAGAACTCAACATCTACTCAACTTTAGACATACAAAATAAAACAAACTAATAATCCCAATTTCCACCTATGAAACCTTTTGTAAAGAAGAAGCTACTGAAGAATATGTTTCAAAAAAACAAATGTGTAAACAAGGAAAAAGAATTGCAAGGACAATGAAAGCAGAAAACAAAAGGTCTTGTACGGGAATCACAGAAACGTCTTAGGCTGAACGTTAAAAGGGAAGTACCAGGACCCAGGCTCTGCTGTACCCAAGACCACCCCGGCTGAGAACCAGCCAGCCTCAACGCAGTCTTGTCCCTCACAGTGCAGCATAACCTGTGGAGGTCTGCCTTCCCCCCAAATCCATGGCCTCTAAAACCAGCTGACAGTTCTCTGTGCATAGAAATCCACTGTGCACAAAAACATGATGCATGAGGGACAAACTTGTTGATGAAGGAAGCTTTGGTGAGGAGACGAAAGCTAGAGACGATATTTCCTATATTTGGAAATAAAGACTTTATTTCAAGAAAGATGATTCCAAGCATATTTGTACTAACCTTCAAAGTGGACTTTTAGTCCCAGCCCTATATTCTACAGGAATTCAAACTGCAACTTTAAGACCTCTCAAAAGATACTTTATTTGATATCTTAGAAATCATCAGTCAGCATTTGGAGCTCACAGACTACAGAGCTATAAGCTTAAGTCAGATTACAGATTGTACTCTAGTAGGTTTTGTGTTACTAGTCACTGTTCACCTAAATAAATAAATGTAACATTTTTAACGTCAGGGACTCAGTTACATTGACAATACTAAAGACAGACTCTGTGGAATAATGAAATCTGGAGAGTAGGTCTAAACTGCGTCCTCTGTGAATATTGGTACTAATCCAAGAAATATGAGTAATATCTGGAAGAGTGCACAAATGGACCTCATGTTGTGAGAACTCAAATGGGGCTACTGTTTGTAGAACAAAGCGCCTATGACTATAATCAGTAATAATTGTAACTGTCTACAGAGAGCATGCCATTAGGGCATCAGTGAGACTTTCCCCTAGCAGAAGAAAGTCCAAACTCAATGTAGGACACTCTTTCTATTGCCAAAGGTACAGAATACTTTAAATAACTGCGGTGACAGGTGCTGAACAGGGGATTCTGCCCTTATTGAGAGAAGCCGTTCGTAGTACATGCACATCACTGAACATTCTGAGCGGGGGGCACCCCGCTACAGAGAGGAGGTCATCCGAACCCCACGTCCAAATCCCGACTCGGCCTCACTGTCCACACACCTGTGATCATTCTGGGATCAAATCTGGCAGCTGAATAATTTACCATTAAACCATCTATCAATACGTTATTCTTTTTACATAGCCTGTTATATTTTAAAATGTGATAAAGCTAATTAAACACAACTGTGAAACTAAGCACAGATTTAATTAACATTCTCTCATGGCTCTAGGAAGGACATTATTAATAAACAAAACTCATTTGGAAAACTCAAACCTAGAGCCAAACCCATTAACCCAGGCCTTCAGTATTATGCATGGCAGAATGCCTTTTCTTTTCTATGTTCCTTTTCTATGCTTCCTGTAGAATGATAACATGCATACCGCCACACAGTAGACTGACCGGACGGGGGGGAATATTGTAATTTTGGTAAATAATCCTTATATTGAAAATATGTAATTTTTTTTTGTTATAAGTAAAATTTCATATTTTAATATTTCAGTCCTTCCCGGTAGACTAAATAAAAATGTATTATTTGTAAAACTTCATCTACAAGTGCAATATTAGAAGAAGTGGAATAAATGCAACTTCCTTAGCGGGTGTTGCCCAAGTACTGGCCTCCTCCACGGGCTCTGGGAGTCTCCCCGTGGAGGGCAGAGACCTGCTGGCACCGCAGGGAGTCAGGAGTGAGCAGGGCGCCGCGAGGGCACCCTGCGGCCGTGTGGTGCCAGGACCACGCCCCACACTCCCCCCACGGGACTCTGGGAGCTGCTGCTACAATTGTCATGTGTCACAAGTGCTGGACAACAGTCCAACACTGAAAAGAGGTTCTTCCTGTACAAGTGACAATCATGTCATACCTATTAATCAAAAGTCTCCATGCAGCGTAAGATACTTCTTGTGAACAAAACCAGGAGTACTTTTCAGTTACAAAGAAATGATAGATCTTAAGGAAGACAGACAAGCTTGCTCCGATTTGAACAGTACACAAAATATCCGCATACTTTCTTACTGCAGGCATTAAAAAGAAGAAAAATGTCCTAGAGCCATTTCCTGGGCAGATGTAATAACAGGATGCTAAAACACTCCTCTTATCCTTCTCCACCTTTCCTTCCTACTCTCTCCCTCTCCTCTCTTCTCTTTCCTATTCTCTCTCCTCCCTCCCTCTCTTCCCTTCTTCCTGTGAGCCCTTCTTTTCTTCCTATTCTGTCTCCCCTCCCTCCCTTCTTTCCTATTCTCTCTCCTCCTATCTTTCTCTCCTCCCCTCCTATCTTTCTGCCTCTCCTCTATTACTCCTACAGATGTTCTGTATCATATTTAATATTTTTCCACCATCTAGGCAGAAATAAAGAAAAGTACAGTATTACTATACTTAGTAATAATCAATGGCATTTATTCAATAAAATTACAACAAAATTTACTAAAATTTTAGTTACCAAGAGATGGTTTTATTCTTTTTTCATATATTTTATTATAATTAATAGAAGGGTTACATTATATTCACCAGACAGAAGGTGCATTATTTCACAAACATTGATACCTTTTCTCATGTCTTGGTCCCCATTTCCCCCCCACCCCCACCCTTCATCTTGTTTTCCCCCCTTCCCTATTCTATTTCAAATAACCAAATACAAATTTTGAACCATATTTTTTCATACCTACAGCTTAGTTTAAAAAAGAATTAAATTTTTAAAATAATATACATGATAAACAAAAATAAATGATGCTATTTTGTTATTGCTTGGTCCTAAGTTCAATATATTATAAAGAATCTAAATTAAAGTGATTTTCAGGTATCTCTGATTTTAATTATACTTTTAGTGGGGGTTTTCTCCAGCTCTACTGACCTGACAACGGATGCAAAGTTAAATGTACTGTATGTTTGAAAACTTTTAATTTGCTTTAGCTAGTTTCCAATTTCCTGTTTTAGAAAACTTTGCTATCCCTGTTATTAAAAGAATTAATTTCAAAGTCATTTCATTTTATATCTCCTATAATGCTATAAAACCACTATGCACAGAGTCAGTGCTGGCAAATTAAACAGCTATTTGAATGACCTGTGAAACTGTAAGGTCCAGTTGACAACTAAGCGCGTCAGAACCTCTACAACCAATCCATTCTGCCAAGGCCAGCAAAAGGATCCATTCGCTCAACTTACAGAAAGGCACTTACTTTAAACTCAGGTGAAAATTTCCACAGATGATCACCTGTGGGCGATGGGACCTGGGCACACAGCTGGCCTACTGGAGATGGGTGTTTTCCACTTGCGGGGGTCCTGTCACCCCCTGCAGGCCGGCACACCATTAGCATGGCTGGATGAGGTCTGCTGGCTGAGCTGTACTCCACATGCAGGACCCGATTTCATCCTTTTTATGTCCGTGGCAGCTAATGAGTGGCCCGCTGCAGCCCACAGCCCTCACGTGGACAGGTGACCTCTCCACCACTTCTCAATGTGATAGGGTGGGTACGCCAGTCACGCCAGCAAATGGACAAGGATTTGCCTCTGCAAGTGCACATCGTGTTTGTGCACTTGAACCCGCGGATCCTGACTTTAAAATTGAGGCGGAGGCAGTAGGAAGACAAGGCATTGTTAGGGTCCCTGCAGAGGTTCTGGCGGGGCTCAGTTCTGATTAGGACCTGAAATCAGGAGAGCTGAGTGCCTTCTGGCTCAATCACAGGGGGCCTTGAACCCTAATATCCCTCTGTTAGCTTTGCCTTTTTACTAATTTGCCTGCAGGACAATCATGGTTTGTGGCATTTCAACATCTGGTTTTCTGTTGGTTTTCTATCTAAGGGCGCCACATCAGAGGGAATTCGAAGTTTCAATACCTGTGCATGGTCTAAGCCTGGGTTTCAGGTTTTCAATTATGGCTCTGTATCACTTAAGCTCAGGGAAAGGTCATAGTGAAGGGCGTGCCAACAGAGTACAACTGGAACAGGAAGAATAGCTTTTCTCTCCCTATATTTAGACATGGGTCATTACTTCTTAATGCTTGGATTTATCAGACATCAGCAGCAGCTCCCTGCTGCACTCAAGGCCAGTGCCTTGGCTAGTGAGGCCACAGTTCCAGGGACACACCCAGTCTAAGTCAGGTCTCACCCAGCAGTTCTCAGTTCTTGTGACACCTTCCCATATGGCTCTGAGTTCTGGCTTTCTCTTGCTTAGATTTTCTCTTTTCTGTGTTCTAGAAATTGTATGTTTATTCTAAAATTCATGTTTATAGCTGAGATCAGAATCCATATAGCATCTCTTAGCATAGCAATGATAAACCTAAATATAAAATCCCCATCTGCAGGGTTACCTGTAAAATGATCACCCATAGTACAAGTATTCACATGCTTATATCCTAATAAACACACTCTCACCCCCTGGAAACCACCAAGAAATTGATGACCACCCCATCAATGTGCTTCCCTTAAATACATCACAATATACACAATGTACAAATGCCAAAAATAAACAAGCACTGCCACGACTCATCGAGAGGACATCTATGGTGGTGGTAACATTTTGGTCCTGCTCTAGGTACATCTGCTTACACCAGATGCAACTTCATATGACTATAAACTGAGGACCCCAGAAGAGCAAATATGACTGTAAATCATAGTCTGTCACTCTGCTTTCAGTATGAATACCAACTGGAGAATGTTGTTTTTAATAAAATAGTTCCATGTGGTAGATTTAGATAAGCAAGTTTTCTTTCAGCTTCATAAATTAGCTTTTTAAATGTGAAAAATTTGTGATGTGTTCTAGTATTTCAAGTCTACCTGCTAGATATTTCTAATTTGTATTTTTTAAAAGTAATTATTATAATTTGTAACTCAAGTACCTGATATCATTTTGGCACTTTTACTTTTTAAATTCCTTCATTAATCCATTGATTGTGCAGGAGGTTGGTTAACTTTCTTCTATCATTAACTTCACAGATTTTCCAAAACCGCTCCTGTCTTTGACTTCTGCTGTGACTTCTTAAATTCATCAGTACTGGTACATGCTCAGACAGGCCTGCAGAAGGGTCCACGTGCACTTGATGATGGTAGGGGATCAGAGACATCGACAGTCTCTGAGTACACTCGGTAACAGGCTCTCCTCATGGTACCTGGTGACAAGCTAAAGGTCACCTGTCAGTGCATGGCATTTTGACAGAGAAGGATGGCCTCGGTGCAGACACGCTGAACCTAGGCTTGTTCAAAACTGGAAATGAGTGCTGGTGGGTGCTTGGACGAAGTCCTCCAGAGCCTCACTCACAAAGCTCATGCTGTCAGAGCCAACCAGGGAAGAGCTGAACTGGAATCTGGAGCATGCCCCCTCCACTTGCAGCCTGAGGAATTCCGACCCTTCCGCGAGCTCAGAAGCCTCCAGGCGCAGCTGTCCGTGAATTTATTCTTCACCAGCCTGAGACCTGGAGGATGGTTCTTTCCAGAGCCTCTCACGTCCAGGACCCCTGCTCCCTCACCAGAGAATGGCTGCACCATGCCATGGCTGGGAGACCAAGGGGGTCACTGTTTTCCTCCAGTAACTCCAACATTCTTACACATTTCCTTTCTGTACATGCACAAGCACGCACATGAACTGTACCCCACCTCGTTCAAAAAGCACCTGCCTTGGGGCTGGGAGTTTTGCCTAGTGGTAGAGTGCTTGCCTAGCATGCACAAAGACCCGGGTTCGACTCCTCAGTACCACATACATATAAAAAAAAGCCAAAGTGGTGCTGTAGCTCAAGTGGTGTAGCTCTAGCCTTGAGAAAACCCAAGGACAGGGATCAGACCCTGAGCTCAAGCCCAGGACTAGCAAAAAACAAAGTACTGCTTTACTTTAGATAAACTCAGTGTGGGTTTGCTATTTACTTCTCACAGACTGCAGAGCTTGAAAAGCAACGGCTAGTCTGTCTTTGAGGTTTCAAAATAATCATCTTTCAGTTGTAGCTTTGCCATTTTTTCCAACCACTGATGCCTTGTGGTATTTCTGAAACCTCTCGTGGACTGGAATGTATTTCTCAAAACAGCACCTTTTGGACTGAGGTACTGCACACCTGTAAGCTGTACTTTTATCCGTATTTTATTAGTGGATTGTTACTGAAAAGAAAAGCAGGGCTGCAGGGGAGTGGTGCAGTGCACAGAGCCCAGCAGCCTACCATCCTCTTCAGTACTAAGGGGCTCTGTGACAAAAGCATGAAAGCGGCATCCACTCGAATCTGACATTCTATGTGTACTTTGCTATTTTACATGTGCACTTTCAAATTAATGGGACTGATACTGAAAAATTAATAGGAAACAGCTGAAGCACTCACACTTGAAAAGATATGAATTTACCTCCTGTCATCAAACCATTTATTACCATAAAAAGACATTTCTGGCAAAAGACATGACTCAGGGATATCATATATACAACACAATATATAACGAAATACAATGTTTTGACTTCAGCCCTGCTAATGAATAAACACAAGGGAACAACTTCCTGACGTTCGAAGCACATGCAGAGTGCACAGCACGCTAGGGCCCAGCTCACAGGGCTGTGAGGACCGGAAAGAAACATACCAGGATGAAATGTGAGGACACGTGAGATTCTGGTGAATGGACTCCGAGGGTCATCACACAGAGAAAGCAATGTCCCTTGGGAAAAGGTGACAAACACGGGCACAATGGGAAATGGGTTGAGTCACCAGAAGGAGGCACCATAGTCAGATGAAAGGCAAAGGCAGAGAAGATTTAACAACTAGATGACAAAGACGGGACAGACTGATGGAGAGACAGGGAGGTAAGAAGCAGACAGACAGACAGATCAGATGAGGAAACATTAGGCAACTAAAATGTTTTTATGAAATTCTTCTTCTAGTATATTTCCACATTTTGACCCTATCAACAGTGGTAACCCAATCTGTATGTTGCTTGTGAACTACTGGTATATTAAACAGTTATGATATACTTACATATGTGAGAATTCATATAAAATCAAGCACGTGAAATAAATTCTAAAACTCCAGAAATGGAGGCGAGAATTCCCCTGCTGAAACTACATTAACTTGGCAGTGTACTATGCATTACAAGTCAGGTGGAATGGAAGAAAGCTAATGCAGTCAGCCTTGTGGTGCACTTGCGTTAATGATGATAATGGGCCCTGGAACTTCTGTAGGTCTTGACTTTCCTATTTTGAAAATTGCACCCCTAATACTGCATTAGTGTCTGTGTTCCATTAAACTTGGGATTTCACTTGGAAAAGGTTGTGAATTGACACGACATCACTTCTTTTGCTTGGAAGTATCACCAGGACTTCACGATCACTAACTAGTCAGCACTGAGAAAACAGGGCTTTAAAAGAGTTCCAGCTTCTTCCTTGAATGCCTGCAAAATGCTAATGTGCCAGCTGCCAAAGGCCTGCAGTCTTCTTTGGATTAAGGAGTAGAATAAAACTGAGCATCTCAGAAGCCTTACTTAATGCTTTATAAATCACTTGTAATGGCAAACAAAAATGCTTCTATCTTAATCTAGATTCTCCTTTTGTGTTATCTTCTTACCATACAAATATTCATTGTATTTGTTTTAGAATTGTGGGTCTGCTATTCCCAAAGCAGTCTAAAAGTTAGACCAAGAAGCAATCTAAAGCAGCACACTAAGACCATGAAGTTAAATGACGTGTCCAAGGTCACACATCGTGAGAATTACAAGAGCGCCTATCACATCAACCTGTCGAACAGCCTACAACTGGCTTTTCACTGAAGCTCTAGAATTCACAGGATGCTTGAAGACTAATGTCTACAGTGCACAAGAAACAGACTGCGACAGGGACTAGAATGTCACTAATCATGTTTAAGTTTGTGTTTGTTTACTGTGATCAATTGTTGACCTCCAGCTCTGGATCCTCTTGCCTTGACCCTCTTGCCTTCTGAGCCAGCAAGCCTGGCTTACATGAAATACTGCTCACTTAACCACCCAGGCAACTGAAAAATCTCACTCCCACTTTCCAGTGGTTTGTGAAGAGGCGCACACCACCGTATCTGATCAATGGGATGAGCCGCTGCATCACACCTGAGCGAAGCTGTCTTCCAATGCAGATGTGGCTCATTTCTAGACCAGTGCTGACCCTGGAACTCAACCCGAGCCTACCACACAGTGAATCAATGCGGGGAGATGTGGAGGAATTAAGTTCTACCAGGGCTGCCGGGCGACGTGGCTCTCACCTACAATCCTAGCTACTCAGGAGGCTGAGATCTGAGGATCCGAGCCCAGGCACAAAAGGACCGGAGACTCTTATCCCCGATTAACCTCTAGAAAAATGAGAAGTGGGGCTTGGCTCAAGGGTAGGGTGGTAGCCTTGAGCTGGAGAGCTCAGGGACAGTGCCCAGGCCCAGGAGTAGGATGTAGCCTTGAGCTGAAGAGCTCAGGAACACTGCCCAGGCCAAGTTCAAGCCCCATGACCCACAAAAATGAATTTTAAAAAGTTCTAGAAGGTCGCTGGGCTGGAGGTCCCGTCTCAAGAACCTCTCGAGTTACAGGCAGCAATGTCTCTCTAGTTTAAGTTGGCTGGTTCATTCAGACCGCAAAATATGCAGAGTAGTATTAGACATAGTGTTGGATTTTTAAACAATGCTGGTGACTTTTCTCTCTTCTGAGAAATGTTTTTAGTGTAAAATCAATTTAACACCAAATGTAACCATGACAATTAGTATATTTCCAAAAGGCATAAAATCCTGTTGGATCTTCCTAAATAGTCACATTCATTGACAGTGCCTGGTATACTCTAGTAATTTGTGAGCAAAATATTACTTATCAAGTGAATTTGACGAACTTTCAAAATGAGAGCCTCTATAAGCTACCATACTTGAACTCTATGCATCCTTACACAGGTTTAACAAGAGGAGAAATCACAACTCTCAGGTTTGCACAATCCCCAGTAAGTATGGTTGGTGGTAAATGCTGAGTTGTAATTGCTGCACAGTCTAACTAGTACCAAAAATCATCATCATTAAGCACTGATAGCAATGAGACCTTTTCAAAAATTTAATATGCTACCCTCTTACTAAAAAGAGATTTAAGAATATTAACTAGGAAGTTATATGGCATTTTACAATTTATCAAAGGAAGGAGGGACTGATTTTCTATAGAGATATATACATAAATATACACACATACCAAACATACACAATTTGCACAAAGACATATGCAGTCACACACACCTATATGTAGTGAGCTAAAGATTTTTCTCATCTTTCATTAATTTACATACATACATGCAATTACTACCTGGGAATGTGCCAGGTATGAGATCCCTCTCTTGTTAATAAATACACATACACACACATGTCATTAAAACACAAAACCTGCTTCCATGCCTTCAACACATGCACTTTTTATATAAAACACAGCATGTACCGTATTGGTAGCTACATCTAATTTATGAAGCAAGGTAAAAGAACCAATGTTGGAACAAATGATTATCTAATTATTTCTTTCCATCTATTCCTGAATTTATCTTTGAGAATGTATTTACTTGCAGTTCATGGATATTTGCACACCAGAACTCGGTTTCTCAAAATAATTTTACCTTTAATGTAAGCATATTAAGTATATGTAATAAATGGAGAATTTACAAAATGAAGCTCCAATTATGGGACAACTGAATGTTTTCCCATGTTAAAGGCTATTCTTAATATACGTGCTACATACAAGTAGAAGAAACTTGCAATAAGTAAATCATGTCTAATGTGTAGCTATTTCCACAAACTTGCATCTCCTCCAAGAAAGAGATGCACTAACCAGGAATGACTTGCTCAAAGAAATGAAAGTGGCACACCAAGGAAAATTATTCCCCTAAGGGGAATAAAAGCAGGTTGAAGTTAAATGCTATACTCAAATCAGGTTCTAAAACGCATACCTTTGCAATGTAAATCTCAAAATTTAGTACAAATTATTTAAACCTGAAATTGTATTTGGGTCTAAATATTATGACGGTATTCGTAATAGCAATCACTGAAAAAAATATCAGTATATTCACCCAAAGGGAAATAATATGTTAAGAATCTTCAATAAATAGAAATATATAGAGATATAATCCTTGAGAATGCCAATGGTCTTGGGAAATTTGTGGGCTTGGGAGTCTAAAGACAGTACTAATCCATTTCATTATTTTAATCACAAAATAGCAACTGTGAAAATTTAGCAAATGTTATGAAAGTAAGCATAGAAAACTGCCATTTGTATTGAAAGAAAAGCTGATGTATTAGTACCTTCATAGCCTTTGTGATTTTAAGTAAATCAAGTGAAGTGTATTGCAGCAAACAACCTAAATGTTTCCTAATCAGGAAACATTCACTTTATAGGAAAACTCTTTATTTTCTAATATAATTCAGAATAATATAATTTAATGTCAGTTCAATTAATTTCAGAAGCGCACTGCATGTGGAATTGGTATTCGTAACTTTCAGTATCTAATGACTGCGGTTATCATGACGGTTGAGTTAATAAGTTAGTATGTCTGAAGCACCAAATTCCACTTTCACACTCATCCTTATGTGGCTTTTCCTGTGGAGGAAAACACCCACCCACCTGGAGCACTTGAGAGAAATCTAGTACCTTCCTGAGCTCACTTGAACAAAGGACAAAATGGAGTTATTTAAATTGACAAGCGATTGCTTTAGATCCCTCTGGTAAAATTTTAAGTTATTTGTCTTCCTTGATGAAATTCACTGACCGGTTATGTATAAAGCTTCAAGGTAAACCATTTATTTTGCGTGTCCTGCAGTCTACGTGGAGCCATCTAGTAGAACAAATAAGGCATGTAATGCCAAGCACATAGCGCAGATGTCAGAGACGCTACCTGGAAGCGACCAGGCTCTCTCGCTCCTCTTTAAGCTGGTGTTTGCGTCTATGAGTGTCAGGATGGGCCTTGCAGACTTGAATAGTGCCAGGTGGACCCTCATACATGCCTGCTGCCCGCACTGGCCCTGGGTGCTGTCCACCACAAGGCCGGGGTCCAGGCTGGGACTCACCATGAACGACCCAGAATTTTCTATCGGTGACACACTGACATTTCATGCGTGGATTTATTGCCTCATGGTCTCAAGACAACAGTTGTATTTCCAAGCAGAGGAGTTCATTTAGAAGCAGAAGCAAGAGGGTGAAAGAACAAAGCTCATTTCTACAAAGGCTCCCTTCTTTTATCAATGAAAAAAGTTTCTGGGAAGCCTCTAGCAGACCTTCTCTGATGTTTCGTTGGCAAAAACTGGGTGATAAGGGCATTCCTTAGACACATCAAAGCCAGGAGAAATAATTATCCTTCAGATTATTAGAAATTCTAAGCAGGATAGCTCTCACTGGCTTAGATCAACCACAGCACACCCACAAGGCAGGATACATTTGCTTTCTTCTTTAAAAAGTGAGGTTTCTTAACCAGGGAAGAAGGAGGTGTGGATTCAGGAAACATAAGGCAGTTTCTGGCACGTTTTACAAATACTGTAATTGCATTAGGAGGAAATAAGCATAGGAAAGAAGGACTCATTAATTCTAAACGGAAGTTAGGCAAAGGCAAGTTAGCAACAGCGAGGCTGGTTGCCATGCAGTGTTCTAGGTGGACAGGTGGGGTAGACAGAACACTTCCACCAGTTTCCTTGTGGAAGGCTCAGCCCCACCTCTTGTCCTCCTGATACACTCGGAAGCAACACTGGCTCCATCTTACATTTCACAAGCTTACAAAGATCTACGCATCCTCTTGCTCTGGTATAAGAATTCTGTAGTCATTCTATATCTTACTTTTGTTAAACAGAAAGTGGCAGGGAGTAAATAACAGTCTATAGAGAAGAATTGGGGGCATTTCTCATTCCAAACACACAGATAAGTCTATGTTGAGACATATGAAGATAAACTAGATGGTACAGACCTATAGTCTCAGCAATCTAGAGACTAGGGCAGGAGGATAAGAAATTCAAACTTAGTTTGAGATGTATAGATCATGACTCAAAATACAAAGAAGAGAAAAAAGATACAAAATCATATAAGGCAAAATCAAATTTTTAATTTTTTGTTTTAATTTTTAAAACTTATTTTAAGGAGTGTCAACCTTTAAATATACACCCAATCTTGGAATATAGTTCTTCAGAGAGATGGATGATATTGTTCTATATCAAAAGGGTAATCTGGTAAATCATATAAGTGTTCTTCAATCTCTTCCAAGTTGTAGAAGCTAACTATATTCTAATGATATGATTTAGCAAACATGATATATCTGAGTGGATAGTAGTCTAGACTAAGGGAAACACTGCAATAATATGGAATAGTTTTTATTCTTTATTATTTCATTTTAACATCATCTTACAATTTTCAGTACCATATTTTCCCTAAAACATTGTTTCAGGATCTACTGATCATGCATTTATTTTAATATATGGCATTAACCTACAAGTTACCAATTTTTCTATTATACATGTATATAGGAAAAACGTAGCTAGAAATCATAAAGGTAGTTATAAGTAGCCATCTACACTAATAAAACTTGTTTGGGTTTTTTTTAAAAGCTACCTGATTACTAGAAAATAAATAAGGAAATGGATATATTGATTTTTCAAAGAGATCTATATAAACGGCTTATTTAATTAAAAGGTTTATTTTACCCACATAAAAACGACTTGTAATGATACTGGTGAATAGGTGCTAAAAGTTTAACATATATATATTTCTTAAAAAGGTTTCAGAATATATTCTAGAAAGTCTTGCAATTTGAAGCAAGTATTTACATCAGCAAGTTTTAGTCATCCATGCAACAATCTAAAGATTATTGAGACACGGTCCCAGTCATGAAAATATGCAGTGAGAGCAATTTTATATGTCGATCACCCATACCAAATCGTATTGAAAGCTTTTACTCAAACATAGCATTTCATATTCAGGATCTGTGTGTAAAATCTTGCATTATGCTTGAGTACTCCTCATATCCCAATGCCTCAATAATTCTTTGTGCAAACGTTAATACTATCAACACCTGCTTGGATCGTTACCATGAATACACTGTGTGTACATACATATATGTAATGAAAAGGTGTGTGACTGACAACGTGCCCAGTGTGATCAGAGAGGGCAAGATGGGGAATGTCCCAGCATGAGGAAAAACCTAATAAGTACATTAAAAAAAAGAAAGAGAAAAGATGCCCATTTTAACTTTTGTAGTTTTCACTATCATTCACTATAATTTCACCTTAAGGCAAATGTATAGTTAATTTTATAGAAAAAAGTTCCAGTGGTAAAGTTCCCAAGTAAAATGTCTGTGTGCTTAAAATTGGAAGTGTAGAATGTGTTATCCATTCCATCCAGGTCTCACTAGCAAGGCCTGAGGACAGAGCCTCCACCCACTGCTTGAAATGAATTCCTTTACTTTTTGCTGACTGATAGTGAAAAAGACTCATTGCTTTAATTAGTGTTTTGTGATCTACTCAATTAATTCCAAGATTAATTAACCATCTGCATTTCTTTTCCTATGCAACTCTTCAGACATTAGCACATTGCTCATCTAGTTTTATTCGGGAGTTTAGATACTCTGTCAGTGGTATTACTTTTTGTTTTAACAATGAATTCTTTGAGTATGTCTCTTGTCTGTCATAACACGGAGGTGTCATAATAATTATGACACCATACAGTTACATTGCACAGTCACATCTTTCATGATCAGGTAGCTTGCTTTATTTTTCCCCCATGCTTTGCTTTTGACTAGTTTAAACTACTTCCTTGTTCAGACCATGAAGACTTTTACTTACAAGTTATCTAGGAAATCTTAAACTTTCCCCTGACATTACTAATTCTCACGCCAAGTCTTTCCTCAGGGTAGAACGTTGCCTTCCTTCCCCCTCCTCCCCCGCCTTCCGCAGGAACCAGTTCTCCAGTGCTAGTTGTTCACAAAGCCACAGCCTTTCCTCAGACTTAAAATGGTGCTTTGTCAACTTCATTTTAATTTATGAACATTTGTTTCATTTCAATAGCGTCTCACTGTTCAGATGATGACATAGTTCTCTAATCCTCAAGATCACTGTCAACATTATAATTCTGTAGGCTGGAATTCACACGCCTGGAATCCTAGCTACTATGGAGGATGAGATCTGAGGATTATGATTCAAAGCAGCTGGGGCAAGAAAGTCTGTGAGACTCTATCTGTAATTAGCAATCAGGAAGCTAGAAGGGATGCTCAGAGAGTGCTAGCCTTGAGTGTGGAGGCCTAGACCCAGAGTTCATACCCATCAACAACCACAACAACAATTGTATAGGTAGGTAAAGTTCACATTCTCTGTAGCAACAGAATTTTTACTTTAAAACTTCCAATACAATACACATTTCCCATATCCTGGTGTATCAACTCTAAGGAACTGTATGAACTGCGAGCTTTGCTGCAGGCAGTTTAGTCTGCCAATCACATTGTATATAACAGACTTCATAAACACTGACCAATCAGATCGCTTGTTTACACTCTGCGTGTTGGATGACTGTATATCTGCTAATTTACTGCACACAGAAACAGCGATGTGTACCATTTGCCTTGCTTCAGAACGTTCCAGTAATGAACTCAAATGACACTAACAATGATTACTCCAACCTGAATGGGCCAACAAAAACAGTGCAGCAAAGGAATTGAAAGTGCTAGCACTGGGAGTTCAACTGGATTATGCAAAGAGGAGAGCAGAGCAGGCTGTGTCCTAAGCCTCATGGAGCTGTGGTGTGGTCACCTGGGAAACCTCTGGGAAGCCATGACTGGTGCAGAGGCCCCGGGGTTGGCAGGAGGGCTGTGTGCGGCTGCAGGCACCTCGGCCCACCTGTAATACCCCTCCAGCTTCATTAGCACACTGTGCCCACACTGTGACCCATGTCCTGTGTTGCAACCTCAAGCCTAGCAAAGGCTTTTCTGGACAGGTCTCCCTCACCTTCATCTCAGTGGAGGGGGAAGGGGTGGAGCAATGGCTCAGGTGCTGGACAGGCCACCAGGATGGACGGAACTGTTGGCGAGCAGGAGGAGGAGGAAGCAACTGGGCCTCAGGGGGCAGAGGCGATGCCTCCCAAACACTTGAGAGAGCACAGAGCAAGAACAGTGCAGGGCACCACAGTGCAGCAGAGACAAGGGGACTGGAGGAACTGAGTAAAGGGGAGAGAGGACAGCAGAGGCCGAAGCCAGCCTGCAAAGACCCTGGGGAAGACAGACTGAAGCTGCAGCTGCCAGCCCAGGGGGCCATTTGGAGAGCTGCAACACTGGCTCCTGAGCTCCTCCAGGGCTCCAGCAGCAGTCCTTATCCCTGGGGTCCGAGGGCTCAGGACCCAAGGCTCGTCCTAGACTGTAATCCTACGGGGCTGTCCAAAGGGACAGCACGTGCAGGTGTTCCTCCTGCTCGCTGCTGCCGGAAGCCAACGACTAAGCAGCCCCTCGAGCTCAGGGCTGCCAATGGTGCCAGGGGAGCTTCCCTGGGCCAAGCGATGATCACTTTCTGGGCAGAGCAGCGGTGGTCAGCACCACTACTCACTCCTCATCTGGTAGAAATGAAAGAGAAGGGTTTTCAGACGTAAATGCCCCCAGGGCCATACGGCTGTGCGCTCCGTGGTCAGCAGGTCTCTGCACTTGGCCACCGCGTGTGGGAGAAAGAGACTGCCTCTTGCATATGGATGGCAGATACTTTTTGCTACAGTGAATAAGGATAATTCACCTACGTAATTATGAGCACTCATATTTTTATAAGTAGCTTTATTACAAAATGTTTATTTACAGATAGTTTTCTTTGGTGATATATTAGGATTTACTCTCAAAGATTTGCAAAAAAATGTTTTTATGCTGTCATGTTAAATTAAGAAATTCCTTGTACTGAGCTAGTTTTAGAGCTGACTTGAAGTCATACATTCCTATTATCTTCTGTGATTATTCTGTAGAATTTCTGCTCAGAACTTTCACAAAGGAGCTAGAAAATCATTGCTGACGGGGCAATAAAGACACACAGATCACAAACACTGATGATGGCATTTTCCCTTAGTAGAGAAAGAACAATCACTCCACATTTGTCATGGATTCATCAGACAATACTAATTAATCATGACTCACTCTGCCTTTGCCTTAAAATTACTTTGAAAAAAACTAATAATTAAGAACTTTTGTAGAATTTCTATCGCATAGTTATTTTCAAAGAGGTAAATAATAAAAAATATCAGAAATTAACAGTGAATCTTCATATTTGATGGACCTAAAATGTGAAAAAATAAAAAAGGATTTAATAATTTTGCATGAAATGGAATAAGTCATAGTCAGTTATGTAGATAAGGGGAGTGATTTTTCTATAAATTTAAAACCTGAGATCATTTTTTAATATAGGATTTATTGTCTTTTATACTCCTAAGGCTATGGAGAAAGTTCAGAGCACTTACGTGTGTGTGTGTGTGTGTGTGTGTGTGTGTGTGTGTGTGAGAGAGAGAGAGAGAGAGAGAGAGAGAGAGAGAGAGAGAGAGAGAGAGAGAGAGAGAGAGAGAGAGAGAAAGGAAGAGAGAGAAAAAGGAGAGAGAGTGAGTTGAGGGCAGGATCTTCAGTATCTAATGTGAGAGGGTCACAAAATCACAAAACGATGATACTTTATGCAAATCAAAATCTACCTGAGATATAGACAACTGAAGCTTATAGACCATTTATAAAAGAACAGTGTTTCTATCTCCTCATAAACATAGATCCAACTTCAAAGGGGAAAATTTTTCAGCGATACTATTCTGAAGATAATTCTCTTTCATGTCTATCACATGAAGAGTGAATGAAGACGTTGGCCACAGATGTTCTGCCCAGAAAGTGACCGTGGCTTGGCCAGGGGAAGCTCTGCCACGCTGGCAGCCCCGAGCACGAGGCGCTGCTGAGTCCTTGGCTTCTTCTGATCCAGGTTGAAGTGGTTCAATTCCTCAGTACCACATACACAGAAAAAGCCAGAGGGGGCACTGTGGCTCAAGTGGTAGAGCCCTAGACTTGAAAACCCAGGAACAGTGCCCAGCCCGAGTTCAAGCCCAGGACTGGGAAAGATTAGCAGTAGACAGGAGACCCATCCATTGCAGCTCAACTGAAGAGCGAGTTTCACATCCTGTTATTTCCTGGTTCCCATTTCAAAAACACAGTAAAATGTTCTGAACTAGACAGTAATCAGAATCTTCTGGTGAGAACTGAAACTCTTTTTGCTTTGTCTACTGAGACAAGCTAGCTCCAGTGGCTTGGCACTCTCGAGGCTGCCAGGCAGCTCTGCTTTGCCTTCCCGCCTCAGTTTCAGAGCACAGGTAATACAGGCAAGTTCTCTCAGGCCCAGCTGCAGCACCTCAGCATCTAGGAATCCTGACTTCCTTCTCCTCTAGTTCATTGCAGACAAGTAAAATGGAGGCCAGACAGGATGCTTTCTTACATGAAAAGTAGCTCCAGTGCTACCATGCAAATGATGCTTAAATCACTACGGCTCAGAATCAACAAACTCAAGTATGGTTGTGGCCACCCAGCTAAGACAGTTCCCAGTACTTTAACAGAAAGTGCTACCGTCTCTAAAGTATGTGGGTATGCCTTTCCTTTTTCCTTGTGATCTTCTCATTTGATGTAGGGATGGATGCACGCTTTTTGGTTTTTGTTTTTTTGGGTTCTTTTTGTTTTGTTTTGTGTGTGTGTGTGTGTGTGTGGCTTATGGGGCTTGCACTCGGCGTAGGTGCTGTCCATGAGCTCTTGAGCTTAAGGCTACTGCCCTGCCCTTGAGCCAAGCTCTACTTCCCATTTTCTAGAGGTTAATTGGAGATTAGAGTCTCAGGTCCTTTTGTGCCTCGGCTGGCTTTGAACCTTGATCCTCAGATCTCAGCCTCCTGTAGTAGGATTACAGGCGTGAGCCACTGAGCCAGCTGGGGATGCATGCTTTAATGCTTATTTATTGTAAAAGCGATGTACAGAAGGAT